>NC_067488.1:4132500-4445000 GCF_947179515.1 Apodemus sylvaticus
ATGAGCCTGCGAGACCCGCTGAGGCCTCTGCTGCCTCCCCGCCTGCCACGGACGGGGTGGAAGACGGACGGTCCGCAGAGCACACTGGGAAACTCCATGTCTCCAAGCCTCACAATGCCTATGAGTTCGGACAGGTCCTAAGCACTATCAGCGCCAGGAAAGATGACGAGGCCTGTGCGCATCTTTTAGCCATCACCACACCCAAAGACCTGCCGCTGTTGCTAAGTAACAAGCTTGAAGGGGACATGTTCCTCCTCATCATTCAGTCACTGAAAAGTCACCTTGTGGCCAAAGCCCCCTCCCTGGTGTATGAGCATCTCCTGCATCTGAGCAGAGCAGAGCGGTTTAAGGTGAGCGGGGCCCGGGGTGGGGCCCGGGAGGAGCCTGCGGTCTGGGTTGTGACTCCCAGAGTGCTGGTTATGCTCACAGCTCCTTTCCCCTTTCCAGATGATGCTGACACTGATTAGCAAAGGCCAGAAGGAGCAGATGGCGCAGCTACTTGACGGCCTGTCAGACGCACAGACCGACTGCTTCACGGCAGAGGACGTACAGGCCCTAAGAAGGCAGTATGAGCTGTAACTCGGGCTGCTGAGTTCAAGACAGCATTGTGATGGAGGTGCATGGGTAAAGCTACACCCAGAAGGATCCCTGTTTGGACACCAGATGTTGTACTTATTTTTATACCCAGAACATGTATATTCTACAGTCTGATTTTATGTACTGTAAATATTCTCTTCTGTACTACAGCTAACACCTTTATATTTAATAACTATATTCAAAACTTGGCAAATTACACTCTAATTTATAATACATTTTCTCTTAATGACCTTCCCAATAAAAACTTAAAATACATTTTTTGTGGTGGCAGTTCTTTCAGGTTTGACAGGAATCAGTGACTTTAGTCCTTTAAAGGTAAATGTTAGCAGTAATGACTCCATCACTTTCTGTCCCACTCAGATGCACAAAATCTACTTTAGAGAAGTGACTTACTATCACCTGAGATGAAACTCAACACTAACATCTATGAGATTATTAGTTTATTAATTTAGAGCCCTAAAGGGAGTTATTTTTTCTAATATTTTCATTATGACTTTCTCTTCTACATTGCTTGTAAGCAATACAACTATATGAAACAAATTTACCCTGCCTTTGTATTGTCACCCCAGCCCAGGGTCCCCATTCAAATGTCCCCACCCCAACCTTTTGTTTTCCGCTTTATTATTTTTATTTCTTTACACTACCAAGTGAAAAAAGTCACCGGATGTTCCTTTTCTGGGTTGAAGGTATTTCCTGTAAACGGTCAAGCCTTTATTGATTTAATGTCCGTGTGTGTACCTTGTGCATGCAGGCTACATTGGCCAGAAGAGAGCCCTGGGTCCTAGAACTGGAGTGAAGGACGGAGGCGAGCCTCCTGGTATTGTGACTTCTGCAAACCCAGCCATCTCTGCAGCCTCAGCACTCAGGCCTTACCCAGTGTGTCATCTCCTTCAGCACCTCTGAGCATTCTTTGCAGTATGTCTTGTTCATTTTAAAGTTAAGGTGAACATCATTTTCACCTCTCACTTTTACAATTACAGTATTTAAGACTCATCGTGCTAGGTAAATGGTACCTTTCAAACTGCCATTTTTTTTTCCTCAAGCAGGTCTCTTTGTTCTTAGGTGAAAACCTACTGTAATTGGTTCTCTAATCCATAAACAGATACGTGTTTCCCACCCTTTATCCCCTTGGCTTCACTCCTATCACTAAGTGAGAGTAGGGGGAGATCCCTGAAGCTACTTTTCCCCCTTGTTTCTTTGAGCATGACTGACAAACTGCAACCAACCCCTGAAGGACCACCATGCCTGCTGGGACCCTAGCATTTATATAGCCTCTGAAAAATTCCCAGAATTTCAAACGACACACCAATAGAAGTTATCTCAGCCAGCAAAACCATGTCTCTGCTAGATCATGAGGCCTCAACCAACCAACCAAACAAACAAACAAACAAAAACACACTAAAAAAAGTACAACAAAAAACAATTTCCCCCAAAACAAAACCAAACAAACCAAAAACCAAAAGCCAAAGCCCTGTAAGTAAAACAGGCTGGCAGGATGGCTCGGCAGGTAAAGGTGCTTTGTGACACAGGCCTGGTAACCTGAACTTTATCTTAAGGACCCAAATAAAGGTAGAAGAACAGAGCTGACTTCAAAAAGTTCTGATCTATATCTGAATGTTTCATGCTCCCCATCAAATGCTAATTTTTAAAAACTATCAAAAATTTGTTAATGTGTCAAATGTATTGAGAATGCAGGTACCTTTAAAGCTTTTTCTATAAATAAAAAAAAAATCCAAAACACAATGTTCATGTGAGCATAAAATGGAGGCCGGACACGGTGGTGCATGCCTACAGTTCCAGCACTCAAGGAGCAGAGGCCGGAGGCCTCTGAGTTCAAGTCCAGCCTGGCTTAATATAGTAAGTTCCAGGACAGCTAGAACTAAAAAGAAAAAATAAATAAAATAAAATCCACAGGGAGGAGGGGACTAAATAAATCTGACATGGAGAAAAAGGTTAGTTCTAATATTTTGGTTGAGAAATTCAGCAAATACATTCTTTTGGGCTAGACTCAATCATCTCAAAGGTTTGTAATGTTGATGAATTTTGCTACACATCAAATGTGATGGCTTTACATAGTAAAAACTACACCTGGAATGAAATACAGTCAAGTGGATACATTTGTGAGGGCTTGTTCTCATCTGAAATGGAAGACCCTCCTCTAACCTGGACCCTGAGGTAGGAAGATCTTCCCCTTTACTGTGGGCCATGCCTTCCAGCAGCCTAGATAAAGAGCACGGAAGAAGGAAGCTTTTGCAGTTTGCAAAAGTGCAGTCTATTCCCTTCACTGGCATTAGAGTCTACTTTGGGACTCTTGTATACAGAAGAGCAGCGGAGACATCAGCCTTATGGACTAAATAGCTACAGTACTGGAGTTTTACTGGTAGCCAACCATTGTTGGATTGGCTGGACCACAGCCCATAAGCCACAAATCTCCTTTTCTATTCGTATAGATTCAGCCTATCAATTCTGTCCCCGTAGAAACCCCAACAAATATAGCAAATGAGTAATCCATTGCTGTAAAAATTCCTGGGCACACACCAAATCCATTAGTATTTACATTTATTTCATGTCTGCTGTTTACACACTCATTACTGAACAAAACTGGAATGCAAACAAATGCACCAACACCATAATGAGCAGTATCAGCTAAAAGAACCGGCACTAGTGTTATCTAAGCAGATTAATGGACGCAGCGAGGAAAACGAAGGTACGACTGCAGCCCGGACATTTCCCTTGTTGATCAAAAGAAAATGCTCAGTAGCACCATAATGGTAATACTTAGAGGAAACCCCTAGGATGGAGTACCTGACCACTGTGAGGTCAGTCTGCCAGGAGAGTGTGTGGGAAGTCGGTAGTGCAGGCAGTATTTTGGCCAACTTCTGCTCGTGTCAGCTGAACATCCCCCATAAACAAAGCAAGAGGGGCAAAGCCACACGCACACCTTTTACAAAGCTTGGTACAAGCTCTGCACTGTTTTGATTTCATGGTTCAAAAAGATATACATGTTAAAAATTGAGGTTATGTAACATTAAATTTACTAAAGCCTGAGTGTGTCTTTGGTAGGTGAATACTTCTTCAGTGTAGTTAATAATCACATTCATGTTTACCTATTTCCTATATTTTTCTATATAATCCAAGGTGACTAGAGAAGACATTATGGGAAATGATAGAGCAAAATCCTCAAATGACAAGGCTCGTAAAAACCCAGTCTCTCCCAAAGGCACCAAGAATCAAAGGGCACTAAGTTCCCTTAGCGACAGGTCCTAATGGGATTGTACTCTGCTGCTGCCAGTCCCTCACAGACTTTTACCTTCTTCTTCTAAAATGGCAACACCATACGAGCTATGGAACAGTACCAAGTATTTCTACTTCAGAGTTGTGCAAACACTGCCAAAGTTCTGCTCAAGTGTCTTAAGTGTCCGGATGGTTACCAACGGGCCGCATGAAGCTTTATATCCACACTGCATGTGAAGAAATGAAATTTAAGCTATGAAGAGAAATGTTACAAAGTACATTACTGAGTAATCTGCCAAGTTCCATCCCTTAGTGGTTTCAATAAAATGTCACTAACCACTTATCCCTAAGCCTCAATTCTCCTTAAGAATACCATAGAACAGTGTTAGTATTATATGATTATAAGTTAAGCCAAATTTCTATCTAAATACACAGGTATGTGCGTCAAGCAGTGTTTTGTGACAACACAAAACATGCCTTTTTCTTATGTTGTTATTCTCATACTAACGCATTTTAAAGCCTTCACTTCATAATCTGGTAATTAATATCGACATGAGACACAATGCTTTGCTAGACATACAAAATGTATTGCATTATGATTATGAAACCTGGCTTTTGCTGGTAACTGAAGCTTAACAGTCATATGGGTCAACCAGCTCCCAACAAGGTTGTCCAGTGGTTATTACTCTGCAGCATTCACGGGCCTAAATTTCCGTCTGGACAGCAACTTTCAAGTCTGCTGTCTGGTGCAATGAGTGGTTATTATTTGTCTCTGTCAGCGCGTCACCGAAGCACACGTCCACAGCCGGCCCCCTCCCACCTCTGCTGCAGCCCTGCTCGTCTACAGCTCGGCTGGGCTGCGGGACCTCCGAACAGGAAGCAGTTTTGGAAAGCAGAGCACTGCTACACTGGTGTGGTGAATTCTCCAGCCGGTCATTTTCTACCTCAGGAAGGGTGTTCACAGCTGCGAAGCGGGCGTGGCAATCACTGGAACCATGACTGCAGGACGTTCTCATGCTTTCTAAGTCTGAGCAGCTAAATTCAGAGAAGTGACTGGAGTGGGAGTCTGCCACAGATGGCACGCTGTCGCTGAGGGACGGCGCCTCAGACTCGCTCGAGGCCGTGCTTTGCTGCTCTAACAACTGTGCATCCATGTCCTCTCTGGTCTCATTGATCTTCATGTTACCCTTTTTCCTCAGTTTACCACCTTTTGACTTTTTTCCTCCCGTTGCCTCCTTGGACCACTTGGTAGCACTGGATTTACCTTCGGGCAAGCCACTGGCTGACCCGCCCGTGTGGCCTCGGGTAGCACCGCTGTCATCCACACTACTGCTTCCACTGTTGTGTCGGAACTTGAATGGCTTTGATTCAATATCCACTTGAACTTCCATACTGTTCCCTTCTCTGAAATGAGAGGAACACAAATAAAACTATTTCTGGCTTCACTTTTATTTCTGTTCAGATGAGAACAAAGGCAGAGGCTTTTCTATGAAAATTCTGAGGCCTATATATAGAAGCTGGTGGGGCATTTTAATGCACATTACATTATACTAACAAAACCACAGAAGAGGACCGTCCTTATTGTGCTTGCCTTGTGTCTGAGACAGGGTGTAATTGACTATGCAATCCTGGCTGACTTAGAACTTAGAGAGGGCCGTCTGCCTCTGCCTCCTGAGTGCTGGGATTAAAGGTGTACATCGCTATAAATACTCCAAAGATCATCTTAATATTTCTTTAAAAAAGATGATTATTTTATATGTGTATGGGTATATATATACCCATACACACATGCATACACATACACATACATATATATGAGCACAGGTGCCAACAGAGGCTAGAGTACCTGGATAGATATAAAATACACACACACACACACACACACACACACACCAGCAGAGGAGTGTTACTGGAGTTACAGGTAGATAGGAATCACCCAATGTGTAGAACTGAACCTAGGTTTTCTAGAAAAGGAGTAAGTACTGGTGAGTCTTCTCTCCAACCCAATCTGGCTGAGTTCCCACTGTAGTGGGAATAACATAAATGTCTATAAAACTGAGTTCCCAGTATAGCAGGAATAGCAGGTGCTTCGTTACCAAGAGATAAAAATAATACTCAGCTGCTGCGAAGTCTTGAGCTAACATGACGTTAGCTGACTGGGTTGTATTTTGAAGTGATTTAGGGGGAAAATTGAGCATGAGGTAATGAACCGAGCACAATGAGTAAATGGACAAGGTCAACTCATACTAAGTTCAACAAGTGGCAGATATTTTACAGAATTCTTAGTCTGATGAGGGAGAATTTAGCAAGGATTAACCTTTCTCTTTCTGATTCAAGTGATGATTATGAAGAACCATTGAGTGAAAGTGAAAATGGCGATTCTAAAATCAAAGACAGTGCTGGAGGAAGGGGTGTGCCCTTGCCCCTCAACCGAGTGACGGGAGATGCTGCCGTGCTCATCCGGTCTAGGAACTTGGTGGCACCAAGTGTGGATCTGGGCGTCAGTGCCTCTGGAGATTAACAGGCCAGTGAACTGTCCCGGTCATATCACCGAAGAAAGCGTGGGCACAGATCTTTTCTCCTTGTTCATCAGGGACCCCAGGCCACCATTTCCCTGAAATTCTGCCTGGTGCTTCGAGTGCCCATGTGTGTGCTGTGTCCTGTGTGCATGGAGAAGCACCTTACATACAAGAGGCAGACCCTGGAGGCAAGGGCTACCCCAGGAGAGAGTCAAGAGGCTCTGGTATACATGCTGCAAAAAAGTGCCTGTGCACAGGGAAGGCCTACCTGCTGGGCGGCCTGGCACACACACTAAGTTCAGCAGGAGAGGCAAGGTAGGCCCATGCTCTACAACCCAAGTTTCATCTGAATCTAGCCACTGTTATGCATGTTATAAACAGTTTTTAAAGTCCCTATCAAAATTTTGCTCAGGAGGCCAGGTTGTGGGTTAATTACATTCAGGGCTCAGGTCTGGTAGGGTTAATGCTTCAAGTTTAAAAATAGCAATAGGTACATTTACTGCTTTTCTATCATGGGCACAGCTATCAGCATTTCCTACCTCACAACATTTTTCATCAGTCAGCAACCCAAGCCCTCTCCTCGCCACAGGTCTCCCCTCACCTCCCCGCACCCCCCCCCCGCAGTCCTCCCCTTCCCGCAGCCCTCTCCTCATGCAGCCCAGCCCTCACTCTCCCCCTGCTCTTCACAACCACACACTTACTTTTTCCTTCTGAATATCTCACTGGTTTCTCAGAGACTGTGCCCACTGATAGGGATAATTCCTTTTAACTTCAACTTTTAGAAAACCTTCTGATCTCCTAAGAAGGAACACACTTTCTCACCTGTCCAGAGGGACATAGGAGTTGAGAATGGATCCTGCCATTGCTTTGGTGCTGGCGTTATCACTAACAGTTCCCAAGCTCACTGTGCCAGATTCTCCACTCAGACTACACCGCTCTTTCTGTACGTCTGCTTGTACTTCCAACCTTAAAGGGAAAGGCATCATATAAACCCTCAACCGTTTATAGCTCAGCAGTTATAATGCACATCTTTACACAGGTCAGCTAAGAGCTTCAGTAATGAAGTTTTAGACACTGCGATTCCTCAGCTGTCATCTGTCTGATGACACAGATAACAGGGCAGTGTACTGAACAACATCTATCCAAGAGTCAAGAGAACATGACTAAGGGAGAAAAACAAACAAGGCATCTTAAAGACCTCCGTCATTTTCACTAGGATACAGTCCTTTGTCATATTTCAATACACAATACAAACTCAGAATATACTGACCAATAAACATAAAAAAATCAACAATTTTTTAAAAAATCCTCTATTAACTGCATGTGGGAGCAAACATCTTTAATCCCATCCCCTTAGGAGACAAAGGCAGGCTGGTCACTTGAGTTTGAGAGCAGCCTGGCCTATATGTTGAGTTCCAAGCTAGCCAGGGCTATATTGTGAAACTTCATTTCAAATAATAATGAAAAAAAATCCTATACTAAAAAGGGTTCTAATAAACAACTTCAGCCCACATCTAATTGTATAATAACAATATATACCACTACAGTTAGTTTCTGTCCAACTATAAACTACCTAAACTAAGATAAATATGACTGATTTATCTTTTAATTCATCTACCTTCCTTCACATAAAAAAGCTAAAACAGAAATGGTGAATCAGAAAAACAAACAAAACACGGTCTCTCGGGGTATCAGTGAGAGATGGTCACTGTCACTTTAGGGTGCAGGCTGACTGACTGCTCCTGCCTTGTTTCAGGATCTGAGGCATCCTGACTCCACCAGTTCCCCAGGCCTCACGCCACATCTGTCTCCCTCCCTCCCTCCCTCGGACAGTCTATCTGTCCCACAGAAGCAGGGACCAGGCAAGTCATGGCCTTTCCTTCACTCACAGAGTTAGGTAAGCTTCACCAGGGGCAACGTTATTCCTCAGGACTGAGTTGTTATTCTTCCAGTATTAAATACAGTAAAAAAAAAAAAAGAACCGATCATCTTTCCCTAAATTTTATTTTTTAACCTTAGGATAATTACCACGTTCTGTATTTATATTGTTCATCTAATTAATATCTGGTCTTTAACAAAACAAAGCAAACAGCTCTTACGTACCTGTTGAAACAGTTTACCATGGCACTTCCAGACAGACTGCCCGTGATACTCGCTCCCGCTAGCGCCATGGTGCTGGCCGTCTCGCTCAGGTTGTCTCTAATGGTGCCTATTCGATCCATGTGACTTCCACTTGCACTCAAACTGCCAGTCAGACCACCAACACTTCCCTCCCCTATGCTAGGGTTGTGCCTTGCTTCCGCTACTGATGTCGTATCTAAATGTAAAATAATTCAAGAGATGAAGTAAGAGTGATTCCTCATGCTCCTGCCTTCAACTCCTACATGACTTCACAAAGATTCCAGACTACAAAGGACAAGTCACACCTAAGTCAGGCATAAGAAGAACTAGGTCAGGGTATGCAGCTCAATTTAAGACTGGCCTTAAATTCAAGATGTCATTTTCTTATTTTGTTGGCTAATTCCAGAAATTGTAGGAATTTTAAATGAACTATTTTTTAGGCTTCCCTGGCCTTCATGGGGGTCCAGTAAGAGATCCTATTTTCTAGATCTACAGTAAGACGGGGACAGAAATTGATAGGTCACAGTTCTAATTGCCTATAAACTACTATAAGACGTGTTAGCATTATGCTGTAATTTTACAGTACTATTCACATGCTTTTATTGAGGGACTTACTTTTTTATGCCAGTTTTGGGGTTCCTATTCCACATGCAATCATAATATAACAGAGCCATCAGAACCAGCGGAGGTAAGAGAGTGGAGGAGAGACAGCCGCACAGGCCTGTGAGCCCTGCACACACACAGCTTTTAGGATAGGACCACGAAGCCCTCTTTTAAGGTCACGTTTGTAAGACACCCAAAGGCAGGGAACAAGTATGCTGTAAAACTATCTGACAGAAGAGTACTCCAGGCAGAGGCAACCGAAAGTTTCAAAGCCTACTAACAGGAGTGTGGCTCACCTTCGAGGAGCAGTGGGGTCAGACAGGACGGGAGGGAAATAGTCAGGGCAGGATGCAGACCTTAACAAGGCCTTCTGACATCCTGCTCTCCATGTAGACAATCGTGACATATCAAGAGAAGGTAATCAAAAGTAAAGTGACAGGGTTCTGAGGAGCTGGCTCTTGCAGACATGCACAGAAGGCACAAAGGGCTTCGTCTTAAGACACACACGTGACTGCTGGACACAGAAAGTGCTGTCTAGAGCGATGAGCACTGACACTGCTCTGCCGGCAGTGTGCAAAGCCTTTGGTTCTTTGTACTGTCTGCTCAGGACACTTCTCATTTGTATTTCTTTGAATAATACAATGTTTTCATTTATCGGCCCTCTGTAACTGTTTTTACTTCATTTCTCCTCACACCCTTTTCACAGGACATAACAATGTACCAAGCACAACACTATATACAAAGGGTCTAGCTTCCAAAAGGCCTTCTCAGTAAGAGCTAAGCACCCAGAACCACCTCCCCTCACACATTCACTGCCTTGGGTAGTTCCTTTCATAGCTGTGCTTCCAGATGAAAACTACAAGCCATCAGGTATGACCTTTAATCCTGTCACATGGGAAGCAGAGCCAGCCTGTTGTGTACAGTAAGTTCCAGGCCAGCCAAGGCTACACAGTGAGACCCTGTCGCGGAGTGAGAGAGGAAAGAGGAAAGAGGAAAGAGGAGAGGGAGACGGAGAGGGAGAGGGAGAGGGAGCCTGCGCTGAACACCATGAGGCCTGGTAAAGGGAGATGGTAGAATGAAGACACGAGTCTCTTCCTGTCTAAGGACTCACCTATGGCTGCGTTAGCCCCACCGACGTTTATGTCATTCTCGTCATCAAACTCAATCCTCACTCCTTTCCCATTGCCTGCAGAAACTCCACAACCCCCACTTCGGCAGAGGGAAATTGGGACCACACCATAGACATAAGCTAACATGATAGGAACACCAATGCCTAGAAGGGAGTAAAATTAAGTCATTAGAAACCAAATGTAAATCAAAGAAAGATGGTGTCTATTTCAGGAGGAGGTGTGCAGAGTTCTGAAGATCTGGCCAGAACACAGCAAATTTAAGATTCTCAGGCAGCCTTCAGGTATCGCAGGAGGGACAGTCAGAATCTATGAACTTCTGAAGTACAAGCTCCTGAACTCACCTGGAGGAGGAGGGCTACTCACCAGTTATCCTAAAACCTAGTGCCTCATGTGTATGTCTGAGGGGAGCGCTATAGCCCTGAGCTATAGCCCCAGCCCTAACACTAGGTTCTTGAGTCTACAATGCTTTTACTGAAGTTCCTTGAGAAATCTGCAGGCTCTACTTAAACTGCCTCTTCATTTTAAAAGTAATCCTCTTAGCAACAACATAATAGTTAACATACCTTTTCTATTAAATGTCTAAGATCTGAGGCAATGCTTACCTACAGTCACGGCAGCCACGACCGGAGAGACGATCACAGACAGTGTCACACCACCTGCTATGGCCAGATTCCGCTTGTGTTTTGAAACATCTTTGCCTTCGTAGCGATTATGAATCTTAAATTTAAATGGGAATGGAATTTTAGAGAGAAAAAAATAAGTTTAGTTTAGATGAAACAGTCCTACCCATACAAGAAAGCTGAAGTAATTTCTTACACAATCTCAATCAAATGCTCTACTTCAAGGTAAACCACAGTATTATCAAAATTATTAAGGACCTAGTTACAGAAGAAGGCAGAGTGGTTCAGGAGATTGTAGTTGGAGTCAGAAGTCTGATGTCATCCTTGTGTACACTGCTGCTTCAAAGCTGGCCCAGGCCAGGAGATTCCACCTCACAAAAACAATATTAGAATCCCACAGTTTCTTTCTAAAGAAGACTCCCAGAACCAGCTCCCAGGAGGTTTCTGTAACCAGTTTTACTTCTAAGAAACAGTTAAGTCTACAAAGGGGCTGTATGATTCAAATATCACTAAAATACAACTTTTTTTCCCAGATACCTTTTAAAGATAGAAAATATTAACAAAATTATTATCAAAATCCTATCTATTTATAGTTCAAATAAACAGAGACAAAGAAAAGTAATGGTTAACAAAGGGGTTAAATCTACTTAGCATCATTACACAGTCCCCATCAGTAAATAGAATTATTGCCATCCAAGTGGCTGGTGAGCTATTAGAACAGCCTCCAAAGCACACAGTCTCTAACGTACAGCACTAGGCCCTTCGTCTATGTTTTGTTCTATAACTCCTTTTCAGCCTATTCCTAGACATGGTCCTGCAGCAGAGCAAAGTCAAGCTACACAGATGCAGTGCATCTGTAAGGTCATGGGAAGGAAAGAAACCCTCTGTCAACATCTGCTCTCCCCCACCCCCTTCCTTCTTTTCTTAAGACAGAATCTTGCTATACATATGTAGTAAGGCTGGCCTCAAACGTGAGGCTAACCCCCTGCCTCAGTCTCCCAAGTGCTAGTATAGACGTGCAGCACAGCCTACCACCTTTGGAGCCTTAGGCGCCAGTATGGAATAACAGTGACACATCATCCTATTTGCTTTGCTTCAACTTAACTGTTAGCTATTTTTTTCTTCAAGTAGTTTCTTTTATTTTTAAAACTTTATGAGTGGGGCGGTGGTGGCGCACGCCTGTAATCCCAGCACTCTGGGAGGCAGAGCAAGTGGATTTCTGAGTTTGAGGCCAGCCTGGTCTACAGAGTGAGTTCCAGGATAGCCAGGGCTATACAGAGAAATCCTGTCTCGAAAAAACCAAATCCCCCCCCCCAAAAACAACAACAACAACAAACCTTTATTATATGTGTATATGTGTTTTACCTGCATGTACATCTGTGTCCCATGTGTGCTCTTTGGCAAGAGAGGCCAGAAGAGGTCACTGGTTCCTTGGGACCAGAGTTACAGACAGCTGTAGGTGGTTCACTGGTACTGAGAACTCGTCTTAATCACTGAGCCATCTCCCAAGACTCCATACCCCTAGTTCTTAACCCCACTCATCTTGTAGCCAAGGATGACCTTGGACTCCTGTCTTGCTGCCTCTGCCTCCTGAATGCTGGGATGACAGGCAGGCCCAGCTTGTTGTTCTCCATACAGCTACTTTTGTTGTAACTAAAAGCTCTTTTCTGGCACTTTCTAGACTTACTAGGTTTTCCTGAGCTGATACACTCTCAAACACCACAGAATGTCATTTAAAGGAAACACTAACACATCAGCCTGCCTTTAGGTGCACAGACAACACACACTTCACATTCTTTGCACTATGGGTCCTGCTCTAAGGACTGGGCTGGCCCATAATTGCTACAATCCTGTTTTAGCCTCCCAAGTACTGGAGCTACAGGCTGACGGTCACTCTAAAATTTTTTTGTCAGCATGTGCAGTGTATCTCTTTCCCTTCTAATTCTATGTACCTAAGTAAATAGTTTTGCTTTCAATAAAAATCTTTTTGGTAAGCTGCATGAAATGTTATGAAAATAAGCTCCTGTGCTGCTTAGTGTTTTGTCAACTTGCCATAAGCTAGAATCATTTGGAAAGAGGAACCTTAACAGAGAAAATGTCCATACTAAATCAGGCAGTGGAGGCACACACCTTTAATCACAGCACTCCAGAGGCAGAGATGGTTGATCTCTGAGTTCAAAGCCAGCCTGGTCTACAAAGCAAGTTCTAGGACAGAGAAACCCTGTCTGAAAAGAAAAAAAAAAGGAAGGAAGGAAGGCAGGAAAGAAGAAAATGCTCACATTAGATTAACATATCATCAGGCCTGTGGGGCATTTTCTTGATTAATAATAGCCCAGTCTACTATAGGTGGTTCCACCCCTGGGCAAGTGGTCCTGGGTCATATAAGAACACAAGCCAGTAAGCAGAGTTCCTTCAAGGAATGTACTTCAGTTGCTGCCTCTAGGTTTTGTCCCAACTTCCTTCCATGATCGACTGTGATCAGGAAGCTAAACCAAATAAACCCTCCACCACCAAGTTGCTTTTGGTCCTGGTATTTTATCAGAGCAACAGTTCTTCTATTGGAGATAATTTGTTTTTCTTCTGTGCAGTGCTCTGAATCAAGCCCAGGCCCTTGCACATGCTGCGCACTCTACCACCATGCTGTGGCCCAAACTCACTGACTTTATAGGGTTACTTAAGAGCCTTCTGAAATAAAGACTTAGAAATATCTATGTTCCTCCTCATCCCTATATGGGATCTAACAGAGGAGACAGGGTTTCTCTGTGTAGCCCTGGCTGTCCTGGAACTCACTCGGTAGACCCAGCTGGCCTCGACCTCAGAAATCCGCCTGCCTCTGCCTCCCAAGTGCTGGGATTTCAGGCGTGCGCCACCATGCCCCGCCCTATTTTTTTTTCTAAGTATTTTCTATCGACAGTGGCTGTGGCAGCTAGTCATGTCAGCTGGACACAAGCTAGAGTCATCTGAGAGGAGCAAACCTCAACTGAGAAGATGCCTTCATGAGATCCAGCACTAAGGTATTTTCTTAATCAGTGATTGATGGGGTCCAGTGATGGTGGGTGGTGCCGTATCTGAGCTGGTGGTCCTGGGTTCTCTAAGAACAAGCCAGGGGAGCAAGCCAGTAAGCAGCACCCCTCCATGGCCTCTGCATCAGCTCCTGCCTCACGGTCCTGTCTGAGTTTCTGTTCTTGCTTCTTTCAGTGATAGAATACACTGTGAAAGAGTAAGGCCAATAAATCCTTCCCTCCTTGCTTTTGTTTTTGGTCATGGTGTTTTACTGCAGCAACAGAAACCCAAGCTAAGACAGCAGCCATCTAGCAATTGTTGAGTTAGTACTTTCTCCAGGATTGGGTGCCAGATGGCTAGACTGAAATTTATGAGGGACTTCATATACAGATTTATTTGGACTCAAATCCTTGTTCTGCCCCTTTCTATGTAATTAAAGACCAATTATATAACCTATTCTAAACTACACAGTTGGGCTGGAGATGGTTCAGAGGGTAACAGTATTTGCTGTCAAGCCTGGTGACCTTAGTGTGACCCCTGAACAACACAGTTGAAGCAGAAAACCAACTCTAGCAAGTTGTCCTCTAACCTCTACTCAGGGGCTCACACACATACTGTACACAAGTAATGTAAACCTCACTATTTCAACATATAGATTAGAGGCTAAAATACCTAGGGTGCTACAACATTAGAATTAATCATTTGCGGAGTGTGGTGAAACACACCTTTCCTTTAGGAAGCAGAGGCAGGCTGATCTCTGAGTTCCAGGCCAGCCAGGACTACACAGTGACATCCCCAACCCCATAAAGTGTGGACTTTCCAACTGTTAACCCCCACGAACTGCTTTCTTTGTTCTCAGTAGCTTAGGGTCACATCATTTCTTTGTTCTCATTAGGTTAGGGTCACATCATTTCTTCACATTCAATTAATTTAACTGAAATGGCAACACACTTCTTAGTATTTCATAAATTATTTCATCAGCTCTTCAAAAAAAGGTTACTTAGCTAACGACATACAATTCAACATTTACAGGACAGTGGTAGGAATTAGCAAATGTTGGCATTTGGACTCCCAGAAAAAACTGCTACAATTTTTAAACTGTATTTATTGATAGCAGTAATGTAATGGAGGGGGACAAAGCTTTGAAGAGTAAAGAATTAAAGAACTGATTAATTAGTTTTTGCTTGGGGGGGCATACATTGCTTAGCTATTAATTTCTATCTTAAATATCTCACAGAAATAACTTTACAAGGATATACCTGAGAGAACAATGTCAATTATCCTTCAAAACTTCATACCACACATTCAATCTACAGCGCAGATTGTAACAATTTTAACAATTTTAAATGAAAGTTTTTGTTTTTTTTTAATATAAACATATTAGCTCAAAAAACACTTGAGTTTACTATATAAAATAGGGTCTTCTGTGGGACCGTGATGTGAGGCAGCCTGGTTGAACAAGTCCACTCCAGAGACCCAGTAGAACATTCTACAAGGGACAGAACCAGGAGCTATGCTCCCAGACTGTTGACTCAACTCCATAATCCTGTGGCCATCAGTCACGTATGGCCATGCCGTAGGCCCCTAGTGTTCTGGCTGGACCCCACCCCTACAGTCACCTGGCTACAGCCAGGCTTTCCCTGCCCCTCAGCAACAGCCAGGTGACCCAGCCAACTATAAAAGGAGGCTTCTTGCCCCTCCTCTCTGTCTCTAGCCTCTCGTCTCTCTCCCCGCCCTCTCTTGCCCCCCTCTCTCTGTTCCCCCTCTCTCCATTCTTTCTCCCTTTTCCATGTGGTCACGACCATCCCTCATCTCTCTATTTTCTCTCTCTCTTCTCTATCTCCTTTTCTCTTCCTACCACCTGCCGCTTAGGAGCACGGAGCAGGCCTCAGCGTTTCCAGCCACCAGGGAAGGATCGAGCTTCCTCTCGGCCAAGCAGCTTCTTCCACAGGTACCCAGGGCCGTGCAAACGCCCCGCCTTCTGGGCAAAGACCTCCACACTAGCCAGACAGTCTCGTGCTCTACAGGTACCTGGGTGCCCAGATGACACAGTGTGTAGTGCGGTGAGCGGTCCTGCCAGTGTCCCCATCCCCTATGCAGGCTCTGCCTTCCAGAGTTCTCCTATGCCGGACATGCCTCGCCACTCCCCCTCGCTGTCCCCCTCTTTTTTTGCCCACATGGGCTGGCTTCACGCTTCCTCTATTCTGAAGATGACTTTGAACTTCTGATCCTCTGCTCCCACTTCCTGTGTGTTAGGATTACAAGTGTGGGCCACCACACCCAGTTTATATAGTGCTGGAAAACAAATCAAGGACGTCACCATGAAAACTACCAACAGAATTATATCCCCAGCCCAAAACATTTATAATAAAGTTATAATAAAGAACTTAAAACCAGATTCTCGATTAAACAACAAAGCAAACCGCCTTCGTTGTTAAGGAGACGCACAGTCTAGAGTAAGCTGTGCACTAAGAGGCGCTTACCTTGCGGCCCACGTACACAGGAATGCCAATAATCATGGCGGGAATGGCAATGCCAGCTATGAGAGCGATCCCTACGGGGGCGCCCACAAGGGTGCCCAGCTGCCACAGGATTTTCTTCTTTCGGCTCCAGGGCTTCTTCCCCCAAAAAGTACAACCTGAAGGACTGAGAGGGGAAATACCATAGCTGTTAGGAGCTAGCAGGACAAACAGACTACAAGCCATCACAGCAACAACTGCAGAAATGACTGCCTCTTAGACTTCATTACCTTCCTTTTTTTTTTTTAAACTTTGAGTTCATTTAAAAGCCAAAATATTAGAGAAAGATCTACTTTATGTTACAAAAACAGAACCAGGCAGTGGTGCCACACACTAATCTCAGCACTTGGGAGGCAGAGGCAGGTGGATTTCTGAGTCTGAGGCCAGCCTGGTCTACAGAGTAAGTTCCAGGACAGCCAAGGCTATACAGAGAAACCCTGTCTCAAAAAAACCGGGGGGGGGGGGGGGGGGGGGGGGGGGGGGGAAGGTTACAAGAACAGGATATTGTTAATTATCTAAAATTTATCCCTAGTTCTCCATGACTTTTAAAACCTTGGTTTCTGAAAAATATACTGATGGTATAAAATAAAATACACTCATTTTACCTCCATCTTAGCTACACAATTATGTACAATCAGGTACACAATTATGGATTTACTTCATAAATTCACCTCGGGACAGGCAATGGTGGCCTAGGCTTTAATCGTGGCACTTAGGAGGCAGAAGCAAGTAGATCTCTATGAATTCAAGGCCATCCTGGTCTACAGAGCGAGTTGTAAGACAACTACACAGGGAAGCGCTGCCTCAAAAACCAACTTAATTAATTAATTAATTAATCAACCAATCTTTGCGGCCTAAATGAGACAACTTATTTATAAGAAAATTAAGAACTGGATTAACTGCACAGAGCAGCAAATATTAGCACTAAAGTTCAACAATAACGATGGAAAAACAAAGGAACCTTTATTTCCTATTTTTATTAATTCTAAGTTATTTAAGTATAATTTGTTAACTTTTAAGCATATATAAGTAAAAATAAAATCCATCTCTTTATATAGTTTATAAATCTTAGGAATAAAATTACTTTAAAATACTGTTTTCCAAACAAAGACTCTGACATACAGTGTAAAATCTAGTTATACATAAATACTTCTCTCCACAAGCTTACCTTAGATAATGTAAATCGGAGATTTCTTTCATACACAACCAACAAAACTCACAACCACAGACAGCACATGTCATATGATTGCAACTCCCATCATTCATCTTTATTATATAAGCAGCACATCGTGGACACGGCTTTATATCATCAGCTATAAGGAACAAAGAGACAAGAAAATATAAAATATATAGAAATGATTTCCAGTACATTAGCAGTCATAACAATACCCAACAAATCTTTGAAATTATAGTCCATTAAGTGGCAATTTTAGACTGTTGGTTTTGGTATGGAAAAAAATATACTTTGTATTAAATTTTCAGGTTATAAACCTTTTTTCAAACATTGTAGCAGTGAGAACAAAGACTAAAGACAAAGGGAAGTTCAGAACTGTATGCTGCTCTTTCAGGAAGAGGCACTATTAGGAAGTGGCCACTTCATATTCACCTAAGGCACTGTACACAATCCCTAGGAACTCCCTTTTCTCTTGCAATAACAACAACCAAGAACACTATAAGTCATAGAGAACAACTTCAGAATAAATGCAACCATTCTTATTCTCATGACTGCTGGTGAGTGGTCTCTGTCTTTTCTGGTCATTATTCAAGTGTCATGAGTAAAAGTATACTATTAACATGTTACAAAATACACAACAGTGCCAAGTTAAAAATCTAGTCATACATAACCTTGGGCATCAACAAAGGATAAGAGCTATACCACCATTTTGAATTCTAGCTGTTCTGTAAGTAGCAACCTGTACTTATCTAATGGTTTCTTTTTATCTAATGGTTTCATATCAAACTATATTCTCTATCTTATATGCAGTTCAGAAATGTATTTGCAATGCCAACCACTGGGTTTAAGTATTTGTTCCACACCATTTTTTTAAAGAATTATTTATTACATGAGTACACTGTAGCTGTCTTCAGACACACACCATCAGATCCCATTACAGATGGTTGTGAGCCACCCCATGGTTGCTGGGAACTGAACTCAGGACCTTTACAAGAGCAGTAATAACTGAGCCCATGCTATTACTTCTTAAACATTAAGCTAATATTCTACTTTCCTTTCTACAAGTTTTATGCACAATTTTTAACTGCTTTATCAAAGAGTTCAAGTTTTCTTCGTGTTTCTTGTAAGGTTAAAGCTGTTTATCACTTAAAAATTAGTAAGGCTCACATTAGTATTTTAATAATCTAAGCTATTTTGATCAAACCAATGGCTCTAAGCAGCCAGACAAAAATAAGTGATTAGTTTCTAGAATATAAAAAGCATTTATGAACTATGATTTAAATAACTCCAAGAATCTGCATTACAAATTTTAAACAGATAAGAACAAAAAGCTGGCTTTTACACCTAAGACAACATATATTTAAAAAAGAAATGCTATTCCTATCTGCTTAAGAAGCAGCAAACACAAACGTAAAATTAGTAAACATTATGAAATTATTTTTTGATTTTTTGAGGGTGGAGGTAACTCTATTGCATAGTTCTAGAGTGTGAACTTTGTAACAATGTTGTGTCACAACATCAGAAACCTGATCACAAACATGCCCGAACGCAAATCCCTGACTTACATGGCATGATACCATTAGTTTTACTTAGCTATAGAAGAACTTTGGTTATTTCAACAGATAACCAAATTCAAGCCAAACTGATACAACTGGTTATGTATGACTAGATTTTTAACTTGGCACTGTTGTGCGTTTTGTAACATGTTAATAAATAGTATACTTTTACTCATGACACTTGAATAATGACCAGAAAACACAGAATTTTGCAGAATTTGCTAGTTACAATAGCAAGGCATTCCAGTGTAACATGGTTACATACACTCTCCCCATGGTGACTACATGGAGGAAGCCCAATATTTGCTTAGATAACTAATTTGCAATGTTCATTTTAAAAAATAACAAAAGCTATTTCAGTGTTCCTTCTTGATTTAGCTTGATGGTTCACACAAGCTCAAATCTCTAGCAGATTTCTATGGTGTTTCCTTATCCAATATTATAAGAATGCGTATGAGTTAGAAATGTTGCAACCCCAGAGACATAAGCATTGTTATTATCTTCATTTTACGATGGTACAAATGCCTTGCTGAGGTCACACAGAGGAAAAGGAGACTGGAGTTTATTCTATTATGCTACATGTATGTATGTCCTGTGAACAAAATTACCTCCCCAGTCAGAGGAAAGTAATAGTTATTTCCAAGGGAAACAACCAATGGCTACTGCTAAGTCTCCAGGAACAGATCTTCCCTAAATTCCTTCTGGATCCCTATGTATAATTATTATAACTATTGCTAATGCCTTTGCATTCCGCCACAAATCTTTAGGAGAGGAAATGCAAACAAGCCAGTAAGCAAATAAGAAGGAAAACTCAAGTATATTACATAAAATACTAAACCCATAGTAAAGCTTAAGAGACTTTTTCTTAAGCAGGATAAAAGTATATGACAAGTATATTACTGATTAGTACGAATATGTATTACGGGTTGGTAGGAATATATTATTTTTCTTTTCTTTTCTTTTTCTTTTTTTTTTTTTTTGGTTTTTGGTTTTTTTGGATTTGGTTTTTTGGAGACAGGGTTTCTCTGTGTAGCCCTGGCTGTCCTGGAACTCACTCTGTAGACCAGGCTGGCCTCGAACTCAGAAATTCGCCTGCCTCTGCCTCCCAGAGTGCTGGGATTACAGGCGTGTGCCACCACCGCTCGGCTTCTTTTCTTTTTATAAATTTTTATATTTTTGAAATATTTCTGTTGGAACTATAAAGACAAAATGTTTCCTAGGGATTAAAATTCTAATGAACAAAGAAAATTCTGTTAACATGTAATATTACCTGTTTTATATTTGACAATTTATAGAACAGTAAGTAAGGGTTTGCTGGCTTTTTTTTTTTTTTTTTTTGCGATTTATGAGATACACATTTATGAACAGATCCCTAGGTAACTTAGTTTCCTGCCCAAAGACACCTACAAGTTCTGTATGTCATCCTAAGGTATGACTTTTATGCCCTCACTCCAAGATTGAATATATAAATTTTTATTTCACAAAATATTTAAATGAAATATAATAGTTTTCATACAAACAGAAAAACCTGTACATAATCCAGGTAATACATTCCAAATTACTATTTATTAAATGTATTTACAAAATGTGGGGCGTGGTGGCGCATACCTGTAATCCCAGCACTTGGGGGGCAGAGGCTGGCGGATTTCTGAGTTTGAGGCCAGCCTGGTCTACAGAGTGAGTTCCAGGACAGCCAGGGCTACACAGAGAAACCCTGTCTCAGAAAACCAAAAAGAAAAGTCCCTGCCAGGTTGCATGGCACCTCAATAAGGCTCTCTACAATCAAGTACATTATATACCTGCATAAAATTCTTCAAGAGTCAATAAAAATATTAACTTAAAATGTTTAAAAAATGTATTTACAAGCTTTATATACCATGCATTTATGAATAACAGATACAGACTGTAGTCATGTAAACAGTCATGTGGCTCTGTTTTGTTGTTACTGACAGAAAAATCTTTCCAACCTTAGGCCCGCTTTCTATGTTTATTAGAGGAATATATCGAGAGTAAGGTTTCTATAGGAGAAACATAAGACACCTTTTGTTATTGCTGTTTTTCAAGAGGATTTCTCTGTGTAGTCTTGGCTATCCCGGAACTATCTCTGTAAACCAGGCTGGCCTTGAACTCACAGAGATACACCTGCCTCTGCTTTCCAAGTGCTGGGGTTAAGGGTGTGCACCACCACCATTTGGCTAAAATGTTTTAGCAGTAAAGGGAAAGTGGGTAATAATGGTAAATGAATACTCTTGAAGTTAAAAATCACCAAGCAAGAAGCAGGGCTCTTCCATGGCCTCTGCATCAGCTCCTGCCTCCAGGTTTTTTTGAGCTCCCATTCTGACTTCCTTTTGTGGTAAACTGCAATATGGAAGTGTAAGCTGAATAAACCTTTTTCTCTCCAACTTGCTTTTTAGTCATGGTGTTTCATCACAGCAACAGAAACCCTAACTAAGACAAGTTAGTACCAGGATAATGAGAGCTTGCTGTGACAGCCTTGACCAGTTTTGGGGAGGACAGTGGAAGGATGTGGGAGTTGGGGCTGGATGGACCACTGAGTATTAAAGAGCTCAGTGAGAAGGCTTTAGGAGCGGGGAGATAAGAAGGTTGAGAGCAATGCAGATGGAGGCCTGGCTTACGAAGCGTCAGAGAAAAGTTTAAAAAGAGTGTCAGAGACCTTTGCCATTTTGAATTAAGATTCTGCCATTCTGGTCAGCTGGGGCTGTAGAGTTAGCTGCAATTAACAAGAGACCTGCACCACTGAAATAAAACCTTTGAATTTCTGGGACAAATGGTGCTGGCTAGCTGGAGCTAAAAAATTAGCAGTGATTAAGAAGAGACCAGCATCACTGAGGTGAAATCTTCTGGGAAGTGTTCCCTGAGCACACAGAGAAGCTGTGTTCCAGAGGAACACAGGCCAAGGTTGCACCTCAAGTGATGGCAAGCAAGCTTAGCAGTGTACGAGTAACCCAGGCAGCACGGCTTGGAAGGCATGAAGTGGTCATGAAGAGAGCTGAGCCTTGGCACTGTAAGGAGGAGGAGAGGCCATTACTGTTGAAGCTGTAGCCTCAGTGTCAGGCTGAAGACCCAACACTAACGAGTCATGGATAGAAGCTGAGGTCTGGCAGCATGATGAGTGCCTAGAAGAGGGTATGGGTCAAAGTGTGGCCCAGTTGCAGCTGAAGACGCCAGCGTTTCAGAGATGCCAGCACTGTGGGATGACCACCAAGAACAGGCCCAGCAAGGGACTGGAGCCAGCCAGACCCTAGAAGACATGCAGTATGTGCCGCAGAGGGCAGCGACAGAGAAGTGACCTAAGCCTGCTGTAGTCCAGAAAATCATGAGTGGATCCTAGACGCTGGATCATTGGGAGTTTGGTTTTGCTTTGATTTGACTGTGACTATGCCCTGATTTTTCCCTCTTGAAGCAGGAAAGTATTTAGTTGACTTTTTTTCTTTTACTGGAGCCCACAATTGAAAGAGTTTGGGTTTTAAAAGAAATTATTTTAAAGGACTGAAACTATTTGTTTCTTCTCTCATACACTACATTCTGACCACAGTTTTCCCTTCCCCCCCTTCTTGAAGTCTCTCCCTACATCTCTCTTCTCCCCTGATAAGCTCATGTGTCTCTGCTCAGAACAGAACAGACTTCCCAGGGATATCATCTGGACATAACAAACTACTCAAGACTCTGCACATACCATCACATCAAGGTTGGAAGAGAACTCAGTAGGAGGAAAAGTGTCCCGCAGTGGTCAAGAGTCAGAGACAGCCCCCACTTCTACTGTTAGAAGTCCACAGGAACAGCAAGCTATTTACCCATAACATATTTGTAGAGGATCTAGGTCAGAACCCCTAAAGGCTCTCTGATCTCTGTGAGCCCCCATGAGTCCCAGTCAATTGATTCTGTGGCATCCCTGACCCCTCTGGTTCCTCTGATCCTTCCTCTCCATCCTCTACAGGACTCCCTAAGCTCTGCCTAATGTGTGGCTGTGGGATTCTGCATCTGCTCCTCACAGCTGCTAGATGAAGTCTCTCTGATGAGGTTTATTTATGCTTGGACTCTGATCCCAAAACACTCTGTGGGCAGGACAAACTGTAAGACCAAAGGTTTTTTTAGATGAGATGGTGAGGAACCGAAATTTTAATGTGTCTGAATTTATAAAGACTGTGGGACTTTTAAAGTTATTTATGTTCTTAAAGTGTGATCTTGAGGCTAAATAAAGAAAGGTTATAGCTTAATAATGATGTTTGTGTCTCAAGTTGACAAGGGGTCAGTTGTACTGGCTGATTTTGTATGTCAACTTGATGCCAGCTAGAGTCATTACAGAGAAAAGAGCCTCAGGTGAGGAAATGCCTCCATGAGATCCAGCTCTAAGGCATTTTGTCAGTGATCAATGGGGTAGGACCCAGCCCACTGTGGGTGGGGCAATCCTTTGGCTGGTAGTCTAGGCTGGAGAGGCATAAGGAACAAGCCAGTAAGCAGCATCCCTCCATGGCTTCTGCATCACCCTTTTCCTTCTCCTGTCCAAACTTCCATTGGTAATGGACAGCAATGTGGAAGTATGAGCTATATAAACTCTTTTCTTTCCCCATTTCCCCCATCTTCCCCTTGCCCCAAATCACCATCAATCTCTATGTGTCAGATAGGTTACTATTATGTTTTAAAGTCAGATAGGGACCAAGCAGAGAGCTCGGTGAGGAAAGCACTTTCTTCATATTCACGAAGATCAAGTGTGAATCCCCAGAAACCACACACAGCCCGACACAGAAGCACAGAAGTGCTCACACATCTGCGATCCCAGTGCTCCTAGGGTAAAATGGAAGGCAGGGACGGGGTGCTCCTGGAAGCACACAGAGCAGTTCTACTGACATACACAGCAGAAAAAAATAAGGCACCCTGTTTAAGACAAGCAAAAGGTGAGGACCAACACCCACATTATCCTCTGATCTCCACTCATTTGCCCCTACCATACACACATACACACAGACAGTATAGAAATACAGACATAATACCTGCTGCTCCAGATTCCTGGCTGTAGCTAATAGATGAAGAACGTAAAGTTCTTAAGCGTAAACTCTGGGCTCTTTCCTGCCGAGCAGCATCACAGGTCTGGTTTGGATGCCAGATCTGTTTACAGTGGTAGCAAAACTCTGTTCCACAGCCTTCTCGCCCACAAGTTAACTTTGGACAGCTGGCACATCCAAATGCTATCACAGCATATCTTGAAAGAAAAGGAAAATGATTTAAAATTCGTCACAAAACAAAAGCAACTCAGTAAAAATTAAAATGCTCAGAAAACACTTTTCATATATGCATTAATAAAAAAAATTCTTAAACAGCAACAATCTAACCAGCATGAAAATAAAAAAATGACAGTTTATAAATTAAAGTATATAAATACCTTTAAAAAATTCTAAATTCCTTACTTTTGAATTTTGGCCAGGTGTGGGTGGGGTGCATTAATTCCAGCACTCAGAGGCAGAGGCTGACAGATCTTTGTGAGTTCAAAGCCAGGACTATATGGGAAAACCCTGTCTCAAACAACAAAAACAATTCTAATGTGACATAACAACTTGATGGACGAACTTTTCCTGGCAATGAAATCGACTCTGGTGTGGAGCTGAAGAAAGACGGCGCATTCACAGCTGGCCTGCATGCCTAGCCTCTCAGGAAATAGTTTTGATATTTAAAATTTTTAAAATTTGGGTACTGTTAAGACATTTGTCCCAGAGAAATTAAATTTTCTTCACATCAATTTTCATAGTAGATATATTCATAATAGCCCCAACTGAAAAGGGCCCAGATGCCCATCAACCAGCAAATGATTAGACTGTCATACACACCATAGACTACACAGGAATCAAATGACTGACAGAAGTAACAAGTTGTAATCTCAGGAGTTTACATCGAGTTAAGGTCCTGAGTTCAAATCCCAGCAACCATCCATAATGGTGAGCCAGGATGGTGACTCACAACCATCAGTAAAGATATCTGACGCCCTTGTCTGGTGTGTATGAAGATAGCTACAGTGTACTTACATATAATAAGTAAATAAATCTTTAAAAAAAATCAATTTTAGAAAGTTACAAACTACATGCCTCTGTGCGTATAACACTTGAAATGACGAGGCTTTAGAAAGTGGATGGATGCCTGCCAAGGATCTGGGGGGAGTGCAAGTAAACACTTAGAACATGAGCGATTATTGCCTGTTTTAAAACACTGGGCTTTTTGTTTGACTGTTTTGTTTGAAATTTGAGATAGGGTCTTACTAAGTTGCTGTCCCTGAACTTGCTATTAGGCAGACCTTGAACATGTGATCCTGCCTCAGCTTCTTCAGGTAGCTGACAGGGTAAGGCAACAACAGCTGGGTAACTGGCAGCGTAAAAGATTGTGATATCCTTGACTGTGACGGCAGGCACACAAACCTACACCTGACACAACATTCTATGTAGCTAAATCCAGCCCCATAAATTAGCTAGTACACATAAAAAGGGAAATCTGGGTAAAACCAACACTAACTGCAGTGATCTGAAGGCGCGTGCTCCCCCACCCCACCCAGCACCTGAGGCTTAACTGGAGGAAGCGTGTCATGGGGTAGGGGTGCGTCAAGGTTTCCAAGGCCATGTGCCGTTTCCCTTTGCTCCCTGCTTGCTGCCTGTATGTAAGATGCCAGCTCTCAGCCGTTCCTTCCACCATGACTGCGGCCGCCCTGCTCCCCCACTATGACAGTGATGGGCTCATCCCTGGGCACGGTGTGGATACACAGTGTGGATACACGGCAGCAGCTCTAGTCCTGTACGTGTGCGCACAGCTGTACAGACAAACTGTCAGCACTGAGAGCAACATCAAATAAGCCTATCATCTAAGTTTTTGGTTTGTTTGGTTTTAAAATACCAAACATTTCCTGGAAAGTTAGGGGAGTTTTGATGTTCTTGTTACTGGCAACAAATTAAGTTAATAATCATAACCAAGATTGTATAAAATTTCAAGACTATCTGCATAACTGTACAAGACTTGAAGAAGCAGGCCATTCCTCTCTTTCTAATTTCCTGCTTCCTCAAGCATCGCATTCTTCAAACTCAAAGTTTCCACCTTAAATTCTATTGTACTTCTGGGAGAGAATTTGTTGAAATAGTACAGAATTAATAACAATTTAAATAACAAGGGGAATTTAGAATTTCATTTCCTTGGATTTTAAGATAACCAATGAGAGGCTGGAGAGATGACTCAGCAGTTAAGAGCATTTGCTGTTCTCACAGAGGAACTAGGTTATATTTCCAGCACCCATATCCCTACAGTAGCTCACAATGGTCTCTAACTCCAGGCACAGGAGATTTGATGCCCTCTTCTGGACTCCGTGGACACTACACACATGGCATTGCACACAAGTGGTACACAGATTTACATGCAGGACAAACACTCATAAATACTTAAATTTAAAAAAAAAAGAATGGCTAATTCACTGCAGTCTCAGGGGTGGTGAAAAGAATCTATATTTTATTTTCAACTCTAAAATATCTATGATTTAAAGTCAAGTTTTTATATAAAAAGAGTAATTTCAGTGAAAAGTTTAAAGACATTTTATTCTAAACCTCTTCTATATCTTATCTTTTATTACAGAAATGAAGGCGGCTAGAAGAGGAACAGAATGGGAGATCAGACAAACTCTGCAGGGAGGCTAATGCCAAGACAGCCATTTTGTTTGTTTATCTGTTTAGAAAATGACAGTAATCGGGGTTAGAGATGCAGCTCAGTGGTTCAGAGCACTAGCAGCTCTTGCAGAGGACTCCCATTAGATCCGAACATCCATTCACATGGTGCTCAAATTATGCATACAAATTTTATGTTAGTGGTAAGTTTTCTATACAGTGCCAGTAACACTTGTATCATTACCAACTACATATAAAATATGTTCTTAACGTCTAGAGAGCCAGTACAAACGATAATGTAAAAGTAAAGGAATCCTAACTAGTTTTCGGTCCTTTGTGGTTAAGACTATTGACAATCATCAACACCAACTTACTGTATAGCTAAATTAACAAAGGATAACTCTTTAGTAAATTTACATAATCATCACAAATTTGTTTCCCCTTATTTTGTTTCTCTTGGTGTTCATGTCTTTATTGTAAGGTGTACTCAGTTTTAATACATACTGTGGCAAGTGAGTAAACAACCCATGCACATTCTCGTCTCTTTCTCTTTTATAACTACCTCTAATCTTCTCTCATTTTGTTGTGGGTACCTGGGGTTCCATGAAAGTTACTCAGAAATCCACATTCTTCTTCTACATGATATATATAGACCCATTTCTCTGTGCTTTACAGTAGCATTAGATGCAATGATGCTTAGAAAGGTTCTTTTAGGTAAAATGTCCATCTCAAAATATAATCTTAGGAGAATGATTTGCAAATCTTTGTACCAGTGAAAATATTGTGCAAACTGATCTATAGGGTCAAGAGTGACACAATCACATCTAAGCTGTTTGTTTAAATAGGATACAGTCTCTTGCTCAAGTTATCTGAAAGTTATAGAAAATGAAGGCCATTTCTCTAGACATTGAGTATAACTCACCATAGATCCCAGAGTTTGGTTCCATCATTATACCTGGAAGTACAGCTACCCTTGGCCTAGTTTAGGAGTTATCCTCTTTTTACTTACTTACTTATATACATAATACATACATACATACATACATACATACATATATATATACTTTTATTTTTGAGGCAGGGGCTTATGCAGCCCTGGCTGGCTCTGAATCTACTATGTAGCTGAAGATGACCTTATTCAATTTCTGACTGTCCTGCTTCCACTTCCTAAGTGCTAACATTATAGGCATGCAGCAACATACTCAGCCTTACATGGTGCTGGAGATTAGACCCAGAACCTCATACATATGAGGCAAGCACTTTAGCTACTGAACTACACCCTTTACCCCTTACATAGTATCTTTAATGTAAGATTTTGTTATAATAGACATTCTTTAGTATCAGAAAACATAATTCAAATCTGATACTAGATTGTATCTGAGTTTTATATAATTAATGAATCATGAACTATTAAGTAACTAAGTTTTTTTTTTGTTTGTTTGTTTGTTTTTTTTTTTTTTTTTTTTTGGTTTTTTCAAGACAAGGTTTCTCTGTGTAGCCCTTGGCTGTCCTGGAACTCACTCTGTAGACCAGGCTGGCCTTGAATTCAGAAATCCTCCTGCCTCTGCCTCCCAAGTGCTGGGATTAAAGGCGTGCGCCACCACCGGGTGGCTAGTAACTAAGTTTTTAATGTTTTATATCACACAGTAACCAATGGTAGACAATTATGTGTTCATAGATTAACCCACAGAAAATATGTAACTGTTTTCTTTAAAATTGGGGAATGTAGACTATATAAAATCTGAAAACTTATTTGACAAGTTCTTGAAAATTAGTTTGGTTCCAGCAATGAATTCTGAAACTATAATTTGATAAATTCACATCAAAGCCTTTCCTGGACCTATATTGAAATAATATAAAAATTCAGGGTTTTCATACTCTATTTATATAATGTATGGTATACTAATGGTATGTTAAATTTTACTATTCCTGGCTTTTAATATTTAGTAGTCTTTTATGTGTTTGTACATGGTAAGTGAAGGATATGCACACACACACACAGAACTTGGGGGCACATGCATGTGAAGTCAGAGACTAATACTAGCTGTCTTTATTCGGTAACTCTCCACTTACTTTAGTTCGACTGGCTGGCTGAAGAGCTGAGTACCCACCTGTTACCACCTGCCCCCTAGCCTGGGGTTACAGGTCTCCCTCCCCTCCCCCCCCCTAGCTTTTTTACATGGATCCTGGGATAGACTCAGACCCTTGTCTGTATATCCGTAATTCTGCCAATTGAGCTACCTTCTCCCCATCACTGCTGTTATATAAAGGGCATATAACTGGTTTTTCTTAGTTCTGACAACTGAAGGTAATACATGCATGACTTGTAGACTGCTGTTACACAATAGTCAAATACATATGCACAATTATTTTATTCTAAATGCTGAGAAAATGACATGCCATTTAGAACTTGGAGTAAATGAATTATTTAACTCCAGTGTGTACCAAATCTTGAGACTTGAAGATGTTCCCACATAGACATGAACACACGGGTCAGTGGTATAAAATGCCTTTCAGAAGGGTCATTTATTTATGACAACAAATAACCCTAACACAAACATTCTGTAATTCTCCAATAAAAACTGCCCACGGATGGGGAAATCCAATTTGTTTATAGCTTAATCCTGATCCCTACCATCTTTGGAGTTGTTTTCACAAAATCCAAGTGAAAATTTAACATAGGTAATATAAAAACAAGTTAGGATTTCTGTCTTTTAATACTTAATATGGTATATACCCAAAATGTTTGTTGAGTGTATAAGTTATTTGGTATGTTAAGACTGTTCTTAACAGAACTACAAGAAAATTCTTATTTTATCCCCAGAGAAGAACAAATTAAGAAAAGCCAAATGATATGTTCTCACCCACAGTCTGGAGCCGGACACCACCTACAGTCAGGATCTGCAACGAGCCACCGTCGAAGCATAAATTCTTCGTATTTCTCCATTAAGACATCGTCACTTAATATCAAGCGAATGTCATGGGGATTAAACCGTTCAGTGCATTCTGGACAACTGATATTGACTCTACTTTCAGAGATTTCTATCCTTAGGTACTGTCGTAAGCAATCCACACAAGATCTGTGGTGACATGTCATTATATCAGGAAATCTGTCTTTCGAATGCCGTAAAAGGCACAAAGGACATTCTATAAAGTCTCCAATTTGTTTGCTGATGGAAGTCAATCCATTGTCAGAAGAGGTATTTGTAGAGAAAATGGAGTTCTTGTCAGCACACATTTCAGAATGGATGCTCTCAATGCTTGCAATTCCATCCACCCCACCATTGAGTTCTCTTGATTTACGTTTGTTGTCCTTCTTCCTCCGAAAGAGAGAGCCTATTGAAAGTCGTCTCTTTTTGGGTGCCTTTTTGACGGAAGGCAAGCTCACAGATGAAGCAGAAGATTGAAGATCTCTATCTGAACCCATTTGCTGATGTAAACTCATGTCTAAAATGCTCATCAGAACTGAGTCAGAGTCAATGTTCATACACAGCCCTTCATTGTATTTAAAAATAAAACTTATTTCTTGTTCTTGAATTCAGATTAAGTCATGATGTAAAAAAGATCCCATTGGCTTCTTCAGAGAATCTTGAAAAAGTTTAAGAGAAGACTGTTGAAACAGATGTCCTAAAAAACAAAATGTATTTTAATGTTTATGGTTTTATAATCTCTGCGAAAAATTTAATAAGTATGCTCTATTAACATCAGCTTAAAAATTAAAGTCATTAGCCTATAAGAAAATATACAATGAATGCTGAAATAGCAATGAGGACATTCTTTAATCCTAATAAAATAATTTCTACACTTGAGCTGAAACAATCATTATAAAAGTCTTAGATAGCTGGGCAGTGGTGGTGCACGCCTTTAATCCCAGCACTTGGGAGGCAGAAGCAGGCAGATTTCTGAGTTCGAGGCCAGCCTGGTCTACAGAGTGAGTTCCAGGACAGCCAGGGCTATACAGAAAGAAACCCTGTGGGGGGGGGGGGGAGACAAAACAAACAAACAAACAAAAAAGTCTTAGATAAACTCTGATTAGCTAAGATAATCAAATCTATCAGCTATCACTGACTTAAATGATTCCTCACTGCCTTAGTTTTACTTGGAAATAAAATGTACACGCAAACACAAAAAGCCTATATGATAATCTTGAAGAAAAACTTCTGGGTCTATTACATTCCAAAAACAATCACTTATTAAAAATTTCAGAATTATGGTAATATGGTATGTTATTATGATAACAACAGACTAATGGAACAGAAAGCAGTCTTTAAAAAACCTCACATAGTATATTTGATTTTTAACAAAGGGGACAATGTTGGGCATCAGAAATGGTCTTTTTAAAATTATTTGTGAGGGGGTCAGGAATTTGACCTATGGCTCACCCCATGAAAGTATCTGCCACACAAGCCTAATGACCCAAGTTTTATTCCTGAGACGCACACTGTGGAAGGAAACTCCCTCCCCCAAGCTGCCCTCGGATCATACATACAGCATATGTCATGTAAATATAAAAAGACACAATAATAAGAAAGTAAATTTTCAAAAATCAGTTACAGGAACTTCACATATCTAAATGTAAAGAAGCTTTTAGGAGACAAAGAGGAGAATAGTTCAACAAGATGATTTCTTACACAGACCATCACAAATGCTCATCATAAAATCAAAGGTGGATAATAACAATGTAAGTCAAGAGACTTTCTTACTAAGTGTTAAAGGTTTGGGAGAACACACATGCCACAACCAGCTAATAAAAGAGCAGTGTCCAGAGTGTCCCGTCAAAGAGCACGTACAAGGACGTCAACCCAGACAACCCCAAGAAAAGTGGACAGAGACATAACAAGCACTTTACACAAGCAAGCTTAAATGTGCAGAGAGGCCACTGCACACCTACAAGATGTGTCAGAGGTGGACCAGACTCAGAGGGAGCACTCTCAGAATGGGAGGAGTCTGATGGAAACTGCTCTGGAAACTAACACAGACATCCAGCATTTGTACTCCTACACAAGACCACACACAACAAATCAGGAACCATGTTTAACAAAATAGGCTTTCTTACTATACAAGTAGATTTTATACAGCAGTATAAAAAATATAATCTGAGAGCTACACCAAGCCTCTAGCAGTAGTTTTGAGAATTACAAAAAACAAATAAACAAACCCAAAACACAATTCAAAAACAATCACAACTAAAAAAATAAAAATTCAAATTCAAACCTGAGCTACCATTTGTGGTCTTCTTCGATTCAAACAAAAGCTGTAAGGGTTGATACTAGTGCAGTGAAAGAACCGCCTCATGGCTGGTACAATGTGGGGAAGCTAATCTGCATTATTTATTAAACAGAAATATATATTCTTAAGCCCAGGGACCATACATATAAAGTTCTTCCTTCATATTAAGTAAGAATACATATCACAAATAAATATATCTGTTGTTGTATAGTTAGTAAAAGGGAGAGAAAAGCAAAACAACAGAATCTCCACGTAAAACAAGAAAATAACATTTAATTATTCAACTGGACATAAATGAACAAACTACAATTTAAATGTAAGCTATGGAAAGACACACACACACAGAATGCTGAGAAATGACAACTGCAAAGTAGCAGGGTACAATTTGTGGTATTCACCTTCTCTCTTACATTTAAAATGTTCTTCTACGATTTGGCTGCTATTTGTTAAATGCCCTCACTTAGAAACAAATTCCTCTAAGTTGTCTTCTGCCCCCAACTGAAACCATGTTTTCTGTTTCTCATTATGTTACAGAGGCAGCAAGATTGCTTTAATTTCCCTAATATATATATATATATATATATTTATCTAGTTATTTAGTTAGTGAGTTAGTTAGTTAGTTGTGTGGGGGTTGTTTTGTTTTGGGGCTTTTCTATGCAGCCCCACCTAATCTGGAATTCACTCTGTAGACCAGGCAGGTCTTAAATTCATAAATTCACCTGCCTCTGCCTCTGCCTCTGGAGTGCTGGTATTAAAGGTGCACACCCCTACCACCAGGCTGGTTAGTTTTTTATGAGACAAGGTCTCACTATATAGTCCTAGTTGGCCTGGAAATCACTATAGTCTAGGTTGGCCTCTAGCTAACATATAACAAACTACCAGCCTTTGCTTCCCAGGTGCTTGGATTGAAAGCAACCATGTGTCTGTCTCTCTTTTTTTTTTTTTTAAATTAGATATGTTTGTATAATTGTGTGTGTGTGTGTATATGTGTGCGTGTGTGTATGTGTGTGTGTGTGTATGTGTGTGTGTGTGTGTTGGGAACTCCAGTCTTCTAGAGAGGTAAGTATCTTTCATTGCTGAGCTACATCTCCAGTCCCAAGATGTATGTTTTAAAATCTACACAACCTAATGACTATCCTTTGTAGAAACGATCCAAGGGAATTATCTATAAATACGTGACTAACTGGGAATACCTTCTTTACATTAACTGGGAATGCCTTTTTACATCAAACAAGAACTTGGGTGGATTCTACGTAGCTGAAGATGACCTTATTAAATTTCTGACTGTCCTGCCTCCACTTCCTAAGTGCTAACATTATAGGTGTGCAGCAACATACTCAGCTTACATGGTGCTGGGGATCCCACCCAGAGCCTCATACATACGAGGCGAGCACACTAGCTACTCTCACAGCTGAAACTTTGCCCTCTGGGTGCTAAACATTAAAATTATTACTATTAACAAGATACACATACTTCCCATATGAACTTTAGTGATCTTAAGAAACATCCATATTTCGATTTAAATTATTATCCTTTACTCATAACACTTATTTGTTATTCTGTCTTAAACTAACTCAATTTTCACAAGACATAGAGGGGCATCTTTGAGAAATTCTAGCAAATGATAGCCTAATACAGAATTCACCTTTTTCAAACAAAGGGAACCATCTTGCAAAGCCACATGAACAAGATTAAGAAGAGCCCCATGTAACAGCAAATTCAGAAGATACAGCCAATGTTTCATCCTACCACTCCAGAAACAGGAACACAAGCAGCCCAGTTTTCTTTCCTGAATGATTTGCAATTCATAAATTTTAGCCACAAATATTTTTCATTATTCTCATTTTACAGATGAAAAATCAGAAATTCATGAATGATCAGATTTGGGGTTTCATTATCAGACCTCCTAGGTATGTGTGTGTGTGTATGTGTGTTTGTGCACACATACTCCAATTACATCAAACATCGTTTACAAGACTAAACAAGGCCCACAGGATTAATACAGAATACAATCTACTAAGTCCTAGGTCTTGCTAAGCATGGCGGTACACGCCACACCTTTAATCCTAGCATTCAGGAAGGTGGAAATGCCTGGTCTACAGAGTGAGTTCCAGGAAAGCCAGAGCTACAGAGTGAGACCCTGTCTCAAAACTAAACCAGATCAAAAAGGGTGGGGAGATGGCTTATTGGATAAGAGCACTTGCTACACAAGCATGTGGACCTGAATTTAGATCTCGTTATAGAATGCTAGGTGTGGCTACTTGACCTATAATCCCAAAACTGGGGCAGGGAGAGGTAGCGACAAGATTTCTGGGACTTGCTGGGCTCCAGCCTAAGTCCAAGTTCAGTTACAGACCTTGTCTATCTCAAGGAATACGGCAAACTGCACTTCAGAACTTGAATGTCCTCCTCCAACTTCTACATGCATATGTGGGCACACATGCACATATTTATTATACATGGACACACATATACCTCATTAGGTCCTAGATGCTGCCCTTGTGGAGAGGAAATCAGCCATGCCTCCCCTATCTGGTACCTTCCTAAATTACTAAATTCTTAAAATGTAGTAGCCCCAAAGTAGAGTGGGACGACAGAATTAGCTTCTAAAATTACAGCCTTATATCCATCTAGTACTTCACTAAACTACTAGAGCATTCTCCCTCTAAATTCAGACTCCCACCCCCAAAGTTCAGAAAAGGAATTTTCTTTGTTCTTTGGGTTGCTGCTGGATATCCTAACCCAGCTTTCTTCATTGAAGTGGTTAGCATTACTAAGTTATCCTTCTCGGCACACCTCTTCCTGTGCAACCTGACAGCTTTATGATTTAAATTTCTTTCTTTTTTTGTTTTCTGGTTGGTTGTTTGTTTTGTTTTTTGAGACAGGGCTTCTCTGTAGCCCTGGCTGTCCTGGAATTCATTCTGCAGACCAGGCTGGCATCGAACTCAGAAATCCACCTGCCTCTGCCTCCCAAGTGCTGGGATTAAAGGCGTGCGCCACCGCCCGGCCGCCACCACCCGACTGATTTAAATTTCTCTTTATCTCCCCCACCCCAGGTGCTTGCACAGCACGGCAAATACTTAACTGTTTTAGAATAAAAACAAATGATAAAGAGCTCAGAAAGATTCCCAACTGATTTGGTAAATTACAAAATATTGATACCATGAAGAAAAGCAGCAGTGGGAAGAACTTTGATTGTAAGAGAACTAGATCTAAATCTACAGACTGAGTACAGAAGATCACCCTTTTCAATCAACTAATCCACTGAGTCCTGGAAAGAGGAAAGAAAAAAGGAGTTTGCCTTCCACTTGAGCTATATCTATCTTTCTCCCACTTCTGCACACAAAAGCTCCTGGTTTCCAAGCCGTCTGAACGCAGAGCAGAACTTACACAGCACTGGATCCTCTGGTTCTCAAACATTTACAGTTGGACTGGAACTATACCAATTTTTCTCAATAGCTAGCTTGCAGACACTAGATCATGGTGTATGTTTCTGCCTTCATAACCAATGAACGAGCCAATTCCTGCTTTTAAAAAAAGTCTTTTTATGTATCTGTAGAATCTGTTCCTCTGGAAAACCCTAATGCACGCAACCTCCATGATATCACTATCTATCATCCACTTAGTGAGATCCTTCCTCTAAGAGTGGAAGTGTGGACCAGTAACTAAAGACACTAAAGGACTAGCTCCTGAGACAGAGTGAATATAAGGAGGCCTATGCTATGTGCTTTCATTTAGAAGTGTCACTTCTGTTAATTACAGTAAGAAATGTCTCTTCCTCATTTAGCACAATTCCAACATCACCAACTGCTGTATATACTTTCACTGTCTTAAAAACCTGGCTGGAGAATGAGCTTCATCAGGAGCGAAGGAACACTGGTGCCCTGACCTTTTAATGCACTTCAACCCAGAGAAGCAGGTCAGACAGCTTTCCTAACCTCTAGTCCAGCGTCTGTACTCTCTCCCCTTGATTCTCTTATCTCTTGAGGAATGTGTGGAACTGAGGAATTAAACATAACCCAGAACGGGTCAGCTGAGACTGAGATAGATGGCATTCAGTGAGTTCACTACCGTGCTGATCTCCATAGCTGAGTGCCAGGACAACCAGAGTTACAGTTCTTATTTCAAAAGAAGAAAAAAAAAAGGGAGGGAGACAGAGCAAGGGAGGGATGAACTGCTTCAAAACAAAGGTGTTTGTACCACCTAGAAAAGCCATATCCTAAAGACCTAGTAGAAGTACTACTTTGTTGCTTTTAAGATTTGCGTGTTTGTATGTTTGTGTGTGTGTGTGTGTGTGTGTGTCTGACAGAGGGTGTCAGATCCCCCAGAGAGCTGAGACCTGAAATGGAGTCCTCTAGAAAAGCAGTGAATGATTCTTAACCTCCAAACCATCTCTCTAGTTCTCTGATTAGTTTGTTCTGACACAACTTGAATGTATTTAATTTGACAAATTGTTTTCTTACACTTTGGAAAAATTATATAAGTTGAACAGTTCAGCTGAAACACCTAACTAACACTCATAATACTGATTCAAATAAAAATGAGCTCTGGGATCTAAATACTAAATTAAACAAAGCATCTTACAGTCTTAGAAGGCTCAGTCCACATAGATTTCACTGTCCTTGTTTTTTAAAAAGCTCGTACTGGAGAGCTAGCTCAGCAATTAAAAACACTGGCTACTCTTGCTGAGGACCCACATTCTATTCCCAGCATCTACATAGCAGTTCATAACTGTCCATGTAACTCATTTCCAGAGGAACTGATACCCTCTGACCTCTGCAAGCACGGGCACAAAACACCAAGGCACATAAAATAGTTAAATCTTAAAAGAAGAAAAAGGAGGAGATGGAGGAGGAGAAGGAGAAGGGGAAGGGGAAGGAATTCTCAAACAGTTAACTAAAGGGTGTACTTAGAAAGTCAGTGATCGGGTTAAAAATGAAAAACCAAAGAAGATTAAGCTACTGCCATCCCATAGGCAAAAGCACAAAGGAAGGTGATATCCAACTGCACTTGAAGGAATAAAAACCCAATTTTTTTCTCCTCTGGACCCAACATCCAATAGCCTACAAGGCCCTAAAATTTGACTAAACTCAACTAAAAGTCAACAAACACAAGGACAACAAAGGCAATTCTTGGAGGTTCTCCTGCATCACAAAGCAGGGCAGAGGTGAGTGTAGAATGGGCCTGGGGATGACCAATGGCTCAGCAGTTGAGAGCATGTGCTGCCCTGGCAGAGACCTGAGCTCAGGGCCCACACTAGCTTGTGAGAACTCCAGTTCCAGGGGATCTATTCTCTGATGTTTACATGTACACAAGGTATAAAAAACACTCATATACATAAAACAACTACAACAAATGTGGGGGCAGTGCTAAGGTCTCTGTATTAAGCAGTTCTGGCTGTCCAGGAACTCACTATGTAGACCAGACTGACCCTGAACTCACAGAGATCTACCAGCTTCTGCCTCCTGGGTGCTGGGATTAAAGGCAGGTGCCACCACACCCAGCCTGATATTTTTAAAGTGATTCCTAGAGGGTATGTCGGGGGTGGGAAACAAAAATACCCAGCATCAGAAGAGAACATGGAGTCAAGGCCTCAACCATTTTTAATGATAATACCCTAGGAGGAGTCTGTGATCTGTTACAAATACTGACACAATAATCACTCCAAACAAAAGTTACAAGGATAATATGAAATCAACCTCTAATAATGTATCTAATGAAACCTAACAAATTAGCTGAAGTGAAATGTAAAACAAGCTGTATCTCACTGGTACCTTACACAATGTGTAACTTACAGAAAATATTATTTGCTAAATAAATGCTTTAAGTTTGCTAGTGCTGATGTGTTCTTATTAAACAAGCATTTCTACATGTAAAATTTTAAACCATGAAAACAATCTTGTTTATGCTACAAGTACTAAAGGATACAATAAAATATGTTAATTATCAACACTACAGAATTTCAAGAATTACAGATTAAAAGTGTCCTATTGACAAACATTTCCTAATAGTGTACCTAAATGACTTATAATTCATTAGAGGTAACTTTGGAAATGAGGAAGGCTAGATTTAAGAAAAAAAAATGTTTGCAGACCAGGGATAGTCTGTTAATGAGTTCATTCCCCACAAACCAAACTTTAAAAAAGCAGGGTATGCTAGTGAGTTCATTTCCCCCCAACTACACACACAAATATATACCCAAACAAAAAGTTTACAGATTAATACTTCAAGGGAAAATTCCTGATGGTAGATTTTCCCTTATAACATGAAGACCGTGTGTGTGTGTGTACACGCGCATGTGCGCACACACAATTCCCTATGGACTCAGTTCATCCACCTTTTAGACAGAATCCAGAACTGCAGTCAAACCCTGAGCCTTCTAAGCATACAGAGACTGGATAACAGATGCTAAAGCTAGCTTTAAGTCTAACAAATTTTTCTAATTTTCCTATCCCTCCCCAACCCCCTTAAAAATTTTTCATTATCCAATTCAGTTGTGGAGAGTCATCATCCTAATCCCTTGGGTTCGGGTGTCTAGTTATGGTTATTTTATAAATTATAGACAGGTTGTCATTTAAAAGGATAATTCGGAAATGGCCATAATTTTGAATAGGGAGGAAATATATGGAATGGATTACTAAATTTATTCTTAAACAAAACATTGTATAGCCATAATCTTACATTGGTAGAAATCTTTATAATTGATGCAAAATCGAAGTTATAATTTTTTACTCTGGTACAGAATCTATATATTGATACAGATTTAAGGTTTTCATTGGTGTGAATTTCTTATATTGATACAAAATTTGAGATTAAAGTTGTTACTCTTAGATAGTCACTGTGCCTGTGCAACTCACTTAAGAATACAAGGCTTAGACCCAATCCTTCTAATAGCTACTATTACAAACTGAATAAGTAATATGAGTTAAGGGCCAGATAGTAAACTCATGGTCATATTAGATTCTGATTTAATTATAATAAGGTGCTTTCATTATTATTCAATTAGAAATAACTAAGAGAGGTCAAGGTTTAACAGTTCAGATAAATATACCTTATATAATCTTCAAAAGCATCAGAAATCCACAGAATATGACATTTAAAATCATTTCATTATTAATAACAATTTTGACTAAGAGACATGTCTGCTCCTGACAGTACCCCCATACCACTTCAAAGAAGATATTGAGCATCATAACCTCCATTGGGAGTTGCTTCAGTTGACGCAAGGTAGCCACTGGGCTAATACAGACAAAAAATATTGTGCAGGAAAGGACACAAGATGGCAGGATAACCAACAGCTTAAGTCTGCCAAGACAGAGTAAACTAGTCCTTCATAATTCCTGCTTTACTTAAGGCTGTCAGATGGTTCTGGGCCAGAAGCCTGAAGACAGATACTTCAACATTCAATATTTTGAGGAACAGGGGGCTGTCCAGGTAGTCAGCTGTCTCTGCAAATTATAGATAGATAGATAGATAGATAGATAGATAGATAGATAGATTAGATAGATATAGATAGATAGACAGACAGACAGATAGATAGATAAACAGACACAGACACACACATATATATACATATACACCTATACATACATATACACACACTTGCTATCATATCAGATATCTTTTTTTAAATTATATTCAATTGTACAGCAATTTTCCAATGAGGAAATTTTACAATTCACATATTTGTTTTTATGACCTTTGGTTTTTTTCCCATTTAGAAAAGGTTTACCCATTTCAAGACTACACTTTTAAAATTCACAGACTGGTGATAGCTAAGTGAGTCAGGTACTTGCTACCAAGGCTGACCCACTCAACCCTGGAGCCTACAGAATAGGAGGGGAGAACTTCTACTTATGAGCCATGGCACAGCACTTACTCACCCCACAATAAGTAAACAACATAGATTAATGAATTTTGGAGAGGGAGAGGATTAGGGTCTCACTGTGTAGTCCTAGCTATAGACTAGCTGGCCTCAAAGCGGCCAACAGCTATGCTCATTTGTGTACCCCCCTCCACTCATTAACTTGGCAAGCTTTTATTATTCTACCTTCAACTTTATCAACTTTTCCTTTTGCCACCTTCTATCTGCTGTAATTTCCATCCTGTCTGTGTGTATGTATACTTATACATATACGTATGTTAGTATGTGTGTATGTATAGTCATAGTATGTATAGTTATAGTATATATGTTAGTGAGTGCCCTCAGAGCCCTACAGGATGCTGACTCCCCTGGACCTGGAATTACAATCAACTGGGAACAGTCTGATATGAGTGCTGGGTTCCAAACTCAAGATCCTGTAGAAGCGCAGCAATCACCCTGACCCTTCACCCCTCTTCTAGCCTGAAATGCTTTTCTTGTCAGTATAGCCAGCCATTTGGAAATCTGGAAATCATTGCTTAAATGCATGAATTTCTTGAAAGTAAATATAGTGTTTTCAGGCTTCTTACACATTTATATAGCTAAGATAGGCCTATCTCTAGTGATCTATTATTAAAAACAGAACAAATACCTTCACAGCATTACTTCTAAATATGGGAGAAAGGGACAAATCATGAGCATAGACAAGTATCCACTTTAAAAAAAATCGACTCCAAATTTGAGAAGTACAATTTTCCAAGGCCACATACACTCCTTCTACTTTCTATGATTCCCACAAACAGAAACTAGAAGTTCAGAACTATTACCACACGCCAAAGCATCCCAGAAGAGATAGGTCTTGAACAACTTCACACTCCCCTGCTACATTTACCTATATAAGCCCAGTTCTTAAGCCGGGCAGTGGTGGCGCATGCCTGTAATCCCAGCACTTGGGAGGCAGAGGCGGATTTCTGAGTTTGAGGTCAGCCTGGTCTACAGAGTGAGTTCCACAACAGCCAGGGCTACACAGAGAAACCCTGTCTGGAAAAACCAAAAAAAAAAAAAGCCCAGTTCTTTACTAGGAAGTAGAGCAGAATGGTGCTCTGTAGTTTTAATCATACCCATTATAAACATATTATCTATGAATTAGAAAACAGTACATTGCTATAAAAAAAAAAGGTAATATTCATTCATTGGGGGGGATTAAAAACATTCTGGCTAGCTCATTCCAGTCTCTTTTGATAACAGGAACATATTAATAGGGAGTTGGTAGATATTTAACTAGTGACTCCTAAGGGGTGCTAACCTAAAGAATATCTGAAAAGCAGCTGTTAAGGTAGGGAATTGTCGAAGGTTCTAAAAGCCTGGAATCACTTCACAACAACTATTTTGGTGGGAATATGCCTTCTAGAGCTGGGAGTGGGAGCTGAGGCAGGCCTAGAAATGGAACTTGGAAGTTTTTATAGGGTAATGTGTAAAATCATCACCACGGATGAAATCACCAAGGAAGTAAATATAGAAAGGTGGGAAAATATGCCTGTGGCATCCAACATTAAGGAACAGGAGAAAGTGATGGGGAGATCTCTCAGTAAGGAGGCAGAGCCTGTTAGTTCATCCCCCTCCCCCCAAGTATGAACACCTTAAAAGTGAAGAGCAAAAGGGACCAAGCTGGAAAAAGAAGGAAGAAATGACAGGAGCAAAAGTAACAGAACAGGGCTGGAGAGATGACTCAGTGGTTAAGAGTACTGACTGCTCGTCCAGAGGTCCTGAGTTCAAATCCCAGCAACCACATGGTGGCTCACAACCATCTGTAACAAGATCTGACGCCCTCTTCTGGTGTATCTGAAGACAGCTACAGTGTACTTACATAAAATAAATAAATCTTTTTTTTGTTGTTTTGTTTTGTTTTTCAAGACAGGGTTTCTCTGTGTAGCCCCGGCCATCCTGGAACTCACTCTGTAGACCAGGCTGGCCTCGAACTCAGAAATCCACCTGCCTCTGTCTCCCAAGTGCTGGGATTACAGGCGTGCGCCACCACTGCCCGGCAAATAAATCTTAAGATAGATAGATAGATAGATAGAGAGAGAGAGAGAGAGAGAGAGAGAGAGAGAGACAGACAGACAGACAGACAGACCTGACTTTTTTTTTTAAAGTAACAGAATATATAGAGTGTAATCTTTTTCCTAAGCCTGTTGAGGCTGGAGAGTATTAACACACTTCCTGACAGTTCTAAGAAAGGATTAGAATGTCACTATCTAGTACCTGATAATCATAGAGCATGACAGAAAGGGACAATAAGCACAAACCTTTGGGTTATTGAAGGTTTTTTATTATATATTAGTTTCTCGTGGGTGCTGTCAAATCACCACAAATTGGTGGTGCTTAAAGCAATGGGTATTTACTTTCTAAATTCTGAGATTAGAGGTGGGGCTGTGTTCTCTCCTATACTCCTGAGAATCTGTTCTATGCCTCTTCTAGCTCAGGGTTTTGACTTTATCACTCTAATCTCAGTCTCCTGGTCACTGCCTCCTTATTCCATGTCTTCCATAATTTCCTCTTTTCCCCTTACGAGGACATGTATTCCTGGATTTTGTGACACCTGGACCTTATTGTAACAGATTCCAAACAAAGGGGAGAACAAGGTGTGGAGGTGGTAGCAGGACGCTCCATTTGTAGCAAGCTTGTTGGGATTTGCTCTGCTTTACACCAAGGTGCGTATAGTAGGACAAGGTGCTCTTAACAAGCACAAGGGGCTCTGCTGCAGTCTTGTCTGAGCAGCCAGTGTTGCACATGCCTAATTCACTGCCATCACCAACAGCACACTCTCCTTCATCTTACAGACCAGGAAAGAGAATGAGGCACAAACCAAAGCAGAGCAGAAGCCTGGTACCTTTCAGTCCAACTCAATAAACCTGCTATAGGAAGTGCCAATCCTGTATATGGCTTCAAAAGGTTAAAAAAAAAAGTGCTTTTTTTCTACTCTTATATACCAAGTATGACATATGACAACTCTATAGAAACAATGAAATATTCAAGTCTTAAACACCTAAATTTCAATGCTTTTTTTGGTTGACGTCTACCACCATCTGAAATACAGATGTGCCAGGCAATGACTATTCTCCTTTACCTTGTGCTGCACAGCTGTGCTTCCTTATGCTTCAGCACGACGCGTCCTCTGTCAGTTAACAAAGAATTGGCAGTGACCTATCCCTAATACTTTTACACCACCCCTCTAGTGACCCCTAAGAGTGAAATAGCTCTTGTACTGTGAACAGCTGGCATGTCGCCACTTGAACTTTAAAAAGAAAGGAAAATTATTCCTAGTTGGAGGGGAAAATTGCCTAGGTAAAGAAAACTCAGTTATTCTTCATAACTAAGCTAATTAATATTTGCTAAATAGGAGTCAAACCAGAGTATTCCCTATATGAACATGGGCCTTTTAAAACTGGCTATTACTTGTTCTGAAGAACTAGCTGGACAAATGAAATCAATGTAATATGCAATCAAATATTACTTTAGAAATTCAACTTTACTTTGGCTATTAGCCCAAGATGACCAAGGTTTTGGGTGTTTTGTTTTGTTTTTTATTGCTTTTTTTTTTTTTAAAGCGAAATCTCAAGTATAAAAATCAATAAAAGAGGGCTGGAGAGATGGCTAAGCAGTTAAGAACACTGACTGCTCTTCCAGAGGTCTTGAGTTTAAATCCTAGCAACCACATGGCAGCTCACAATCACCTGTAACAAGATCCAATGCTGCTTCTATCTTCTTCTTCTTCTTCTTCTTCTTCTTCTTCTTCTTCTTCTTCTTCTTCTTTTCTTCTTCTTCTTTAGCTACAGTGTACTAATATAAAATCTTAAAAAAAAAAAAACAATAAAAGAGCATAAGCTTAGTCAGTGATAACGAGCCTGCATCCGACAACTATCACCTATAGTACCATCTGGAAGACAAGAACGATCCTCTAAAACTTTCTATTTCTTGAATATAGAAGATATAAATGAGTAACTCTGACATAAAAGTGCCCAAATTTATCACCAGCTTTTGTGATACGTGCCAAGCACTTGACTAAGGATGTTTACAAGTTATCACAATTATTTTGTCTTCTTAGAAACAACTTCAGGAGACTACATTTGTCAAAGTGCCCTCCAGATGACGATGATGATGAGTACTGGTGTTACTGTTCCTGTTTGCCATGGATGGGGCCTAGCTAAATCGCTCAGTTAGCTTCTAACAATGTCCCCACCTCAATCTCTAGAGTAGGTAAATTACCGATACTAACAGAAAGAGGTGATTAGAGAATATATGTTTATTAGGTGGTAAGAACTGACTAAAAACTAAAGGATGTCTGTGCTATATCTAAGTATTTAGGAAAAACCAAGGCTTGTCATGCAAATATACAAGACCTTTTCAAAAGACAGGAAAGAGGAAAAAAATCAAAATAAAAAGCTCACCTCAAACCAAGCGGGCGGAGGCACTGAGACACTTCCCTAGCTTGTGCAAGGCCCCATGCTCAGGGCCAGCCTCACTCCTGAGTACATTATACTCCCAACTGCAAAAACATTGTTTGCACGCCCGTGTTCAAACATGGCAAGTCAAGTCCATTTACTTTCTATCTGGTGCTGAAGTATCTTTAAAAACACTTAAGTAGGAAATTGTATGGCACCGTCATCTTGCCAGATTTAAAAAGGCACCAAAAAATTCAACACATTGCCACAAATGTTCAAAATGAAATTCTAACATTTGCTAGGCAACAGAACAATGAAGAGTTCTTTTTATTAATTCTAATGTTCAACTAAGACATCTCCAAGACGAGACATTTCACGCAGCTATTTTAGTAATGAATAGGCTTATTTCAACTTCTAAAATAATTCTGCAATTAAAAAAAATTAACCTTCCTGGGGTTCTAGAATGAGAATCGATGACATAATAAAATAAAAAGTACTCAGGCCAGTTGCCATACCCATTCTTCTTCTGAAAGACACCTTGCCATGAAATTTAAGCTTACACTGTATACAGTATAAAAAATGCTTGCTTTTGTTTTGCACAATTTTGTTTAGTAAGTCCCAAGACTTAATCCAAATCTTTGCCCATGAAATTGCATGTACCAAGTAAAGAACATTTGAAAGTAAGGACATCGCCATTTTCTAGATATTTACATTTTAATTCAATACAGACAACTTCATGTTAAAGAAGCTCAAGCAAGCAAATATGGAAATGGCTTGAATTACAAACAGAAGCAGTAGAATGTGCAAAGAGACCGGCTTACAACAAAACCGGAAAGGGAAAAAAAGACAAGTATATCATCACACTACATACAATGAAAAGGGTCAAGAAATTCTGGTTTAAATATGAAATAGTCAAAGACACACACACCAAAGTAGAATGAGGAAGATCAAAATATTCTGAAGGCACCAGAGAAGGGAAGGAGCGCTTTCATGCCTCATTTGCTATCATTTTACACCAACCTTTCTAGCCAACCCCTAGGTTTGAAAATTGCAGCGGCATTTAAAGGCCGTTCTTTCTAACATTACCAACATTCTGCGACATTCTCAACAGTAAATCCTACACAAAGTAAAGCACAGTCGTGTATTTCTATCTCCAAGGGCGCCAACAAGCAAAAATTAAACCTTTCTTTTCCCATATATAGCCTTCACCATCCTCTTCCCTCTTTTATTTGCTGCCCTTGTCTCAGGATTAATGAATCCTAAACCACTTCTTCCCATTAATGGAAATGGAAAAAGAGAGAGCAACAGCAGAGTGGAATCCCAGACCGAAGGAAAACTGGCAATTCAAAGAGGCGGCCTCACTCGGGGTGAGGGCAGGGAACACCCCGGAGGTGGAGTCCCGGAAGACCCCAGCTCACACGCTTCGCCCCCAGGCCACACGGCTTTCCGCGCCGGTGCCTGAGAGTGTGCGCGATCGTCGCTCGGGAAGGAGGCGGTCATACACCCGCCGCCCTCCCGGGCTCCGGGCGGCAAGCTTCGGGGGCGAAGTCCACGGCGCCCAGAGTGCGGCGGGGCCCGGAAAGCGTCCCGTTAGAGCCGATTTCACCCGTCAGGAATGCGCTCCGCCCCCGCCGCCTCCCCACGGCGGCCGCCCTCGGATCCCGTCGGCTCCGCAGCCCCGGAACGCTCGGGGCAGCGCCGCGAACAGTCCCAACACAGTCGGGGCCACAGGCCCGTCCCCCACGCCCAGCTCCGTACCCCGGAGACGGCCGCGCCGGTCTCCCGGCCCCAGTCCGAGGCCTGAGCGGCGCCCTGAATCCCCATCCGTAGGGGAGCCGCCCGGCCCCCGCGGCTCCGGCGCCCGCCGTACCTCAGCTCCTTAGGGCGGCGGCGGCGCGGGGTGGCGGGCGAGCAGGCCCATCCCGCGAAGGCAGAAAACGGAGGAAGAACGGAGGACGGCCCTTCAGCACTGCTGCGGAACCTTCTCGGCTAGGGCGAGAGCTGCCGGTGGAACGGTTGCGGGCGGCCGCTTTCCCGAACTCCCCTCCGTGACTCCAGCCGGACCGTCGCAGCCAGGAACCAACACAGCAACTGCCATTCTCCCCCGCCCTCGCCCTCAGGCCCCGCCCCCTCGCCCCCACCTGCCCCACCCGGCGTGGCCCCGCCCAGCGCGCCTTGCGTCTTGGCGTCACGCCCTGCCCCCACCCCCATCTCGGCCAGCCGCGGTTACCGCTGGGACGCGGTGGTTCCTGGACTCGGGCACGCTCGCCTCGCACTTCGTGCTCACGCCGCCCGAGCGCGCCGGGCAGTGGGGCGGGAGACGCCCTTCTCGCAACCCGGCTCCTGTCTCAGTGAGGTGACAGGAGGGGACTGCGGGAGCGTCCCCAGGGGGAGAGCGTCCTGGGCTGGAGGACCCTGACTCGGCTTTTCATAGCTTGTTTTCTTCTTTGTTTCTCACTGTTCACCTGATTGGCAGCCCTCCGGAGAGCAGAGCCAAGGTGTCTCCAAAGAAATATCTCAGCCCTTATGAGTCTCTGATATAGTCACTTTGTTCCAGCCTGTGTGTTCCATTCTGCTCCAACTTTTGATCCAGTAGGACACTTTGAATTTTTCACCTACACAAGACTTGATATAGACTTAGTTAAATAAACAGATCTTTATCCTGTCCTGATCCCATTCTCTCCTAGTTTATGTCTCATGGGGACTTAGATCATTTCCTTAGAATACTGAGAAATGGGTGTGATGGATGCCAAAATGTCCATCCACCATCTGTTACTTAATCTAAATATAACACTCCATTCTTATTTCAGTGTGTCTAAACTAGAAACTAACCAAGAAGCCATATCTTTTCAAACCCCACTTAGCCTCTTCGGTAACCCAGTAAAATTTTCCCAGTTAGAAACAGGCTAAGTGGTTTAGGGCTAAGCCTCTTTGACTACACATCTTAAGGGGAGTAATTATGGATATGATTTCCATTTATTGGAAGTTGAGAGCCATTATGTGCATACCTTTAAATGCTACCCAAAGGCTACATTCGATGCCCGATAATCTACAGGACACTTTAAGTCTACGGGTAGTACAAGAATAGCCTTGCAGTATAGATGGGGTAATGGCTGGTAAGGGTTTTGAGTAAAGAATTGTACAGAATAACAATGGTCCTGTACTCTGTATAGTCATCATAGTTCTGAGAAACTAAGTTTCTTTCTTCTGTCTTCCTAGAAATTGGAAGGGTCTGTTGTTACTATTCTAATATGCATCTCCTGAGAAAGAGATATACCTGAAGGACATCTCCACTTGAATCTATGGAAGCATCTTGTGCTAGATAGTTTTATTTTAACGTGAGACAAGCTAAAGTCATTTGAGAGACCAGATCCTCAATGAAGAAAATGCCTCCAGAAGACTGGGCTGTGGACAACCCTGTGAGACATTCTCTTAACTAGTGGTTGATAGAGAGATAGCCCATTGTGAATGGTGCTGTCACTGGGCTGGTGGTCCTGGGGTCTCTAAGAAAGCAGGCTGAGCAAGCCATGAGGAGTAAGTCAGTAAGCAGCACCCTCCACCACCTCTGCATCAGCTCCTGCCTCCAGGTTCCTACCATATTGAGTTCTTGTCCTAATTTCTTTCAGTGATGAACAGCAATATGGAAGTGTAAGCCAAATAAACCCTCCCCAAGATGCATTTTGGTCATGGTGTTTTGTGGCAGCATCAGAAACCCTCAAACAAACTTATAGCTCAAGTCTGTCTGAGATAGACAGGGGTTTATCGAAAACAAACCGAACTTCTCTCATTCAACCAGGGCCAAGCCAGAAGTCCAGGTTTCTCCCCCAACACTCTGCTTTGGTCCCTTTCTCTGAATCCCATTTCTTATGCCCTCTAAAGACCACTCAGTTCTCTGTGCTGTATACCCTTTGCCTTTAGGGCAATAACTTCAAATTTTGGCTGCTTCCCCCAAAGACAACTTGGAAAGACTGAGATGTCTAGGCTGCACCTAAGCGAAGGTGGCCCTGGATAGCCGTATACTTTTTAAATTCCAGGTGATAAATGTGTGTTCGAGACTGGGAACCACTGCCACAAACTCACCATCTCTCCTTGGATTAACACAAAGAAGCTGTTTGGTCCCAGGTGGATTTTTTGCTGCACTCTTCCTAATTTACCCATTGCAGTTTAGTCAACATCGGCTCAAGAAATACTGGTGTCTACTAAACTGAAAGGTGATCAAAGCCTTCTACCTCTCTCTCTCTCTCTCTCTCTCTCTCTCTCTCTCTCTCTCTCTCTCTCATTCTCTCTCTCGTTCTCTCTCTCTCCCTCCAGATGTGAGTCCTCAGCTGTTCCTGTCCCCATGCTTTTTGTTCTTCCGTCATAGACTCTAACTCTCTAAAACCTTAGGCCCAATTGACTAAATCCTCAAGAGAAACTAGGAGAAAAAAATACTACTTTCTTTTGTAAGTTGTCTTGGTCATGGTGTTTTCTCATCATAGCAATAGGGAAACAACTAAGACACAAAGTAACAGCATAAAAAACAAGCCCAATATTTTTGTTCTCTCAAACTAATGTCAACTACTCTTCTGATATTTGAACTTGAGGATGCTTGATGACCAGGAAGTGCAAGGTCTTGGCAAGAAAAACTTGCCAAGTTCAAGACAGATGCAGGGTAAAGCAGAGAGTCAGGGGTTGTGATGGACAGATGGGTAGTGCTAAGCCCGAGTATTGAATACCTGTAAGGCTGTGGTAAGGGCTACTAACTGATTGGTATATAGCAATGGATTTTATAAAAGTATACTGCATCAGTTTTGCATTAGAAACCTATCAGTCTGGCCACTCTGGGTCAGACTGTGGCAGGAAGACCGAGAGGCTGTCGAAGGGATCTAATAAAGAAGGCATAGTTCTAGCCAGGTTGAGACTGTGGGAACAGAAAGGATAGTTTGCATATTTGTCTTGGGGTATAATCAGTAAGGCCTGCGTGGAATGCAATAAAAGTGGGGATTGAAAGAAGAGTGGGGTCAAGCTACAGCTTTTCCTTATTGGTTGCTCTGCTCTATTAACATTAACCCTTTAATTACCACAGGGCCCCAAAGAAAAGTGTCAGTGTTAACAACTAATTGACAAATGAGAGTCTGAGTCTCAAGCCATGAAGTGATTTGCTCAGTTCCACAGCTGGTAGCAACAGAACTACAATTAGACCATCTCATCTGCCCCGAGCGAGCTACACCGTTCTGCCACACACCCATCCCAAGGCCCTCCACTAGAACCACACTCTAGGGGAGAATTTCCTGAGCTAATTATTCTTGATAGTATCACAAATCCTCCCTCTTGTCTCCCTTCTTCTCATCCTTCGCAGTCCTTCCTGCCGTTTTCTTTGTAGATGTCACCTAACTTTGTAGGTGTAACTGTGACTATAAACTGTCCCCTCTCCTCTGCCTGGATCCTTCACTAGTCTATACTGGTCCCACCGCAAATAAAGCCTTTCTGGTTACACAGAAACCCTAAAAAGCGCTACATTGTTATTTTTAGGTCTTTCCTGAAAGTTTTGATGCCTGACATATGGGAAGGAAAGAAAGAAGGAAGCATAGAAGCTTTGTCGTCCTAGGTGAACACAGGACGCCCAGAGAGACACCAATGGCTCACCCCTGTCCTCAAGCCATTATAAGCGTGGCAGAGAAATGATGCACAGAAAATTCACACTAGCCAAGCATGGGAGCACATACCTTTCATCCCAGTACTCTGGAGGCCAAGGCAGTGGATCTCCATGAGTTGAGACCAGCCTGGTCTACAGAGAGAGGGCCTGTTGGGGGGGGGGGGGGCAGAGAAGAGGAAAAGGGGGAAGAGGAAGAGGGAGGGGGCAAGGGGAGGGCTAGGAGGGAGAGAGGGGGAATGGGGGAGAGAGAGTGAGAAAAGGGAGGGAGGGGGAGAGAGAGAGAGAGAGAGAGAGAGAGAGAGAGAGAGAGATCGAACTCACTGTAACCTGATATGGTGGCAGTCTGCAATTGGTGCACTGCACTGAGAGGCTATAGGTGAGGTGGCCAGCCTAGACTAAGAAGCAAGTTCAAAGCCAGTCTGAGCAAGATCCTACCTCAAAAACAAATTAATGAGCTAATTAAAGGGGTCACATTAATACAGTGGCCAACCATGTGATACAAAGAACACTGTAGAAGCCTAGAGGCCCAGAAGCTTTGTTTTAGCTAAGGGTGACCTCGAACTTCTGACTCTGCCTCCTCAGTGTGGGAATATAGGCATGTACTATATAGTATTTTGTGAGGCCAGGACTAAAGTCAGGATCTGTTTTACATTCTGTGTAAGCACTTTTCCATATGAGCCTCATCCCCAACTTTACTGTCACTACCTGGCCATGAAGAGGTTGGCTTTGGCCTTTGTTTTCCAGAAAGACATAGGAGACTCTTAGCCAGCACACGTGATCAGTGCTGTGTGTCTACCCAGCTCATTTCCAGATTGGCTCAGCTGTCTTCCCATCAGTGCCTACAAGTTTCTTCTTATACAGTTCCCTCTTATACAGTTCTTATCTGTAAAGTTCCAAAATTTCCAGTCTAGCTGTGGGTCCCTGGGAAAGTTGGGAAATTTCTATGAACCAACCCCAGTGCCAAGACCAGTGTGAGCCTGTAAAGGTTGTGGCCTAACTTGCTGGAGAGGTACTATGGATACAGGCCACACTACCAGTGACTCGTGGGTACATCCTGGTGGCCCTGCTTAATGTGGCTATCCAGAACCTGGGGACAGAAATATGCACCTATTGGGTGGTTCTCAGAATTAAATGAGTGAAGTACAAGGCTTGGCACCCAGTCCGTCATCAGGAAACACTAGCTATGGTCCTTAGGAAAAGGAAACTCACTAGGGTAGGGATAGTCCAAAGATCTTTAAAATAGTCACCTGTGTCCCTGCTTGGGCTGATCTCTGGTTAGGATCACATAGGGAACCTGGCAAGGAGAGGCCTTTTCTCTTCTAAATGGAGAAGAGGCCCCTTGATAGCAAGTCCTTACGATAGCTGAAGGCTGAGCTGCTTGGATTTATCCCCTCCCCTGTCCCCTCGAGTTGCACCCCCATTGCAGGGCTCCTTTAGGCTGGAGTAGTGCTAGGAGCCCCACACAGTGCTGTCTAAACAATGTTTAGAGTACCATTGTCTCCCTAGGTGGAAGTTAGAGTTCTTGTTTCCAGCATCACCTGGGGTGGTTATTAGAACCCGTTCCTGGGTCTGTCTCAGAATGAGGCAGTCCTTACTGAGGAGGCTGGAGCCCTGCGATCTAGCTAGTGTTTAACAAGCACTCTGGGTAAGTCGTCACACCACATGTTTGAGACCCGCAGCTTAAGAGCTTCACTGTGGCAAGGCTCCATTTCAGGAAGTTCCCTTACACTTGATTTCTCCTTGGGTCTTTTCACAGAACGCTGGAGGAGAAGAAAGCGGTTCCTTTTCATGGTACCCACTCCCTACAGTCTCATTGATGGTCCCGCCTACCCATTGTTCTGACTCCCTCTAACCTCCTGTGGAGACCAGGTCTTCGGGCCACTGTTCCCAACATCTTATTCCAGTCTTTCTTGATTGCCTCTCCTGTTTGATTGTAGGCAAGCTCACCCAGTGTTGGTAACCTGGGCCGGAAACTTAGAGCGACATCTAAGTAGAGCGGGTGGGACTCACCCTGTGCTGAACAGGATGCGTTTGGCTCGTCAGGTTTATAACAGCATTGCTGTGGGAGTGGCCTGCTGGGTGACAAGCAATGACTGAAAGGGACAAAGTAAGTGTCCCAGCTGGCTCAGAACAACCATGCTGCCTGTTGTGGAGGCTCGATTGTTAATATTATTATTATATTAATAATATATTATTAATATATATTAATATATGTGAACTATATTATTTTCACAGAGCTCTGGATGAGACACATCTCACATCACTCATTCTGGTAATGAGTCACTTCAGGCTGACAGTCTCCTTAGCCCCTGGGTTGTGCCTAGACCACCCTCTGCCTGTCCTCTTCAGCTCCCGATTTCCTGCCATGTCTCCTTCCTCTCATATGCCCTGAAAGAACTCCCTTTGGGTTGGGAGAGGTGTTTGTTTGTTTGTTTGTTTGTTTGTTTTTCACTTTGGTATGTGAGGTTGGGGCCCCATAAGGCATTTGTAAGAAACAGTGATGGACTCCATCACTATATTTCACCTCTCTTACAATGTCTGAGAAATATTTTTCTTTGCTATTAACACCTGGCGTGGTTGTTTCTCTTGTTTATAATTATTTGTTTTCCTCTTGTGGGTCTCGTGGAATGACACTCTGTCCCTTGACTTGGAGAAAGCTTAGACCCACCCGCATGGTCCCCTCCCAGCCCATGTAGAAAATGTGGCAGGAGAGCCTTTAGCATTTAACACACTTTGGCCAAGCCCTCTGTTTCCATTTCTTCCTCAACTTCAGATGATTTCGGTCGTATTCTTTGTATCTGTAATTCATCTTCTATCATTTTTTAAAGAAAGGGGATATCTTATTATGTGTGTATATATACATATATACTGGCAAACCAGTTCTAATTGTTAATTGTATAAAAACCGAAAGGGATTATATTCAATGCATAGAAAGCATAATGTCTCCACTTATAAAATCTTAACAAATGAATAGCACTCAACGTTAGCTTTAGCATCGACTCTAGTACTATCTGAAGAGTACTAGATATTCTGAACAGAAACAAACAAGCTAGGACTATCCCTACCCTAGCAGCTGGATTTCAGACTAGGACATTTTTAGATATGACCCAGAACCCTGCTCCAATGCATATGATGAGAGCGCTCAGTCCTGGTTGCACAGCCTAGCTACCCAGCATTCAGACGTGTTCAAGCCCAGCCCTGTGGAGAGAAAGGAGAGGAAAGCGCACGGATGGAGAACGCAGATGCAGAAGTCTACAGTTATACAAGATCGATGACCTGTGAGCAGGTGGCTTTGCTAGAAGCGAGTGACCTGTAACAGCCCGGGGCACTATTCTTCTTGCGGCCCCTCATGCTGCTGTGGAGGCCTGAGGGACTGGCTCCCTGTGCTGTGCAGCTAATGGAAAGCTGAATAGAGAAATTTATTGTGGCCGGGGGTAGTGGGGCAGGCAGTTCTCCATGAACTTGAAACCAATCTGGTCTTCCAGATTGAGTTCCAGGCCAACTAGAGCTCTATAGTGAGACATGTCTCAAAACAAACAAAAAGACTCTGTTCGATTTTCAGAGCCTTTCCAGTCAAAGGGGTGGAGTTGTTACTATGGAGGGCAGATGACCGTGCAGTGTGGTCCCGGAGGCTATTCCTTCACCTTTATAATGACGCTGATAAGCTGTCTCTTTCATCAGGTCTCTGTGGGTCTATGTGAAGTAATAAACACGAACACTAAGCATTTAGCATGATGTCACATCCTTAGGAGCAGCCCGGAGACTGTTGCCGTTCACAACAGTTATTTTAAAATGAGTGGTTATTAGATCAAGTAGCTTTCATTTGAAGATGGCATGTCATGGAAAGTTTTTATAGAAGAAAGAAAACTTTATTCTTCCTCATAATATCTTTTCAGAAGTGCCATCTTTTTTTCTTCTTAATCCCGTTTAATATCTTTACTAGAATCTCAATACTGAAACAGTAGGGAAATAAAAGGTATTTAAGGAAGGAGAAGGCAGTAGAAGACAGCTAAGAACCAAATGCCTGCAGCTGGATCTAGACAGACTGAGCTAGACATCACTCCCGCCCCACCTCACCCCCACCCCACCTCACCCCCACCCCATCTCACCCCCACCCCCCACCTCACCCTCATCCCTACCTCACCCCACCCCCCACCTCACCCCCACCCCCACCCCCACCTCACCCCCAGCCCCCACCTCACCCCACCCCCCACCTCACCTCCACCCCCACCTCACCCCCACCCCACTTCCTCCACCCTCCATCTCACCCCACCCCCACCTCACCCCCACCCCCACCCCCCACCTCACCCCCAGCCCCCACCTCACCCCAAGCCCCCACCTCACCCCCCACCCCCCACCTCACCTCCACCCCCACCTCACCCCCACCCCCACCTCACCCCCACCTCCATCTCACCCCCACCCCCCACCTCTACCCTCCCCTATAGGCTATACTCAGTAGAGCTGTCACTTTAGCTGTGTGTAAGCTAGCCAGGGGATTCACTCACAATTACAAAAACCAATTCTGTTTCTAATATGTTCCAATTTTTAAATTCCCATCTACTTTTGCCAGGGGAATCCCATTTAAAAATGTGTTAGAGGAAGGCATATTTAAATAGTTATTTCCTGGTAAATGTGGTCAGAAGTCCAAAGGCTTAATTGAAAATCTAAGGAATATAAAAAGAGGTGTCTTGGCCCACAGAGATTTGGTGCTAGATAACACCCCTTGTTGAGTAATCAAAATTCGTATTGGGGAATTTTCAGAAAACATCACAAGTTTGGAGCAAAATTGACTGTGCCACTCAGCATTCCTGTGAGTGATCAAAGAAAACACAGTTTTTAAATAGTTGGATAGCTAAGCCAGGGAAAGAAATAGCTGAAATCTCAGGGCCAGAGATCTCAAGACAATTTCAAATTGTTCCTAGGACTTTAATATCCTGTGATAAAAAAAACAACATTTTGTACAATATATCCCAAGGACAGGAAGGAAAAATTGAACTCCCGAACTGCAATGTTTCCATAGCTTTGTTCAAATAAAAACCCTCCCCACAAAAGTTGCAAAAGTAACGGAGTTGTTTCCCATCAGAGGAGGGGCTCAATGTACATGTTGTTGGTTCTGTTCTGTGCGTTACATGACCGTCTGTGAACTATCTCTCCTGTGTTCAGTGTTGAATACAAGAAGAGAAATTCCATGGCAAGCATCTTGGGATTCAGAAACCATGCTAGTACCATCTATTTTCAATCAGATTGACCCGCAACATAAATTGCAGTATTCGGGTGACTGAAGTGGGTGCTTGGTCACGGAGAAGTGTTTCTTTTGCCTCCACCGTAATTGTCCACTGGCTATAGACCCAGCAGGAAAACAAGTGTGCAATTTTTGTTTTTATTTGATGTAAACAATGGATTCCGTTTGAGAGGGTAACATTTTGGAGACTGGTAACCCAGAGGAGAGTGGAAGCTCTTTCTAGTCTCTTCCCTCTTATCTAGATCCTCATTCCTGACTTCTAGTCCTACCACTCCCCTAACCAAACAGCGAGTTATTATCTTCTAATTAGGAGTGTCTTCATATGGATTTTACACAAGCAAGATTTTTGTGACCCATGAAGCTTAAATATAGATCTATGAATTTTCTAGGGTTGGGGGGGCAGATTTTAAAGCAAATGAACAGACCTTGTAAGAAGACATGGTGGGAATTAGTTCAAAGGATTCATCTTTAATAGAAAAATCATGAAAGGAGACCATGCTTGTACTGAAGTCAGAGAAATTCTAAAGCTGAAAGGTCTGAGCAGAGGGCCAGCTTTAAGACCCTTTAAAGAGATGAACATGTGTAGGTGAATCTGGTCTTTCTGTTTGGAGCCTGCTAATTTGTCCCTCTGTTTGACCTGGCCAGTCCTGTGGTCTTGGGTCCTTCCTGCCTGGTCAGATTCTTTCAGCATCCAGGAATTTGGTTCTAGGTAACTGGTCCTTGACAACAGCAAACCTCCAGCTTGGGTTACAAATGCGCTCACACCGCAAGTCCTCACAGTCAGCCTGAGTTAATCAGGTCCCGTTACATGATACACATCCCATAATGCAGACCTCATCCATCACTCAGAGAACACGTGGAACCCAACTCAACGAGATGGCAGAGTTCTGTCATCATTCCTACCAACCCCCAAATTGCAGAAACTGTCCACAAACATGCATGGATGCAATAAGTATGTGTGATGCATGATCATGCACGCACATATCCACATATTGTACACATACAGAAATCTGAATAACTCATAATTTTAATAGATTTAAATATATTCAATGCATCTAATAGATGTAAAACACTTTCTTAATTCATTTCTTCCTTCTCTCTTCCCTTTCCAGTTAATTTAATTAGAAAGATCAGGCTACAAACTGGACACGGCCCTGTTTCAACATTCACGTAATTCACAATAAAAACTTGAGTTGGGTGTCTGGCCCACTCCTAGTCTAGACACTGGAAAGCTTTTCTCTACACTGGCCGGACGCCCTCAGAGGGACTGTATTTCTATGACTTGACTGGTTCACTCCCACCCTGACCCACCTGTGGCCCAGACTCTGTCACCCTCCACACACACTCTGCCCTCATTCTTTGTCCTTCCCCTTTGCTTGTCCCCATATTTCCAATCCAATTGCCTTCTAAGCCTTATGAAAATGATGATTTAATTCTCTTTAAATCTACACACCACCACTTAACCTCAGATAAGCAACCCCTCCAGGGCACAATTCCTACAGCAGCCGTTTGGAGCACCTTCCTCATATTAAAGTCTTTAAACTCACACTCTGCAACAATTCCTAATTGAGACTCAGCAATGCTGTGTTCACCGTGTCAGCCATTATTCATTACAAACAGGAACAAAACATCCAAACTGTGCCCTGCTAGCTAGCTTTCTGTTACTCTAACAAAATGCCAGAATTAATCAACTTATAAAGAGAAAAGGTTTAATTTGGCTGACAGTTTGAGAGGTTCTCACCTGTGGTGGGTTGATGTTAATTGCTTTGGACCTGTGGCAAGGCAGGTACATCCTGAAGGGAGGATGTGGTAGAGTTTAACGTCTCACTTCATGGCCAAGAAGGCAACAGAGAGATAGAAAGAGGCCAAAGTAGCACAGCTCCAAAGTTGTGGCTGCCATGATCTCAGGACCTCTCACCTTGTAGTTGCAGTTTCCAACAACATACATTTTGGGTCCAAGCTGTTAACTTGGGGGACTTCGGGGGACATTTTTCCAAACCACAGCACTGCCCTCACGAATCAGTTTAGTGACAGAAACAGAGGCAGCCCTCAACTTTCTGATTGGCGGAGCTAACTTAGAGTGAAGCCATCAACTCATCTGCCCTTTCACCTCTGCCGCCGTGTCCCTCCCTCCCTCTTTCCCTCCCTCGCTGGCCCCCACCTTCAAGAGAGCTACGTCCCACCCTCCCGTCCCTTCCTGGCCCCTTTTCTTCTCAGGGGTCCTTGAATTCATCCCTCCTCATGGTTTTCAGTATTTATTACTCGGAAATACCTGATACTCTTATTTTTACCCTGAAACAGCCTCCGCTGTACACAAAACCACCAAAGAAATACTGAATACGTTTGGTACTGTCTTCAAGCGTCGTTTTGGCAGTTTCCTTAAGAACCATTTTGTACTTTTATCCTTTTGAAATTTGTAACTAACCTCAAATGATCAGGATGGGAGCCAATAGATTGATATCCTTGGATCTAGATTACGCATTCTTCCAAAATGATTTCTCAGAAATTGTGTCAGCTTTTTTTTTTTTTAAGGGATTTTATTTGGATTGTCTTCTAGGTACTTTCTACTGCGCTGGGAAACCCCCACCCACCTAGGTTTGCTTTCTGTAACTCATTTTAGCCTAGCTAAGAAATGTAAAGAAACAACCTCCATTGTGTGGCCAGTAAGGGAGTGAGTTTTGGAATCTGGAAATCTTTATAAGACACCCTGTAGATCTCATTTTATTATGGTCATCATCTGGGAGGTCTGGACAAGCTGACCCCGTGGTACTGGTGCTTTTTTTCTTTCCTTTTTCTTTCTTTTTTCTTTTTCTATTCTTTTTTTTAAAGATATATTTATTTCTTTTAAGTAGTCACCATTGCTCTCTTTAGACACATCAGAAGAGAGCATCAGATTCCATTACAGATGGTTGTGAGCCACCATGTGGTTGCTGGGAATTGAACTCAGGACCTCTGGAAGAGCAGTCAGTGCTCTTAACCATTGAGCCATCTCTCCAGCCTTTTTTTCCTTTTCTTTTCAAATGAGTATTAGCCCTCCCTTGGAAAACATTTGGTTCCTCTTTTTAACAAATATGAATAGGTCATTTCACAAAACAAGAGTGAGGAGCAAAAGGCACTGGTATCTGACACTGCTTGAGGTGTTGACACAGCTGAGTGATTGTTAGTTTCTGAAGAGCTGAGAAATCCACCCTGACAGGCAGGCAGGCCTACAAGCAGTAGAGGTCTGAGTTCTGTGAGTCCTGTGCCAGGTGAGAGTCCGAACACATAGCTCTTTGGTGAGAGGCTGCCTCTACTGTCCAAGGCATTCGCTAAGAGATGCAGATGTGCTGGGCAGTGGTGGCACATGCCTTTAATCCCAGCACTTGGGAGGCAGAGGCAGTGCCAGCCTGGTCTACAGAGTGAGTTCCAGGACAGCCAGACAGGCACAATGCCACGCCCTTGGAGATGCCTCCCTTGGACACAGAGAGAGACATTATTTCGCCTTCACGTTCTGTCCGGCCTTCAAGTGTCACAGTTGTAGATTCTCATTCTGGGTCAAACTGGATCTGTTCTAGAACCTTAAAGCACTTAGAATTTTTATTTTCAATAAGACCTACATCTTTAGTACTTTCTTGTTGGGTGTGGTAGTACATGTTATGATCCTAGCACTCAGAAAGATGAGTCTTTTTTCATATTCATTTCTATATTTATATTAAATACATGTATATCTGTTGGTGTATAGGTATGTGTCCTAGAGTGCAGGTGCCCTCAGAGATCAGAAGAGGTGAGACCATCTGGAGTTGGCGTCATAGCAGTATGGGCTGTCTGCCATGGATGCTGGGAGCCGTACTCAGGTCCTCTGCAAGAGCACCACACGCAGGTTAGCCACTGAGCCATCTCTCTGGCTCTGCTTAGCATGATTTTGGTGTGGAAGCAGGCTCGAGTGGCTCGAAGGGTGGTGTGGGGTGAGACAGCCCTGGGGGTAAGTAACAAGTCTGTCAGGGAGAGACCAATAATGGAGATCATGAAGTGCAAGGGCCTCGGATTTTAATTACTGTACTGTGCATCTACATGTGAAAGGTCCCCTCTGGTGCTCTTGGGTCAGTGGGTGGGAGAGAGCTTAGGGACAGAGACATGAGCATTTCAAGATCCCTCTGGAGCTGTCCCAGCTTCTATCTTTTAATGTACACAGGAGAAAGGTACCAAAGTGTTTGTCTGCCCAGAACAGCTGGCACTAAGCAAAGATGGAATCGAAGGTTGACAGTGACTAACTGAAATGACAGGTCAAAGTTTAGGTACACATGTGCATGCACACATACAGACACAGACATGGGGGCGGGGCGGGGAGCAAGAGAGAGGGGGAGCAAGAGAGAGAGAGAGAGAGAGAGAGAGAGAGAGAGAGAGAGAGAGAGAGAGAGCAAGCCGGCTAGTGAGACCACAGCACACAATCCATCATTAGCAAGAAGAGCCGCCATGTTTTCCGGAAGCGGGCATGGGAGCTGAGCTAGAGCAGAGGGGATGAAAACATTTCTGTTTATAGCGAGGTGTGAAGACTTCCTGCTTATAAAGTCATATCTGGGCAGGACAAGCGACTAGACGAAGTCCAAAAGAAACAAGAAGAGATTGGAAAGAAAGTCCCACTTGGCTCGAGAAACACACAATTTGCATAGTTACAAAAGGCCTGGCTTGGCAGCTGCTCCTAAGGGGGAAAATGCGATTTGGAAGCTCAAAAGCTCAAAAATGAGTGAACTGTGACAGAGTAGCAAACAAAAAGGCCGTGAAATCTTAAACCCTGTTGGCAAAGCATGGTGTCCAGGTAAACTGAGGGACTCCCTCACAGCAGCCAGCAGCTCAGCCTTTTATTTAAACAGGTTTTGATGGTAGACATAAACTAGGCATCTCTCTGTAATGTCAGCACTTGAGACGCTAAGGTAGGAGGATTGTGAGTGTAAGGCCAGCCTGTGCTATATTGTTAGTCCAGGCTAGCTGTGGATAGAGAGTGACACCCTGCTCCCTCCAGTCCCCCATACCCCCTCAAAAATAAAACAAAACCAAAAAAAAAACCCAAAAGACCAAGAGAGGGAATGAATAGACTGAAAGCATTTATTGTGAGGACACGCTTGAGTTCAAATCTCCAGGACACACATGACTGTGACCCCAGTGGGCAGAGACAAGATGGTCACGTAGCCTAGCTGCAGGCTCAGGACGATACTCTGTCTCAAGGGAATAAGGCGGAGAGTGGTAGAGCAGAAACCCGGATGTCCTTCTCCGGCCTCTGCATGTGCACGTGCAGACACATATGAAGTCTCTACCCACACCCACACACAGGGGGCGGAATCCTGAGAAAGATAAATAGGTCACAGAAGACTCTGGAAACTATGTCACCAGACATGTGGTCAAAGAACTGGTTGTGCTTGGCTGAGAGAGAAAAGACCAGGCAGAAATGAACTGTTGCTGCACAAAGGCTTGTGTGATGAAAGAGATGGATTTATAGTTATCCCGAGGGCATGCTGAGAGCAGGCCTTGAGCGTAATGAAAAGCAGCCATTTAAAGAACCAAACCTGCATGACGACACTGCACTCCTACACCCAGGAGCAGACACCACTCAATACATCCGGAGAGTTTAGGGTGGCTTTGTAAGGGATTCTAACTGTGTAGGGTCTGGGGGGGATGGGGGGCACTGGGGTGGTGGGATGGGGGGCACTGGGGCGGTAGAAGAGCAGAGGTGGGGGCCGGGCCAGATGCTAAGTCGAATGTGTCTGTCCAAATAGTGACACTATCTGTCCCTTCTACTGTTTGTCCTCAGTCTTTCCAACTTCTCTGCCATTTGAACATTTTCTCCTTTTAAGGATTTTTTTGTTTCTTTGTTTGAGATAGGGTCTCACTATATAATCCCAGCTGCCCTGGAACTCATTATGTAGATAAGGCTGGCCTCAAACTCACAGAGATCTGCCGTCTTAGGCCTCCTTAGTTTGGGGATTCAAGGTAGGAGAGAGAGAAAAACTGTTCCAATGACACGCCCAATCACCATCTGACCCTTTTGTTCTCACTCACAACAGACTGTCCTTTTCCCCTGCTCAGCATCTTGGTCTTTAGAACTAGAGTCTTGGGCCGGTGAGAAGGTTCAGCAAGTCAAGGCACTTGGTACCAAGCCGAATGATCTGAGGTCAATACCCATGCCCGGAACAGACATAATAGAAGAAAACTGACTGATTCTCCCAAGTTGTCTTTTAACTTCCATAAGAGTGCCCTGGCATGCACATGCGACGTGAGCATGTGCACAAGCACACACACACACACACACACCAACACACACACACACATCAAATTAAAATAAAATAACAAAAATAAATAGGACCTTGGTTTCCTTGAGACCCACTATCACCCTCTCTCCTCTCTCACTTTTGGTCCTAAGATTAAATTTATGGCCTGGAGGAAAGGTCATGTAACACTTGCCTGGCTTACAAATGCCGCACATGTTGATTATTTCCAGGAAAGTCGAGTGACCCAAACTGACCAGTATGAATTAGGTCAAAGATCTGCACTGTAACTGTTAGGGAAAAGTTGGGGACTTTTTTGTTGTTGTTAACTGTAGTAGATAGAAGCCAGTGTGTTGAAAGAATCTGAAAAAGAAGTTAGCCCATGAAGGTGGATATGGGGAAAGGCGAAAGAGAAAGACTATTCCGATGACACACCCCCAACAAACCCCACCCACCTGAGGAAACCCCTGCCCACCCCAATAAATACTGCCAACTGCCATAAACCCCGCCCACCTCGACTTAGATCTCTGTCTCTTGAAGCCAACAAGTCCTTTCAGTTTCAAACTCTCTCAGTCCTTGCTCCTTGTCTATCAAGATTTGACCCCTGCTGACCTCTCCAGCACAGTTTCTTTCCAAAGGCCTCTGGTCTCTTGCTGTAGACTTGTGTGCAGGATGACTGACTGCAAGGCCCGTAGCCTGGCCTTCTGTGTCTGCCTTCTGAAGACTGACACACCTTCCAACACACTTTCAAGAAACATTTCACTCCTAAACGCTTTGGCCCCCAAGTCCTCCTTTCGTACCTCTCTGTCCTGTCTGCAGCGTCCATCTTTTTCCTCTTAGGATCCTGGAAGTCGTGTGAGTCATACTAAGGGCCCACATTCACAGCTCCTGCCATTTGGACTTAGAGTCTCAGAGGGACACAACCCTGAGTGATGGAGTTGTCCTAAAACACAAATCCTTGGGAAGAATTCACATGGATGCTGCTCTGAACCCTGAATTCACATCAAGGAGAAGATCACCATCATTCTTGAAGATGGGCACACTCTGTCACTGGAATGAGATGCTGGAGACAACTAACTTATAAAAGAGGAAAAGGTTGTTTGATTCTGGTTTTCATGGGTTTGGTTCATGACAGGGTTAGCTTCATTGCTTTGAAGCTCTGATGAGACATGTTTTGGGGGTGTGTGCAAACTATTCCCCTCATGACCAGGGACCAAGAATGAAGCAGAGACCGACAGCCTATTGCCCCTTCAGAGGCACACCCTCACGTGACCCAAAGACCCCAAAGGTCCCCTCTTGAAGGTTCTATCGTGTCCCAACAGAACCCAGCATGGGCGACCCTTCAACATGAGTCTTCAGGGGGCACCAAGTTTCCAACTGCTTCAGCTCTCTTCCTAGTCACACGTGTCCACTGTGTGTCTTCTGAGACATCTTATTAGGATAGAAGAAAAAAAGGCAGGACTAAATATACACGGAGTGGGTCTCTGTACTGCTGTCCCTCAGTTCTCACCCAGAACCCTGTATCCCAAGGCACACGAGAGCAATCAGTGTTTTATGTCCCAAGCCAAAGCAAGTCTGTCCATACCCAAGACCATGAGGGTGTGTCCTCCCCACCCTAATCTTCTTACACAGGGCTGGCTGGTCTTTGCACTTCCTTTTCTACTGAGGAATTAGCCTCTGGAAGCTGGGTATTACTGCGCATGCCTACAAGCCCAGAATTAAGAAGGCAGAGCAAAGGGATCAGAAGTAAGATCATTCGTGAATTCACAGTGACTTTGAGGTCACTCTGGGTTGCATCAGATACTATCTTTTTTAAGAAAAAGAACAATTATATTCTGGAGAAAAATATTATTTTCAATGGTTGCACTATGTTCAATAGTATAGTGAGAAATCTATTACTTCAAAAATCTTTTGGCTAGGGCTGGAGAGATGGCTCAGAGGTTAAAATCACCGACTGTTCTTCCAGAGGTGCTGAGTTCAATTCTCAGCAACCACAACTCACAACCATGTGTAATGGGATCTGATGCCCTCTTCTGGTGTGTCTGAAGACAGTTACAGTGTACTCACATACATAAAATAAATGTATTTTTATTTACATTTTTATTTACTCAAAAAACAACCCTTTTTCTGGAGCCACTGTCATGGAACCTGGCCCGTGTCACTGGGCACCTGATCCCACTCATTGTGCACCTGTGGTACCTTTTAGTTCCTGGTCCAAAATGTCAACCCTCGAGGACCATCAGTATCTAAATACAGGACCTGACATCTGAGCTGCTTTTGTTGATGTCATGGAAGACAAGCAGAAAGGGTTTGGGATGATGGATCCCCAGCGCGGCAGTGTTTCCTTAGAAAAAGTATCCCTGGCAAAGGCTATGGCATGACTGCAGACCCCAAGCTGGTCTTTTCCACATTGCACCGTCAGCAAGAGGGAGGGAGCCGGCTCCATCTGGCCCAGTGACATGTGAACATCTTCAGTTCTTCACTCCCAGTGTTGGGAAGTAGAGTGCAAACTGCAAGCTGCTTCGTGCTTCAGACCCAGTGCATATCTTGACCTATGCGGCTTGGAAACTAAGTGACTTTCCCAAAACAGAGTTATCAGGAGTGGTCGCAATCTGGATTCAGCTGGGTTTACCTGATGGGAGGAAGGCTGGGAGTTCACCTGCTAAGCTGTCATGGGTGGGGCCTAGGGGAGCATGGAGACTCTAATGGGAGTCTGTGTGGACTCTCGTGAATGTTGCCAGCATCTCCCTACAGCATCGGAACCCAGAACTGGGACCTGATGCAGACGAGGAGCAACGGAGGAGCAACCGTGCTGGCGGTGCCCGCCGTGCTGGCAATGCCTGTGCGGCAACCAAGCTGAAGGCTGCGTCTGTCCAGGGCCATCGGCCTCTCTGTGACTGACTTGACCAAGAGCAGATCAGACTCCTAAGTGGGCACATCCCATTTCCACCGTGATTAAGGGTTTCTAGGGAATGATGTCTTCCTTAGTGTCCCCTGTGCCCTTGGACAAAATGGAACCTCAGATGTTGTGAAGGTGACTCCCTCCTGAAGAGAAGTCCCTCCTGAAGAGACATGCAGCTACTCCAGAGAATCCAAAAAGAGCTCAGGTTAGCACTGAACTATGTAGCCCAGGCTAGTCTCAAATTTGCAGCAATGATCCTGCCTCCGTCTCCCAAGAATTAGGATTACAAACATGTGCCATCAAGCCTGGCTTTCTTCTTAGTACTTTTATGAACAAGAAAAGAAAACCGAATAGTAAGTGGGAAATACACGTCTAATAAACACACTGAAAGGTCTACCTCAGCCATGTGTGGTAGTGTACACCTGCAATCCCAGGCCTCTGGAGACTAGGCAGGAGAACAGCTAATATCCTGGCCTACACGAGTGTACAGAAAAACAGACAAAACCGAAAGAAGTTAAGGCGGCTGTCCGCGCTGTGGCAGCTGTGTGACGAGGTGACTCGATGCTCGCCCTGGCCATGGAGACAGAGCCCTTCTGTCGTTCTTTTTCCTCTTTCCCCACTCGGGACTTCTTAAACTATTTTTTTAAGCTACTTCCTTATTTGTTTTGCTACTGGCTCTTACTGTGTAGTCATACCTAGCCTAACTTCCTTTGTACACCAGGCTAGAATCTACCTGCCTCTGCTTCCCAAATGCTGGGCACCACACCTGCCCCCACCCCGCTACCTCCCTTTTTCCATCCATGCAGAATCCCCCAAGCCTAACTCAAAAAGGGAAAGCCTCTCTCTCTCTCTCTCTCTCTCTCTCTCTCTCTCTCTCTCTCTCTCTCTCTTTCTCTCTCTCCTCAATCTCCCTCCAAAATGAACAATTTACCTACTCCAAAGCTTTCCCTGTGTAATTATAATAAAAAAATTATCCTTGAGATTGTTTATTTAGATTTCATCTTTTATTCCAGAAAATTAGCACATCTGAGAAACTGATACTCTCATGCTATGCTGACAACAGGTAAAAACTAGATCAATACCTCCAGAAAGCAAGTTCTTAAGAGACTCAAGGTTTTTAACTCTTTATCCAACAGTGGCACTTCTAGTAATCCATCCTGTGGGTGTAACCGTCAAAGTAGACAAAGAGTAATGCCCACAGATAAATACTGTTTTAGCTGGAGAAATTGAAAACCTATTTGGAAAGCTATTTGAAAGCTATTGTCTTCTAAGGAAGACATGTGTATTCCTACTGGGAAGGTCAACAGTTTCAAACTATCAGTGAAAAGGAAAATGTGTAGATTAAAGGCAGGATACAAAACTCCTCCTGAAGCGAGATTACAACTCCAAAGAGACATTAAAAAAAGGGGGGGGGGGGATATGACAAAGCAGTAGCTGCTCGTCTCGTGTTTAGGGGTCACATGTCTAGCTCCTATTTTGTATTCTGTTATTTCTCCAAGTTTATACTGTTCCTGTACTGTGTAGTCTAAGAAAGCTCCTGCAATCAAACCAACAGCTAAACAGAAATGCAGGCCCTGGGTCTAGCTTGGATGGTAAAAGCTTGCTGTGTAAGCAGGAGATAAATTTAGACCCCAGTACCCCTGTTTAAATGAAGCTGGGTATGGCCTTGTGAGCTACTAATTCTAGCACTGGGGAGTCAGAGACTAGAGGATTCCTGGGGCTGAGTTTGGAGAGAGATATTACTCGCTGACATGAGCTGGAAGGCTGGGAAGATGGCTCAGTGGGAAAGAGTATGTTCTGCTTCTGCAAAAGAAAAAGTTTGAGTCCCAGGATCCACACAGAACCATTCGCAGCCATCTGGCTCCAGGGGGGACCCTCTAGCCTTTGTTGGATATCTATAGTAACATGTGTGTTTACTGGACATTTTGGGGTGGGCTGCAGGGAGCAGTGTCTTTTTTTTCTTTCTTCTTTTTTCTTTTTTTAAATTTATTTATTCATTTAGTGAATGGAATACACTCTTGCTATCTTTAGACACACCAGCAGAGGGCGTCAGATTCCATTTCAGATGGTTGTGAGCCACCACGTGGTTGCTGGGAATTGAACTCAGGACCTCTGGAAGAAGAGTCAGTGCTCTTAACCGCTGAGCCATCTCTCCAGCCCCCCGGGAGCAGTGTCTTTTCTACCTTCTGCTGCCCCACCTGATGGTCTGTCAAAGAGGTGCCTGGTACAGAAACAAATTACAGAAAGCCCTAGAGAAGCGGGTTCTCGGTCTAGGCAGTCCAGGTGAGGCTTGGGGACCTCCACTTCCTGGCCCCACATCTGGGCCTTAGCGGTTACTCAGTCTAAGCCAGCGGATCTCAACCTTCCCGATGCTGCAACAACTCTTTAATACAGTTCCTCACGTTGTGGTGACTCCCAAGCATAACATTATTTTTCTTTTTACCTCATAGCTGTGATTTTGCTACTATTACGAACCATAATGTAAAATCTGTGTTTTCCGATGGTTCTAGGCAAACCTCATGAAAGGGTCATTTGGCATCCCCCAGGGGTCAGGACCCACAGGCTGAGAACCACTGGTTTAAGGGGGAGCTCCGCCTTCAGCTTGTTCTAAAGCTTCCTGTGTGATCCTGATGGCTTCCCTGAGTCCCACTGCCTTCAGACCCCAGCCCTACTGGCCTGCATCCAGCCAGCACTTTCCTGTCAGATTTCTAGGCAGGAAGTCACCCTAGAGCTAGCCAGGGTCTCCAGAGGCTGTCTTAGATCAGTTGGCAGCAGCTACAGCCTGTGTTGTTTTTTAAAGGTGTTTACTGTCACACCTACAACTGTCTGCACTGGGCATTGCCTTTCCGTGAGGCACCAATATAAGGCGGATCAGCGAAGAGGCCAAACCAATTCTCACAAGCTTGGGAGACCCATGCCCCCCCCACACCCCACATCCTACAGGACAATGCGATCCTACAGTAAAATAGCTTAAGTGAAGCAAGTTTCTTGGTTTGGAAATGAAATACTCAACTTGTGTTCAGGGTAAGAACATGATATCAGAGAGGACACACAGAAACAGGAAACCTCAACCATTATCAGGCATTATGCAGATGCTGGTAATGCATAATCACATAGCTCCATTTTAATACAGAATAACTAAGGTGCTAAGGGCAGTAAACCTTACCAATGTCACAGATGCGACCAGTGAGCCCCTCACTAGGAACCAGGTACCTGCTCCTAAAGGTTCACTTGGGTATTCTTTTTATTAAGTTGCATTTATTTATTCATTCATTCATTTATTTAGTGTGTGTGTGTGTGTGTGTGTGTGTGTGTGTGTGTGTGTGTGTGAAAGGACAACCTTTGGGACTGACCTCAGGTGGTCAGACCTGGCAGCTGAGTCACCTTGATAGCTTTCATGTGTTTTCTCACTGGATTTGACAACTCGGTCAGGTGCAAGTATTATCATCCTCATTTTATGAATAAATGAATCGTGGAATCAAATCACTAAGACATTTGCTAGCTAAAAAAATGACAGCTAGACAATATTATATTCCCCTTTGTTATTTAAAACACTTATTTTATTGTTCTCGGTTACACGTGTCTGTTTGTAGGTGTGTGAATGGGGATGCAGGTGCCTGAAGAAACAGGAGCTGGAGTCACAGGAGCTGGAGTTCCAGGTCGTGGTGAGCTGTCTGACGTGGTTGCTGGGAATTGAACTTGGGTTGAATTGCTGTGAAGAGTTACCATGACCACTGCAACTCTCATAAAGAAAAACATTTAACTGGAGCTGGCTTACAGTTTCAGAGGTTTAGTCTACTAGTGTCATGGCGGGAAGTTTGGCAGCACACAGGCAGACCTGGTGCTGGAGAAGGAGCTGAGAGTTCTACGTCACATCTTGATCCTCAGGCAACAGAAGGAGACTGTGACCGCACTGGGCCTACCCTGAACATATATAAGACCCCAAAGCCCTCCTCCACGGTGACACACTTCCTCCACAGTGACACACACCTCCTAATAGTGCCACTCCCTGTGAGCCAAGAATTGAATCACAGGAGTCCATGGAGGCCATTCCTATTCTAACCACCACAGAAGGTTTTATTTTGATGTACAGAGACAGCCAATTCGAGTAGAACAATCAAAATTCCGGGAAACTAGATATTCTTAGGCTTAGAAGCTGTGGTGTAGAGACAGACTGCAGAGGTTACACACCCAGATTCCTTCAGCAGGGGGGGGGAGGGGGGGGCTGGCAATGTAATGTGAGGAGGGTGTGGGGACCAGCCATTGGGCGTGGCAAGGGTCTGAGGACAGCCAAGCGCACTGCAGCTTTTCTTCAGCAGAACAGCACACAGACCCGCACACAGGCCAGTTACCGAGCAGTCGAGCGATCCTGCGTGCTGCCTGTCTGGCTGATGGACAGATGCGGCAGGCAGGCGGCTGGGGCACACAGAGAACCTTTTGAAAGACACTGACAAGGCAGAAAGGAGAGGGCGGGGAAGCTGAGGAACAAAAACCAAACAGTTTCTAAGGTGAATCCTGCCGCTGAAACCCCGTGGTAGCTGATGCCATCAGTGAAGCCCTGCCTCTTCCCGCTGCCTGATGATTTTGCTGGATTCCCAGAAGGACCCAGAGCTGAGAGCCCCGATTTCATCCTTGTTTATAGCTCCTTCCCAATATGAGATGTAACTTGAGCTGTTCCTCAGAACCAGAAGAGCCTCAGGAAAAGACTCTCAGAAGGCCCAGACGCAGGGCACCCCTTCAGAATTACCACACCCCTATTTATAGTGTAGATTTTCCCCTCTGGCTAGCCATCAACTGTCAACTGTCACTTTTGACTGCTGTGGTGTGCTCGCTTCTGCTGTCCAGACTCTGTAAAAGCTGCCCAGGCTCTCAGACACTAGGTCTGGAAGTTGATGGGAGCTCGGATTTTGTTTTGCTTGGTTTGTCTGTTTTGTTTTGTTTTAAGTAAAAGTAAATAGGCCAAAGAAGGAAGGCTGAATTTCCAGAGTGTGTAAATTCTCTCAATGCAGCTGTTATAGAAGTTAAATGAATAATAACAGATGTCTAGTGTCACGTGACAGTTAGCCTATAATATTTTGAAAATTCAGTCTGACTGCTCAGCCGCTAACCTTGTTTACTTCTCACTCCGGGCTCTCAGCCAAGCCGTGAATGGCTTTCCCAAATCATCCTCTGGTTCTGAGGAATCAAAATACAGTGGAGCCAGCCCAAGTAATGGGAAGGAAATTCATGTTAAGAGATCAAACAACCCAAGCAGAGAAAGTGTGTGAGCTCAGACAGCTTGTCTGTCCTCTCCCCTTGCTTTCCTAATCTCTTGTTTCATTTCCCGCTTACAGACTATTCTATATCTCTGCAAAGTGGGATTTTGGTGGTGGTGTTTGCTTATGAGACAAGGTCTCATGCAGCCCAAGCTGGACTTAAAACTCTCCCTATAGCTAAGGGTGGCTGTGAACTTCCGATCCTCCTGACTCCACCTTCTGGTGATGGAATTGCAAGTGTGTACCAGGATACCTGGTTTATGCAGAGCTGGGGCTTCAACCCAAGGCTCCACACACAGACTAACTAGACAATACTTATCAACTGAGCTACACCCCTAGACTTGGACTGTCACACTTCTGAGTAGGTCAACTCTTAACACTATGCATGGTCTTAGCCCAAATTCAACTCTTCATGACCGTCTATCTTCAGTGCCAGCCCTGCCCAATTCAGCCCTTGTGTATGAGAATGTTTGCCCTGGTTTGGGCTGAGTATCTGTCCCTGGTTAGACAGTCAGGAAGCCAAGCAGGGAAAGGCCTTATTAGTCAAGGAACCTGTCAGCCTGCAGGCAGGCTGCCTCAGAGAACTGTTGACAGGGACAAAATGGCAAACCAATTGACCAGCTTGATTTCAGAACTGATGGTGCCATGTCAGATATTTTGTACTTGGCTAATAAAAGATACAGTGCAGAAGAATAAATTAATTAATCAAAAAAAAGACACAATGCTTGGTATTTTGATGGCCACTTTGTAATAATGAAAGTAACTCAAGACAATCGCAGATACAATGCTCCAGAATCCTAACATGGTAAATAGACCATTTGCTTTACCATCCAGAGTTTCTACTTATTGGTTTCTTGCTTTGAGAGAAATATGCCCAAACCAATCTCTATTGTTTAAGCCACTTCTATCTGCATACATTAAGTTATTTTGCTTCCATGCAAATGCACATAGACATATAGATTTTGATCCTATGAATCAAAAGCAGATTAAGTTTGCCCCAGAACTTCACCCTGACCTCTGATTCCCCAAGTCCTTTCTCATTAGTTTCACTCCCGTCCACGCTCCTCGGCTGACTGGGTCTGGAACCTCCCTGCTCCTCAGCTTCCTCTCGGTCCCTCCTCTGTTAGGTTCGTCGCTGCTGTGCTAGGGATCTGAGGCCTACCTCTAAGGAAGACATCCAATGTGGTTACAGCCAATGTTCTGGGTCTTCAGCATCTGCCACTCATTTGCCTTCAGTCTGCTCCAATCTCTTCCCAGCCTCGTTCCTTCCCCTTATCTGGGGAGTGGGGGGAGAGACCACTCAACTTCTACCCTTTGGTTCAGTGTAAGAAGCAATTCAATCTCAATCTTTCTGTTTTTCTTGCAATCTATTAGACTACAGTGTGTCTCTTCAACTGCTCTCTGTTTAGCTCGATAGAACCTTTTGTAACCTCTTTGCATAGAAATTGAATGTACCACAGATGTAAATGTAAAACACAAAGCCACAAACCTTTTAGAGAAAAATCAGAGAGCCTGGAATCAGGTGAAGGTTTGAGAGGGAATGCAAAGGCCTGAGTCATAAGAGAAAGAGGGATTCATTAGATGTCCGTGAAATGTTAAAGTTCTTCAAAAGACACTAGAGAAAACAAAAAGTCAAGCCACAGACTGAGGAAAATGTTCAAAAGCCTTCCTATCTGATTAAAAAATATAATAATTCAGAACATGTAAAGACTCTCACAAATGGGAGTTGGAGAGATGGCTCAGTGGTTAAGAACACTTGCTCATTCAAAAGACCCAGGCTTGAGTCGCAGCACAACATGGTGGCTTGCAAACGTCCATGGGCCACAGGTGTGCACGAGGTACACATGCATACATGAAGATAAAGCACTCACAAACAAAAATTCAAAAATATTTTTTTCTAAAGACTCTTACAATCCAATTAGAATAAAACACCATCTTCAAAAAAAAAAAAAAAAAAACCCTAAAGACTTGAGCAGACACTTCTGCCCAGAGCAGGTACAAAGGGCAAGCAAACAGACTAAGAAACCATCTATACACTTGGCAGAATGCACACATGGCGGGATATGCGATAAAAGCTACAAGGAGACACCACGATGCAGGTGATGCTCCAGTTTACAGGTATCATGTCCCAACAAACTGTAAGCCAAAATAAATATTCTCAACCTGCCAGACATCACAGCTTAGCCCAATTCATCTTAAAGATTCCCAGAACATTTGTGTGAGACGATTGGTTAAAACTAACACAAGCTCATTTTATAATGCAGCACAGAATAGCTCATGTAATTTATCAAATATCTGCATACAGAAAACATCAGCACAGTACAGTATAGAACACTGATGTTGACCTCACAGCTGAGGCTCCTGGATTGTAAATGACTTTCATACTGTATTTGCTAGCCCAGAAGATCCCAACTAAAAACGCAGAGTTCAGCTTCTACCGACTAGTTTCTATCAATTATCATCTAAAGTCAAAGCTAAACTTTTAAAAATGGTACTATTAAGTGGAAAATACAAAGCAAGGAACCTCCTATATTATTGAAGGCAGAGACAAACTGTCCTGTTCATCACACACACACACACACACACACACACACATTCATCTCGGATATGTGTGTGTGTTCTACTTGGAAAAATGTTAGCAGCTTTCTTCTGAAGTTAAATGTGTATCCGGCAGCCCCCCTCCCCAGGACTTACTAATAGAAATGAAATGTATGCCCACACAGAGACCCGCATACAAACTAAAATTGTTTCAAACTGGAAGCAACCTGAATATCCATTAAATAGGAAAAGAGTTGTGATGCAGCTATACAAGGAAATGCTTCTCACCAATCAAACAGAAAGAGCTACACACAGCAGCTTGGGGGATCTCAAAAGCACCGTGTTAACTGAAATATGACGCACACAAAGGCTTGGCTATCAAGCAAAAAGCTTTCAGCTTGAATGACATTTTTATGACATTCTGAAAAAGTCAACACTACAGAAACAGAAATCTGTGGGTGTGAGGACCAAGGTTAAGGGAGGGACGCTGGAAGATTATGACACTGCTGGAGACTCTGTTGGGTTCTGTGTGGCTCTCCCTCAAGACTCATGGGCCTATAAAGCTAATATAAAATCTTTTAAAGCAAAATCTCCTATCCTAAAGAGCTATACCTCCCAACATGCATCCTGCTCTCTTCGGGGCTTACAGAACTGTTAGGTCTCTTCGGGAGGGAAGATCTTCAGTCTGGTTTTCACTCTGCTAATATTTACTCATTGTTTGTCATAAGCCAAGGCTGCATTCATTTCCAGAAATTCAAGATGAACAGGACGGTTTTCTCTGCACTCAATAAACAGCCTATGAGACCCAATCTCATGTCTTTCTAAAATCTTTTTTTTGTCAGTTTATTTATTTATTCACTTCACCTGTCAATCAAGGCCCCTTCCCTCTTCTCCTCCCAGTTCACCTCCTCCAATCCCTGTTCCCACCACCCCCTCCCCTTTTTCTCAGAGAAGGAGAAGCTTCCCTTGGGTATCAGCCCAACCAGGGACATCAATTTGCAGCAGAACTAAATGCATCTTCTCCCACTGAGGCCTGACCAAGCGGTCCAGTTAGGGGAAGGAGATCCAATGGCAGGCAACAGAGTCAGAGACAGCCTGTGCTTCAAATGTTAGAGACCCTCATGAACACCAAACTGCATAGCAGCTGCACAGTACTTGGTTGGTGGTTCAGTCTCTGCGAGCCCCCATGGCCCCAGGTTAGTTGACTCTGTAGGTCTTCCTGTGGTGTCCTTGACCTCTCTGGCTGGCTCAGTCCTATGCCCTACTCTTCCACACAACTCCCTGAGCTTGGCCTGATGTGGGTGTAGGTCTGCACAGCTGATTCTGCCCATTGCCTCTCAGGAGTCAGGTATGCTAGGCTCTTTGCTACAAGCATAGCCGAGTATCGTGAATTGTATCAGGGGTTGGCTCTCTCCCATTGGATGGATCTCAAGTTGGGCCAGTCACTGGTTGGCTGTCCCCTCATCTTTCTAGATCTTCAGGGAGAAGTCATCTAGACTTGAGGCTGATCTTTTGTCTTCTGTTTGGCTTCCTTTGGGTGAAGTCCAAGTGTCCCTTCCATCTGGTGGAATTCTTTTCGGTGGGCTGCCAAAGACCTCCCGCTAGCTCAGTGGAGGCTGTTCAGCCCTTCCTGTAGTCTCCTCCTGGGACCTGGACTCTTCACTCCACCCTCCTTGGCCTTCATGCCCACCTTCATTCCGGGGGCATTGCTCTGGCTGCTCACAGGCTTTGTGCGGGCTACTCTGGGTTATTCACCAGCATCGGCTATCTAACAGGGTCCTAATTCTTAGTCGTTTTTTTTCTTTTCTATCACATTTTCCCCTTGGAGGTGAGAACCTTCCCTCTTCTTCTATTGATTTCTATGCATTTTTTTTTTGAGACAATCTCTTCCTTGTAGTCCAGGATGCCCTTGAACTGACTACATAGCCCAAGGCCAGCTTTGGCTTGATCATCCTCTTTGCCTTAGTGCCCCCAGTGCTGAGAATACAGACCTGGGCCACCATGTCCAACTGGAATTTCATGCTTTTTAGGAGATGTCTTAAAAGTCTCACAGTATTTATTTGCATTGAAATTTGGTCACAAAGCCACAAGTGCACTGTGATACTTAGACCCTTACTTCACATAACACAATGGTTTGACTGTCTCCCAAATTCATATGTTGAAATGTAAGCCCCAATGCAGAACTATGGAGAGGTAAGACTTAGGGTCTGGGCTCTGCCTTCACAAATGAATTGACTGTATCACTATGGGATGGATGGATGGATGGAGGGAGGGAGGGAGGGAGGGAGGGAGGGAGCTGTTGTCACCGTGGGTTTTAATACAAGAGTGATTCTGCATCCTCTCTTGCTCTTCCCTTCTACCATGGGATGATGCAGCTAGAAGCCCTTCACCAGACGTCAGCCCTTTTAACCTTGTACTTTACAGACTCCAGAGCTGTAGGAAATGTGTTTATTTTCTAAGTAACCCAGATCCAGGTGTTCTGTTTCAGCTGCAGAAAATAGACTAAGATGGGTAGACATGCATTCGGCTAAAAATAGAAGTTCCAGTGGATCGTAGACTTGCAAGACCACAGTTCTGTGAACCTTATGGTAAAGATTGATCTGAACAAGCATCAACTGAGAAAGTTTGCTGAGGAGCTGAGCATTCGCACGGCCTTAAAGTACTTCCCTTCAGCCGGCTTATGGTAGTAGCAAGGAGGAAAACAGAAATTGCACCAGATTAACATACTCAGTGAAGAGCAGGTGGTCACATCATGTGGCCTCCAGATGTGGCCTTCTGTACACTGCATTACTGATGTGGTGTTCCATCTGTATGTACATGATCTAAATCAAATCCCAAGGAAACATCACACAAACCAAGGCTAAGAGACCCGTCTATAAAGTAACTGACTTGCGCTTTTCATAAAATGTCAATGTCATCAAGATCATAACAAAGCCAACGACTTGTTCAAGATTATGACAGACTATGGAAACATAATCAAATACAAATGAGACCCTGGACTAAATCCTGCACTAAAGGGAAACAGGGTGCTTTGAAGGACATCACCTAGGCACAGGACTTGATGTGCACATATCAGATCCATTTTCCCTCTTCTGTCTTCAGAGCCACTGTCTTAGCTTAATCTCAGCATGTCTCCTTTTAGAGGCCTCCTAGAACTTCCCAATGTATTACAAGTTCATTGGCTTATCCTTCCAATCTGTCTTTGTATTGTCATCAGAAATCAATTACTTCTTCTTCTTTTTTTTTTTTTTTTTTTTTTGGTTTTTTGGATTTGTTTTTTTCAAGACAGGGTTTCTCTGTGTAGTCCTGGATGTCCTGGAACTCACTCTGTAGACCAGGCTGGCCTTGAACTCAGAAATCCGCCTGCCCCTGCCTCCCAAAGTGCTGGGATTACAGGCGTGCGCCACCACCGCCCAGCTAATCAATTACTTCTTAAAGTACAGACCGGATCAGGCTTTACTCCTAAGTGGACGGCATCTGTGACTTGCTATCCCTCCTCTGGCACAGCACGCCTTTCTCCACATTAATTTGGATCTTCTTGCCCCTTCCTTCCCTCATCTCCTAAGTGGATCCAGTTAATTGATTCTTCTGCCCTGCGTAGTCATAACATAATCTCCAGGGTAAAACAACAAAGATGGGATCGCAACGGAATATGCCAGCAAGAAAAGCAGCTATTTTAAATCTTTTGACCAAGTATGAAATGTAATTTGGGGGGAGGTGGGCTCCTTGGAAATAACTCCATTGCATTTTTTTAAAATAAGTATCTTTATAAAAATAAATAAGTGTCAAATGCCTGTGCTAACCAAAAGGAAAGAACGAATGAAGATCCATTTGTTGGCTAACTTCCATCCTAAAATTTCCTATGAAGCTATTAGACACAGCCAGCTAAGGATCTTAATATCCGAGTCAGAATGATTCTATTAGAAGCCATTTTCCCCTGTCACAGCTGGTGCTGAGAGTCATATGTCATAAGACTCCCACTGTCCCCAAAGTTTAGAACACTTGCTGAATGGAAAGTAAGTCACTGTCATTGGACTAAGTGACCCATGGGTTCCCAGGAGAACACTCTTTTATATTTTAGTTATGTGTTGAAAACTCATGGCTTTTCCTGCCTGTTTGGCCTTTCTCCTATTTCCCATGGTTTGCTTCCTATAATTTGCCAAAACGTGGCTCCATCATTCTTCTTAATCAACAAGGACTGTTTACTTGTTGATTAATGAAAGGAATTGCTTTTAGTCATGAATTGATAAAAGTCACTTGTTCTGTACTTATCAAGTAAGACTTAGCAACAAGTGAATTCTTGCCTAGAATTCATGACTAGTTCTGTATAGTATTATCTGTCCCATGAGTCTCCACCTACCATCAAAGCCAAATTTTAATGTGTCTGCTTTAACCATGTCAGTCATTTTCTTATGACTCCAGGCTATGTTAGCACAATGAGTACAGAGAGAAGACTGTGATTTTACTGGGATGAGATTACGCATTGCCAGAGTGAAGATTACTTGTTCTGCTCTGTGGTGCTTTGAATATTCTCCCATAGTCTCTCTCAGACATTTGAATATTTAACCTCTAGTTGGTGGCACTGTTTGGGAAGGCATAGGAAGGCCTTGCTTGCCACCATGCCTGCTGCTTCCTCATGATGGACTCATCCTTCTGGAAGTGTGAGCCCAAATGACCTTCCATGGTCATGGTGTTTTATCAAAGCAATAGAAAAGGAACTGAGACATGGTCTGTGTATTCTATAAAGTCAGGGGAATTCTAATTTGTGATTAAGCAAGCATGTTCATTTCCACACAGGAGAGACAGTCTTCTTTGTAATTCTGTACTTCAAAACGGATGTCGACATGCCATCCCAGGTCTATTCTGTTTACTTTGGATGTTTCTTGAGAGCCACAGGCCCCTTACCTTATGTGAAGTAGCACGTTACTGAGAACAGCAGCAGTTTCTAAGCTACAGAGCCATTTAAAGTTATCGTACTTAAGCTCAAAGTCATAAAGGGTTAATGATTAGATTCCAGGAAACTAATGAAAAAAACCCGCGTCACCCTCTTGCTTTTCCAGAGAATATTACTGCGTTATCAACGTCTATAGAAGTTTCCATAGTATTAACTGAGGTTCTTATGTACTCAACAGTCTCAAACACCATAAATTAACTCTCTAAATGGGGCAAATAACAGCTGTTCTGCCCACCTTCTAGGCTTGTGAAAAATCTATAAAAATCATTCACCAGAGAAAGAAAAAGGTGAGATTCTAATGTTGCATGCTATTAATAAGTACAAATAGTTCCTAAATACCATCACAGAAATGTAAATTTGAGGAAACCGTCTAACATTACCTCTTGACTACAAGGAGATATACAGTCTGCTGACATTAGGAATTCTCAATGCCCTCATCCCATTCTTTTTCAAAATTAGGCATGCTTAATAACCTGCACTGAGGCAGACCTATCAGGTATGAGTCAGGGTTCTGAGAGGAACAAAGTAATAGAATTACATAGATATGCCTATGTATGTATGTATGTATGTATATATGTATCTATCTATCTATCTATCTATCTATCTATCTATCTATCATCTATCTGTTTATCATCTGTTTGTCTGTCTGTCTGTCTGTCTGTCTCTATCTATCTATCTATCTATCTATCTATCTATCAATCATCTGTTTATCATCTGTTTGTCTGCCTGTCTCTATCTATCTATCTATCTATCTATCTATCTATCTATCTATCTGTTTATCATCTGTCTGTCTGCCTGTCTATCTCTATCTATCTATCTATCTATCTATCTATCTATCTATCTATCATTGATATATCTGTTCTGACTTGTTATGCTGAACACCAAAACAAAAGCAACTTGGGAGGAAGACTATTTCATCTTGCAGGTTACAATCCAGTATTGAGGAAAGCTACTTCAGAAACTCAAAGCAAGAGCCTGAACTAGAAATCCTGGAGGAATCTTACTAGCTCACTCTTAGATTTAGCTTCCTTTCTTATACAGCCCAAACCCACCTGCCTAAAGATAGCAACACTCCCAAGTGGCTGGTCTTTTCTACATCACTTTTAGTAAGGATCTCATAAACATGGCCACAAGGCCGATCTGACCAAGCTAGTCCTCTGGTCAAGGGTCTCTCTACCCAGGTGACTCTGGAATTATGTAAAGTTGATAGTGGGAGTTACGTGTGTGTGTGTGTGTGTGTGTTTGTGTGTGTGTGTTTGTGTGTGTGTGTGTGTGTGTTGATTGGCTTACACAAAGAATAGTTCAACAATGGTTGGCTATATAAACTGAAGAACCAGCGAAACCAGTAGCTACTCTAAGAAGCTAGAAGCCTCAGAACAAGAGAAAGCAATGATGTGGCCACAGTCTGTGGCTGAAAGCTTGGCAGCTTCCTAGACAGTCAGAGGTGTGGGTCTCGATTTAAGATCAAAGACACTGTAGTATGATGCTTGCCTATGGTATGGGGGCAGGGGACAATGCATCTATTCAAGAAAAAAATCAAGTTTTGACATTCTGAGAGCTTTCTTCTACTTATTGTTCCTCTTGGGGTCCTGGCCTAGTGAACAGGGACCTGAACCTACACTCGGGTTGGTTTGCTCCCTCAGTTCACCCACCACATGCTGGTTGTCTCTGGAAACACTCTCACAAATGGTTCCATTTTGGAAGTGTTCCTGACTGCCTTGCTAGGTGTCTTTCAATCAACCACTTGCTATAACAAGCCTGTCCTCTGTCAACTCACCTCCCAAACACATCTCAACCCACACTTACTCTCCCAATAAACAGCATCACAAAGTCATAATGTTGCCTAATGTCAGCTAAAATGACTGAAAATGCATTCTTGCCCTAGAAGGTGAAGTTCCCCAAGGGGTTCTTGTTCTTCCCTGAAGTCTCATAACGTATACACTGTAGCCAGAACTCAAGTGCCAACACAGCAAGTCAGCATTGTATTACCTGGCAAAACTACAATGGAGACAAAGACATCTCTTTAATATGTTTTATGTGTGTGCAAACCCATACTTTCTTAAAATAGAAGACATAACAGTTACAGTTGCCATGTCAGTAACTGGTAACATGGGGTTAGTAGTAGGTAGAGAGTAAGTAACTTTCTCTAGTACACATTCTGTGCTTCCTCTGCCTTCAGCAAATACCTCAACAAGTTTGGGTCTTTTATCTTGAGGGACAACCCATCTTAAATCCTAAAGAGTCTGGGCCATTTGTCATCCTGCCTGGATTTGATTTGAATATTGATGTTTCCCATTAATTTTAATAATGGTTTGGTAACACTAATAGATGGCCTCCTGTACTCCAAATTGCTATGGCCTATATGGGTGGATCCCGGAAACATAACTGAGAATGGTGGAATTGGGTGGGCTGTGAGCTCAGATGGAGACATATTAGCAGCTTGGTGAGTTTATTATGCACAGCACAAGTGAGGAGGTGGAGGAGGTCTTCGGAAAAAGCAGTCTCAGTGGGAGGTGTGATCAGGTAATCGTCTGGGAGGAGGAAGCTGTGGTCAGCACTCTACAGGAACTGTTTTTAGCTAAAGGTCAACCTTTGTCAGTCAGCATCCTTGCTCTCCTCTGGGCAAAGCCTTGCCATTCCTGTGAGTCTGAAGCCGTGAGTCTGAAGCCGCGGGGGCCTTGGCATGACCATGCTTGTGTTGTGAATGCTCATGCATCCAGTGGGACACTTGTCCCCTCACACACACCAAACAAATTTCCCTAATTCTATTTTGGAGTAGTTGTACCACATAACTTCTTCCCCAAATGTCTTTGCCACCAACTTTTCAACAAGCCCCAAGTCCCTGTCCCTCTCCCATTTTCAGTAGCCAGTGGCTTGGTGTAAAGTTACATACACTTGGCCATTTTTCTCTCCAAGAGCAACTCATGACCAAATGCATGTCCCACAGTTCTGCCTACTTTGAAGATTCCCCCATCACCACCATCCTCAGGGATGTCTGGAAAGGTCCTATAATATAAGAGTTGTCCACTTTCAGGTAGTGTTTGTATAATATGTAGAACCATCTATAATCCAAGGCCTATCCAAAGTCTTTTCTCCTTTGTCAACTGATCATAGACATATCCTAGGGCCAAAGGCATTGCAGCAGGAGCCATAGGAATTTAGGACCATTCTTCATTAACTTATTTGACACTTTAGGACCTGCTCAGGCCCAATTATGCAAGAACTACTGTTATTTGATGACAGATTACTGCTGTACACACCCAACATTGTAGCTTGGTGGTGAGATCATAGCCAGTTCTAGTCCAAGGTCAGGCACTCAGTTTCCCTAGGGCTCAATAGCAGGTCAAGGTCTGTCTCTCAAAGGAAGAAGTTGTCTGCAAGGACAGCAATGTGTTACTCAAAAATCCCAAGGTCTTTCCTGTGACCCACCCAAGGAGCCTGCCAAAGACTCCACACAGCACCTCTGTCTCACACACCTCAAGTCTTACTGGATCTGCTGTGTCTAAGAGACAAAGACGCCTGTATAGCAGCCTGGATCTGCTGTGGTGTCTTCCCTTCCATTCTGGGCCCACCCTAACCAGTGTCTTTTACAGTCATTCAGATATGGGTTGTATTGTTATACAACCTGTTATACTGAGAGAAGAATGTGTTGCCTTAAAATCCAAACAGGTACACAGGGGGTTGTTTTGTTTTGTTTTGTCTCTTTGAGACAGGGTTTCTCTGTGTAGCCCTGGCTGTCCTGAAAGTCACTCTAGACCAGGCTGGCCTTGAACTCAGAAATCCGCCTGCCTCTGCCTCCCAAGTGCTGGGTTTACAGGCGTCGCCACCACCGCCCGGCTTGTTGTGCTTTTTTTTCTTGGTTGTAGGAGGGGTGAGGTACAACAAGTTATTCTTTATTTTAGAAGAGATACCTTGACATACCCTAAACCACTAAACTCCTAAAAGTTCCCCTGAGATAGGAATCCCTTGAATTTTAGTCAAACGTATCTCCTATCGTCTAACAGTCAATTTACCAGCAATTCCAGGCTAGATGGCACTATCCTTCACCTGATTCAATCAGCCTGCTACAGTGCAACAGACCAGTGTAGTATTTTGTGGAAGGGATAAATGATCAAGGTCCTGTGAAATAATACGATTGACCTCTGAGGTAGAATTAAAAAAGCATTTTGCTGGTCTTCCTAGATGAAAACAAACTGCTTTCAGATGGACTCTATGGGCAGGTACAGAGAGGAAAGACATTTGCTAGGTTACCAACTACATACAGGTTCTAGGAGGTGTATTATTAATCTGCTCAAGCAAAGAAATCACATCTGGTAAGTGGTACAACTGGAGTCACGACTTGACCAAGCGAATGGCAGACCATCTGGATCCTGCATAGATGGTAAGAACTACCACTTAGGTTTCTTTCAAGGTCTGAGTGGTGGTACTTAGCTCTGCAACCTCTCTGGGGATGCATTTTGTTTGTTTTGATTTTCTCAGAGGATTCCCTGATGCTTTTCCTCAACAGCTGCCACTTCACAAGCCATAGAGAAGTACTGTGGGACTCCGCCAACTGTGATTGTATTTATCTCAGTCGTACATCTTGGGAAATATCCACAGAACAGGCACCCAGTGGATCCATTGTGAGTTGGACCAGGGCTAAAACCACAATGAACATCTGGCCTCTGTCAGCCCCAACTTTAACTGGAGCACAGTGGTGCTGTTTGTGACCTCCCCAAGTCAACACGTGTTTAAAGCTGGTGTCCAGCAGGGGAGAATGGGAAAAAGTTTAACTGGATAACTGTTTGGTAGTATACCAGCAAACCTCCTTAAGGCAACCACTCCCATTCTATTCAAGGGTGTGTGGTATAAACTGGCTCAAGACTGGAGGTTGACTAAGGGTCATGATTCAGGAAAGATATTTGTTCTCTAGAAAGAAACCAAGTTTTCCACCTATACAGATCATGAAATAATTTAGTAGCCTCCCTACCTATTTCACTTCTGAGAAGACCATGATTAATCAGCCAAGGCCATCAGTCTGCTTGACTAAGACCATGGGGATCACTGCTTTGCCCCGCTGTTCAGCACCATACACTGCTTGTCTTATCTTAGCCCACCTACCAGACTTTGAGTCTCACACTCAGATTTTGTTTTGGGGGAAACTTGAACTTGACTAAATCAATTTCCCTTCAATGTTGGGCCTTTCAAAGAAGGTTCGTTGCACACAGCAACTGGTTTAATGTCACAGCCTTAGATTGTCATTGATGTCACAAGAGAAGGAGATTTTAAACTTAGTTTGATTTCAGAACCTCATGGAGTGGTGACTCTCTTGTTCAGTTCTGCCTCCCTAGGCTCAGTATACAAGTCAAGTAACATGGCGGCTTGAACATGGCGGCTTGAACATGGCGGCTTGAACATGGCTTGTCTCCTCTGACAGGTGAAATCTGATTACCACTGTGACTTGTTGAGACGTAGTGGGCTATGGGGCGGTAGTCCTTGAGACTAGATTGCTGCTTTTGATTCTCATGGCAATAGATGGGGTACTGCAGCAGTTCAGCACCCCCTCCTTTTTATCTTCCATGTGGACCCTTTGCCCTGGTTTTCACCAGGAGCCCCGGAAAAGCTGTGAGCAGATGTCAGTGCTGTGTTTCCGGACTCCCCAAACTGGGCGCCAAAGGAAACTGTTAATAAGTTATCCAGTCTCAAGTATTTTTTTTACAGCAGCAGGAAACAGACTAAGACATATTTTAAAGGAAACAATTCTTTGGTTTTCTTTTCTTTTTAAGATTTATTTATTTATTTTATGTATATGAGTACACGGTAGCTGTACTGATGATTGTGAGCCATCACGTGGTTGCTGGGAATTTGAATTCAGGACCTCTGCTTGCTTGGTCAGCCCCACCTTAAAGATTTATTTATTGTTATATCTAAGTACACTGTAACTGTCTTCAGACACACCAGAAAAGGGCATCAGATCTCATTACGGATGGTTGTGAGCCACCATGTGGTTGCTGGGATTTGAACTCAGGACCTTTGGAAGAGCAGTCAGTGCTCTTAACGGCTGAACCATCTCTCCAGCCCCTTCTTTGGTTTTCTTGAGTAAATAGTTTTAAAAGTGTGTTCAGGTTTTCTCAGTACCTGTTTATCTGTTTGTTTGTTTCTTTGTTTGTTTTTCCTCTCTAATTAATATTTATCAGCGTCTGCTCCGAGCCTGGGTGATTTGGGTCTAAAGTTCTCCTCTCACAAAGGTTTTATGCTTTTTGCTTTTATTATTAGTAGGGTGTGTGCATGGTGTGTAAGTGCAGATGTGCACATGCCAGGGCACTTGTGTAGAGGTCAGAGGTCAGAGGTCAGAGGCTGTGGGTCTGGGAATGGAACTCAGGTTTCTACAGCAAGCACTTTTACCTGCTGAGCCATCTGACCAGCCCAAAGACTATCTTTCTGTATGTTTGTCTGATTGTTCATCTGTCCATCCATCTGTCTACTGTTTCTCTATCCATCTGTCTGTCTTTCTGTCTGCCCATCCATCCATCTGTCTGTCTGTCCATCCATTTGCCTGTCTCTCTGTCTGTCTATGTATTTGAGTCAGGTCTCACTATGTACCCCTGGATGGCCTGGAACTCACTATGAAGGCCAGGCCGGGCTTGAACTCACAGAGACCTGCCTGTTTCTTAAGTGCTGGGATTAAAGGCATACATCAACATACCTGACATGGTTTTATTTTTAAACAGAGAATTTTGCAAGTGTATTTATGGTTCAGATTTTAATGGGTTCAAATTTATGTGGACCTATGCTTAAAGGAATGTCTGTTTTAACTTGCTTCTGCAGATATTTTAGAATAGTCTGAATTTGTTAGAATATTCTGAAATTTTAGGACCAAAAATATGTGACTGGTGCCAGCTGACCCTGTAGGTCATACTGCTGAGATTAAATTTGCCTAATCTTTGATATGGCTGTTTTATATTTTGAAAAATTTGGGGTCAATATATAAACAACAACAACAACAAAAAAAAAACAAATAAGCAAAATAGTCAACATTTCCAGGGTTACTTCTCTTATCACAAGCAGAAGTTGCTATTTTGGGGGTGTATTGGTGGGTTCTTGTTATTGATGGTGTGAACTTGAGCTGAAGTTGACTAAGAAGAAAGTAGTCTGGACAGGTGTGCATTTAGTTGATAGAGTAATTTATAGCAAACACGAAGTCTTTCCTTTCTTAAAAGTTGCTCTATGGGAAGTGAAGAAGAGACAATCGACTTCTTTCGTCCAGCATTGAGCAATGAGAAGGGATGTGTAGCTTTTTGTGGTATTTTAATTCTAATGCAGCACAGCTCCTGTGTGACCAGGAGGTTAGAGGCCAAGTAGAAGAGAGAAAGAGAAAACCAGGCTCTAAACTCACCCCACCTTAGGACACTGTTTCAAATGGCATCTGGGGCTCATACATCTGTGAACTGCTTCACAGGGAGCCATGTCCTCTGAGTGCCATATTGCACACGCCTCCAGTCGCGGAGACACCAACCTGTGGCTCTGATAATTTCTGCAAGGAAGCAAGGCTGGGTCCAGGCTTCTTTTCCTGGTTTATCTTTCCTTCCTAGAAGCCTCATTTGTGCCTGGCGGGTAAGTTAGTCTCAGGGTTGTGGGTCTTGGGTAGTTAGTCACACCTGTTATTTTAAATGAAAAGCCAGACAGAGCTGGACGGACAGTCTAGGAACAGACAGCATTCTCCACTATTTCTGCAGTCAGTTTGCTGACGAGGACTCCTGAAGCAAACGTTCGGGTCATCTGTTTGTATGTTTTTATTCTCTGGATGATTTTATTGGGGAGCCGAGGCTATGCACTGTGTAAGGAGACTCAGAAGGGAGATGCGTCAGTGTGACAGCTGGATTGTTCCTGGAGCTCAGGACAGTTCTTTTGGGGAACAGAGGAATGCAGTTAAAAGTGGGCAAAGAAGATAGAACTTTTGAAATTGATGGGCCAGAGGGACTAGGAATGAATGAATTAATAAGACGATTTAAGATTAGACTTCAGCTTAGGCAGAGGTTTCAGGTAAAACCTGGACTTCCTGTGAAGAAGGAAGCAGCATCCTGAGGTGATTTAGGGCTTCAGGAATGAGGATGGAGGTGAAGTTACATCATCTGCCCATAATAAAAGAGGCTGTGTGATTCACCCTCTAAATGTACCAAAGAAAGGCCTGTGTTAAAATATGGATAGCAGGAATTGTTGTTTTTAATGACAGACTCAAAATGACCAAATCAAATCCCTGGACACCATCTAGGGTCTCCTGGAATGAAGTCTCTGAGTCTTTGGCGCTGGCATGGAAGGTGGAATCTGACAGCAGCAGTAACAACCACAAGTTGTGACACAGCGGAGAAACAGTCAGGTGAGGTGAGCAGAGAAAGAATAAATGCTTCGCTGGCCTTGGTGTCTTTGCTAGGCAAGGGCATTGGCGTGGGTGGGGCAGAACACAGCTGGGCCTCTTCTCAAGGAAGGTGCCTGGTCTCCAGCCCCACCTACAGGGCCAGACACTTAGAGTCTAACGTTAACACAAAGGCCTTTTTGGATTGGATTGAAACCCTGGAAAAACCGTACCATGAATATTTCTTGGGTATCTATGTCATCTTGTCTATTAGTCTGAGAGGCATCTGTTATATAAGCCACTTTATTTTTCTGCTATTTAATGTGATTTGTCAAGTCAAAATCTTACTCCTGTGACTATATGAAAACATCCAACAGAATCTGTTACTTTAGACATTGTCCATACAGTTAAAAATTATGTAATTAAAGAACACATCCACATTTGCAGTTCCAACACCTTTTGTCAGTGAGAAAAGCTCACTTGGTTCAAGAAAGATGCAAATAGCTCTTACCAGCTCCCTGTAAAGTACCAGTGTTTCAACGAGAAGAGGTGTCATAAATAGGACCCACCAGAACTGGAGAACTGGAGACACATGGGCCAAGCAGAGGAGAAGCAGAAGGAAGAGCCAGTTTAGAGGGAAGATGATTACGTTTTGTCTTAGACATCATATGGGAAAGCTGATAATGGGCAACCTAGCAGACCACAGGAGAGGCTGGAGTGGAGCTAATAATGGGAGGTGGGGGGTCCTGCTTAGTAATGGTCAGTCTATAAGGTGAGAGAAGACAGACAGACTGACAGGACAGTGAAGACTGCCACAGTTAAAAGGAGCAAACTTAGAAAAGGAATACCTAGGAGGAGCCCGGAGATCAGAAGGGAAGAGACTCAGTGGCCTGAGGCAATAACCAGGCAGATCAACTGGCTTGAGAAATGGCTATCTATGCAGGAGCCTGTCCTGGTTATGGGCCTGCGAGAGACACCCACTGGGAAATGGGACTGGACTAAGGAATGGTCTCACTTAGAACGTACAGAAGAAGAAAGGACTCAGACTGCTGCCACCCTGCCAACTATTACCTGGAGAAGGAAGGGCAGTGGCGCACACAAGAAGGAAAAGCTATATTCCCCAGAAAGCAAGCAAAAGACTTACTAGGCCAAATGCACAGATGGACTCATTTAGGGGATAAAAAGCTTGTCCAAGCAGTTAAGGGACCTACAGTATATATAATGGACCTCAGGTTTTGGGCCAGAGACACAGTAGAACAGTGTAAGGTATGTGCCAGCCAGTGAATGCTTATGCGGCCAAGAGTAAACAGGGCAAAAGACCTAAGGGAGAGAAGGGCCTGGGGTATATTGGTAGGTCGATTTTACAGAAGTCAAGCCAGGAAAGTATGGTTACAGATGACATTTGTCCCATCCACCAGCATCCACTCGTCTCTGACCTTCACGGAGAAAACTGCTTCCATCTGTAAACCAGGTAGCCTTGGCTTTCGGCAGGGGTCAGTCAGAGAGGCCTTTCCTCTACCCATGGGCTCTCCTTTTGAGCCAGTTAGCTGCTGCTTGTCAGGCAGGGAGTGTATTCTGGCCCCCATCTTGGAGAGTAAGTCCACCCCAACAGAGGGTAGGGACAGTCTGGGATGACCATAAATGGTCATACCTGGTCCATCCCTAGGTCTACTGTTCTTCAGGTAGTACATGAATACATTTTAATACCAGTGGCTCCTTGAACTCAAGATTTTTTCTTGGAAACAGGGCCATTGGTTTGGAGGAGGACTGAGTATTGAGCCCCTGTGTCTGCCAAGAATTGAGTGGGTTTCCCCTCCACTCTCAGAGCTACCCTGGGTTTGGGGAGGGGTCTGAACCCTGTTCTCCCTAGTTGCTGTCTTCCCCCAGGGATAACACCTTTACCATTTGGGGACTGAGATTTCCTGCCCCCAGCTTCCATTTGTTGGGGCATTCTCAGGCCCAGCGGCCCCTCTCCTTGCAATATGCACACTGGTCCTTTTCAAAGGGTTTTCTGTCTCTCTTTGGTTGGAGTCTCTCTTTTCTGCTTTCCCTAACTACTATAGATAGCCAGGACTCTCTGTAGATTCCTTCCCTGTTGCTTTTCTTCCTTTCTCTTTCTCTGCTCCTTTCCCTCCTCTGTCTCCCTGTTGTGGTCGACTTTCTCAGCAACCTGCACTAAATCCTTCAGTGACTCACCCTGTAGTCCCTGTAGCCTCTGAAGCTTGTTCGTGGTATCTCCACTAGCCTGGTCTATAAAAGCCATAGTCACAGTAGCTTTGTGCTCCTCTCTGCTGGGGTCACAGGGTGTATTCTGACAGAATGTCTCCCTGAGTCCCTCTAGAAAGGCAGCAGGCAACTCATCTGATCCCCGTCTAACCTCACGTACCTTGGTCAAATTTGTGGGTCATCGTGTAGCCCCCTTGAGACCTGCCAATGGAGCCTGGTGGTAGACCTTCTGGTGCCCCTTACTGTGGGGTTATGGGGTGTCCCATGTCTGTTCCATCACAGGGCTAGGGCAGGAGTTTTGACTGTGCTTACCCCATGCTGGCACCAGGCTGGCATCTGGCTACCGGAAGCTGCAGGACCCTGCTCAGGGGGTGGAGGTGTATTCTGAGGTACCCCAAGACTGCTGGAGCCAGCTCAGGGGTTCCTGGGCCTGCAGAGAGGCTGGAACTATCTGGTTCTCAGACTCTTGGGCACCCAGATGCCTCTGGGAGCTGTGGAAGAGTTGAGAATGGAGTCAGGAACAGTGGGCTGGAGCTAACCCAGGGCTGATGGGGGCAAAAGAGAGGCGCTCTGGCTGGGTCTCACGGGAGGACAGTCCTTAGCTTTTTAGCCAGTGGCTTGGCTCAGTGGAGACTGTGGCTGGGAGCACTGAGAGGCCTTCTGAGAGAGATTACCAGCAGACTCTTTAGATGAAGACCTGTTCCATTACTCCCCACAGTGGATCACGATAAAAAGAGACAGTCCATGGTTTTAAGGCATTTATTGTCATGGTAGAGAGTGATGATGAATAAAACCGAACCCCACTTTCTCAGGGTGGACCTGAGGTTAAATTCCTTTTTCAGGAAGGAGTGTCTAGGAAGGAGAGGTTAGTTGGCTAAGCCCTTTAGACCTTTAGGTACCTCATTAAAATGGAGATCTGCTTGAGGCTATATGACCTGTGATCAAGTTTTCTACCTGTGGAGGGGTTTGGGGCATTACCCTTACATGACTGATGGCCACAGACCTATGGAGAGCTGAGGCCTCGTGTCAGGGGCCTGGTGTACAGGAGCATGGCAAAATGCCCACCGTTCCTTGCAGAGTTATCCCCTGTGTGGTCACTGGGGTTTCAAACCTAGCTCAACGGGAAATCAGGCTTCCTTTCACAGTCCCACACATTACCTTCTGCCTTATTAAATTCCCAGTCAGATCTAGTCAGAGGAAATCTACTGGTCGATTGACCAATGACAGCCTGGTCAATCGATGGTGTCCCGTGTCTTAGGGGCCATTCTTTCTGGCTTCCTGCATTATCCTCTCTTGCTCTTCGGTTGTGAAGAGCACTCTCATGACTTGTTGGATATCATCCCAGGTAGGCTGATGAGTAAACAAAACAGCCTCACAGAGATTAATCAGCCCCTTGTGGTTATCTGTGTGTGTGTGTGTGTGTGTGTGTGTGTGTGATGGGTGAGGGGTGGGGGGTGGGGGGTGGGGGGTGGGGGGGAGTGTTGGGTCTTCTAGTTGTATAAGTTGACCACAGAGAAGGGACAATATTGCATAGCCTGTTTGCCCTTTTCTAGAGGCCCATATGCCCTCAGTCGTAGAGCCACCATGGTATCAGTGGAGGTGGATCTCAGACTTCGGGTCTGCATGGGGGAACCAGGAAGTTGGGGGGTCTCCTTCTGCTCCTCCCTCCAGTAAAGGAGGTTACAACGACCCTGGTCCCCTATGGGTTGAGGATCCCAGAGTCAGTCCTGGCACTGGAGGGGCCATGGGGGCAAGGGTAGGGGGATCTGGAGAGGAACATCTTGGAGCAACAGGTCTACTGTTGAAGGGTTTTGGAAGATTGACTTCTTCTCAGGACCAGATCCCTCCTTCCGTGTTTTCTTTTACCTGATGGCCTGAACCTGTGAGGTGGGTCTTGGGGGAAAAAAGGCTCATGTAGGGGAGGAGGGGTCCTCCACTAGACTTTTCTAGGTAACTATATAGGGCACTTGGTCTGGGTGCCCAAGGGATCCTAGCCTAAAGACTTTTTCTTTTACTGCTTTGATCACCCCCAAATCGAAGGTCTCTGTGGGTGGCCACTCTACTCTGAAGCTGGCCCATTCAGAGAAGCAGAGAGTAACTTTCCCTTCTTTACTCACTTAATTTTCTCCTCCAGTGGTTAACTAGGATGTTTAAGGGGGTAGATTCGGTCTATCCAATGTACAAAAATGTCCTCAGTCCAAGTCCAAGAACACAGAACGAGAATGAGATAACCAACACCAACAAACACAAAGAAAGACAATCAACACACACACACACACACACACAGTTCGCCCCTGCCACGGACACAGGCAGTCCAAGTTCAAGAACACAGAGAAAATAGTCAACACACAGTTTGCCCCTTTCACAGGCATAGTTAGACGCTTCACCACTTCCACATGTGCAGAAACCAGATTAACAAGACTGGTCTCCCACCAATACTGTCTTACTGTTTCCTAAAGAGGTGGAGTCCTTTCTACTCCCTCGGTGGGGTAAGGGTGAGGGGCTGAAGCATCCTCCAGACTTGAGCCAAAAGTGAAAGGAGAGAGAGAGAGAGAGGAGAGAGAGAGAGAGGGAGAGGGAGAGGGAGAGGGAGAGGGAGAGGGAGAGGGAGAGGGAGAGGGAGAGGGAGAGGGAGAGGGAGAGGGAGAGGGAGAGGGAGAGGGAGAGGGAGAGGGAGAGGGAGAGGAGAGAGAGAGAAACACTGACAAACACTTTCAAGTTGCCACCTGTTGCCGAGCTCAGTCTTTTTCCCTCTGATCAGTCTAGTTGGTTGTCACTGTGGGGAGGGGGTTCTCCTCGAATCCCAGACAAGCCCCCAAACGTAAGACCTCCCCACTCAGTCAGTGATACTTACTTTGAGATGCCCCTGAATGAGACACTGAGACACAGATAAATGCAAAAGCAAGAGGTTTGTTTTCCGGAGTGCCAGGGTCAACCCTCAATCAGTCCCTCTAGGCGAGTGGCGAGAAGGCAACCCTGAATGGCTATTACAAGCTGCTTTTATACTTTTTAGGGGCACAGGTTACATCAGCAAGGTTACAATTCAAACTTATTGGCTAAGCATATTGACATTTAAATTTATTGGCTAGTAAGCATGACACACATTTGAACTCTACCTGGGACTTTCCAGAGGGTCAGGTAACTATCAGTCAGTACATTCTGAGATTTTTTTACTCAAGAACGTTCCTTCCTATGGATAGAGAGGGGAACTTGGCCTAGCCTTGACCTGAAGCCGGTGGGTGTAAGACTGGTGAAAGCCCCTAAGGCCCTTCATGCTTATGGATGCAAACATCAGAAGCGTGCCCATCTAGGAGATGGCAGAGAGCGAAGCTAAGCCTTATCACACAGATATTTACAATCTGTCACAAGGGGAAAATTGTTCCAGGGAAAGAACTATTCAGATATGGTAGCCCCGGTGGTATCACGGCAAGCATAGCTGCCTTCCACTCAAAAATTGTTTGAGCACATATGTTTAGCACATATTTTTTGTTCTGGATGGGTGAAGAAGAGTCAAATAAAATGATCAGATGAATCAGTGAATGGTAATGGGTAAGAATTTCCTGGGATTAAGCAGTGTCCACGGAGTTAATGAAAAAGCACAGAATATGCCTTGGGGGTTTAGTGATAAGGACTGTGGTGATTTGAGTGAGACTGGCCCTCCTAGGCTCAGTCACCAGGATGTAGCACCTTGAGGAGAAGTGACCTTGTTAGAGGAACTGTGTCACTGGGGATGAGCTTTGGAGTTTTAAAAGCCCACGACAAACCCAGAGTTACTCTCTTTTCTTGTTGTCTCAGTGGTGGTTTCAGCCACCTCTCTCTTCCTGCTGCTTGTGGACGCAAATGTAGATCTACTCATCAAATTATTCCCATCCTGATCATAGATTAACTTCAGAAACTATTAGCAAGCCCCAACCAAATGCTTTCTTTTGTAAGAGTTTGCCATGGTCACGGTGCCTACTCACAGCGATAGAACGCCTACTAAGACTGGAACTGATGTTGGACTCAAGGAAAGTGTGTGTCTAGGCACCTGGGTGGAGGTCACTAGGGTTTGGGGAGTGTAGAGTGTGGGCGTATGTGCGGGAAGGCATCCAAAAAGCTGCAAGGTGGAGCTGAGGCTTGAGATCAGGAGGAGAGCCAGGGAAGGCATTAGTCACCAGCTGGCTGCTACCTTGTCCTTTCAGATCTCTGAAATCAGATCACAGATGTTTACCAGGACTAAGACTGAATGAAATTCTAAGTCAGAAATATCTTCAAGCCCATGATTCTGGCTCTGCTACAAGGTCTTACTGAACTTCTCTGCTCTAACAGCCTTCAAAAAACGTTTCCAAAGGATGTGAGAGACATGGAAGTGTCTGTTATAGGCAAATGTTAGATTAAGCATTATCAGTTTTTCTGGTGAGAATGGAACTTTGATAATTAGTCAGGGAGGGCTAATTATCAAAGTGGATCTGATCTGGTCAGTCTCAGGGATTGCTTACCTTCTTGTTTAAAGAGCTTCCCTGCAGTTTCAATCTCAGAGGAAACTATTACAAAATGCATATACACAGACACACACACACAAATTTTTAAATAATTAAAAATAATAACAAAAGAAGATAAAAATATTAACATATTAGGAATTCATGTATACATCCTTATTGTAAGACATTTCCTATCCATTCACATTGAGGCAGTGAGAGGGCAGTGATTGGAGGGGAGGGGGAGGAGCTGAGAGAAGTGAGGGGCGGTGGAGGGGGATAAAGGGGGGTTAGGGAGGGAGGCCTCGGGAATGAGGCGAGCAGGGCAGAGAGGGAGACTCGGATATCCAGATGGCTTCAGATGTATTTCTGGTGTTTTGGAGAGGTTAGAAATATTGGGATAAGACTTTATCATTGTAAACTAGCATTATGTAATTGGGAGTTTTATATACATAAAGATATTTGGTTAACTATTCAAGTTTAAGAGCCATGCTTTACCAGATACTTTGAAGGAGTGGTGCAGAGGCCTGGTGGGGCAGTACTCTTTTTTAAATAATTACCCCTACAGATGTTGAATCTAAACAATTACTTAGATTTCATCTTAACATCAAATTGATTTATACCTCACAAAGAAGTATTTATGTGTTGTGCAATATCTTCTTTGTGTTTCTTATAGATAAACATTTACAACAGATTAAGGAAGACCTATTGGATTTGAGTAAAAAGAAATTTTAATTTGTGCTAGTTTTCTCTGTATTACATTTCTCTGTATTACACTCATATTCTAGAAAGCTAGGCATTAACTATAGACTCGTTCACTCTTTTTAAAATGTGTCTTTGTGCGTGTGTTTGTATGTTCTTAGGTACATGTATATAGAGGGGGTGTGCATGTGTTCACACCTGTGGAGGCTGGAGGATAGCTGCCAGAGTCATCCTTAAGAACACTCTTCACTTCCTTTGAGACACGGTCTCCCACTGGCCTGGAGTTTACCAGCTCAGATTAGACTTCAACCCCAGTGCAGAGCTTACAAGTGTACACCACCAAACCTAGAGTTTTATGTGTGTGTATGGGAATAGGAAATCCAGCAAGGCAAGTACTTTACCAGCTAAGAAACCTCCATTCATTCTTCTTGATTGCATTATTTAGTTATGCTAGAGTATGCAGACGTATATTTAGAGTGGAATTTATCAAGTTCCTTTTGTACTGTAGTTCTTTGTCTAAAGTGCTGGGTTCTGTCCTGAGTTTTCACATATTTGGGTTTTAATGATGGCTCCTTCTACCCATGGAAGTGCTGTGGTCTAATGAATAGTTAAGTGAGATGGAGTCTGGGGTTCAATCTGAGTTCTGATTCCATTTCTGCCCCGGATTATTTTGTGAGTTCAAGCAAACCAGAACTAAGAGTACTTATTATACAGCGTTATTGAAAGATCAAATGAGTTATATAGAATACAATAATTAGAAAACATGTAGTCTATAATAAGCATCAGCAAATGTAAACAAGAGGTCTGGGTTTCCCTTGGTGACCTTGTGATAGAGCTATCATGGTCAGGTTCAACTCCTTTAGGAATAACCTCTTAGCAGGGCAGTGGTGGCACACACCTTTAATCCCAGCATTTGGGTGGCAGAGGCAGGCGAACTTCTGAGTTTGAAGCCAGCCTGGTCTACAGAGTGAGTTCCAGGACAGCAAGGGCTACAAAGAGAAACCCTGTCTCAAAACAAACAAACAAACAAACAAACAAACAAGCAAAAACCCAAAAAACAAAACAAAACAAAAAATAAAACAAACAAACAAAAAAAAAACAAAATAAAGGAATAACCTCTTTACTGATAGGCTGCATAAATCACATGTTGTGAAATTCATCCATTAGCATATTTACAAATTCTCCAACAATCATTAGTATCTAATTTTAAAATAAATTCCCTTTCTTCCAAAGATACTTGACCTCTGACCCAGGGACCAAGCCTGCTCTGATTCACCTTCTTAACCAAACTGAAACCAGGCTCTATCCAGGTCACCACATTGAATCATTGCTTGCTACTGTTCACGATCCTCCTGTGATCCTGGTGAGTGAGAAGGGTTGTTGCCCCAGAACTTTGATTACAATTTCTTCAGTAACTAAAAATTATTCATATTTTTTGACATTTCTATATTTAGTCTGGTGAAATGTCTAGTAAACCTGAACATTTCTTTTAATGTGACTCTTAACTCTTTCAACCCACTGATTCCCATCATATATTTTTAAAAGTGATTTTATTATGTTTCTTTTTTGTTTGTTTGCAGTAGGGTCTCACTAGCCTTGAAACCTATGTGTTAAACTTGAGAATCTCAAGAAAACCAGTTCCATAATTTTGAGCCAAATTTGAAGCAAGCTTTAATTAAATACTGGCCAGATCCATTCTGAGTTTGCCAGGAAATGACCACACATGAGCAGTGGTGGCACACGCCTTTAATCCCAGCACTTGGGAGGCAGAAGCAGGTGGATTTCTGAGTTTGGAGCCAGCCTGGTCTATAGAGTGAGTTCCAGCACAGCCAGGGCTACACAGAGAAACCCTGTCTCAAAAAAACAAAAAATAAATAAATAAATAAATAAATAAATTTTAAAAAAAAAGGTAAAATCACAATATTACCATATTCTCCACCAGGTCCAATCAGTCCTGATGTATTTCCTGCCTTGGTACCTCCTGCCCACATCAAGCAAGCACTTACAGTGCAACCAAACTTGTTTAGAAGGGTGAAAACATGCTTCTTGTCATTTCCCAAGAACCACAGCCTCTAGCATTCCTGGATTGCTAGCTTATCTGTCTTGGGCAAGTGGGGCTTACAGATTAACTTTGGTTTTTACATATGTAGACCAGACTAGCCTTGAACTTGCCACCTACTGTCCTCTGGCTCTTGAGTATTGTATAAACAAGTTATTTTAATTGTATTTACTCTCACTTCTCCCTCATTACAATTTTTTATATATTCAGTTTCAGTTTATCCATCACAAGTATACATGCTTAAAACACAATTTTCCAGGATATTGATATAAATAAATTTAAACTATTCCATGAATTACACTTTTTTTCTTGTTGTATTATCAAAAATAAAATACAAATCTAGGGGACTGGAGAGATGGCTTAGTAGTTGGGAACACTTTCTTCTCTTGCAAAGGACCAGGGTTCAGTTCCCAACGCCCATGTCCGGTAACTCAGAACTGCCTGTAACCCCTACTCCAGAGAGCCCAACACCCTCTTTTGGCAAAGTGTGTTTCATGCCTATTACCTCAGCATTGGAGAGGCAGAAGCTAGAGGACCCCATGAGGCCAGCTGGGGCCAGACAGCCTAAGTTACAAAGTCAGACCCTGCTTCAAACTAGATAGATTGTCAAATAGACATGTGGCCAACATTATAGAGCATATGTTGTCATGTGGTCTTGTAAAGTTTTCATAGATCAATTTCTATACGATCAGTATAATCTCATCACTGAAAGACACAGATCCTAAAATGGTTTTATAAACCTGTCAGGTTGCCCTCCAGATTACTGAGCTACTCTAGATATTCACCTGTCACAAGAGTGTATAAGCTACATCCCTCAGGTTCGTCACTACTGGCCTTTAGCTCACCTCATGACTACAGGTCATAGCATCCCTGTGACTCAGGAGTAGGTGATGGGACAGCTCTTCTTCTCTGGTACTTCTGAGTCTGGATCTGTGAGAAGGAGCTCAGACCGAAGACCTTCCCAGGGCTAATAGGGCTTTTGTTTGTTTTCAGTCGTAGTTTGAGTTGTTCTGGTTTCATTCACATACAAGAAAAGGAATCCTGACAAACACATTTGATGATGATAGTGGCCCACAAATGTAAATTCCATCGATGTTACTGCTGACCAGGGAGGGTAAGGGTTTCCCTTATCTGTTTAAAGTCTGCGAAATACCAGACAAGTCAGGTTAGACACGCCTTGTGGAGGCTGCCGGCACCAGATAGGATTTCAGCAGCATCTCTCAATCCTAACCACCATCTGCCAGTAACACCCTCAGTACCACGCTCCATTAAGACAACCAAAAATGTCTCTACTCACCCCAGCTGAGAACCACTAACCTAAATAAACGGGGATCTTCCCAAGATCCTCCTGGAGCGAGGCACAGGCATATGTGAAGCAGGCTGCCACTGGTGTCAGGCACTTACTTGTGTCTTCTCTATCTTGATGAGCCAAAATACCTAGATGTGCGCAACAGCTGGGGACCAAAGCGTGAGAAACCAATTCTCAAACCTCTGAAGAATGGGGTGGGGTGGGGCGGTGGTGACAAAGCGAGGTCGGGGAGAAAACTTTGCGTGTCGTGCTTCTCTTTGCTATGTGAACCTCCACTATTCATACATGTTCATTATGCACACTCGCTAGTTTCGGAAGCCTGGGAAGTAGGTTACTTTGTGTAACCCAACAGCTCTGAACCTACACAGTTCCATCACCTTCTGAAGAAGGGACTATGGGAAGCATTGTCTATTCACTCTCTCCGATTCACTTTCGGTGACTCAGTGATTTTAATGGAGTCTGAGACAGCTCTAGAGAGCCCACCTAAATAACTTTAGCGGAATCACTGTCCATGTGCACCAAGAGGTCAAAAGTATTTCATCTTGCCTCTTCTTCCCCACATTTTTCTGCTGAAAGTAAACCTGCTCTTTCCAAACACCTCCAGCTGTCCTTATCTCCCCCTTCCTGTTTCCTATAAGCCTGGATTCCGACTGTGTTCCGGCACGTGCTGACGCCCTCCTCTGCTCCTTTGAATGTAAGACAGAGATTGATTGTTTTTACACTACAATAACCATTTTCGGGAATTATTAGTGCTACACTAATACAAATGCTATGCCAACAATTGTTAGAGACACAAATTACCTAGTGCCATCTTGTAGAGAACGATCACTGGCCCGGGGTGGCACAAACCTTTCATCCCGGGAAGCGGAGGCAGGTGGATCTCTGTGAGCTCAAGTCTAGCCTGGTCTACGTGGTGAATTCCAGGCCAGACAGTGCTCAGTAGTGTACATATATACATCTCACTACGCCTCACGATCTCATAAAAACTAAGTAAGCAACAACAAAAGACAAGGACACTGTCTCCTTCGTGCAGCCGAGGAAGCTGAGCCCAGATAACTGAGTTTTCAAGGGTGGGTCTGTGATTCTAGTCTGTGTTTTCTCTCTGCCACACGCTGATACCTTACTCTATTTTCTCAGGTCTTCTGTTTCTTCACTGGCCTTTTTTTTTTTTTTTTTAAAGATTTATTTATTATATGTAAATACACTGTAGCTGTCTTCAGACACACCAGAAGAGGGCATCAGATCTCATTACGGATGGTTGTGAGCCACCATGTGGTTGCTGGGACTTGAACTCAGGACCTCTGGAAGAGCAGACAGTGCTCTTAACCGCTGCGCCATCTCTCCAGCCCTTCACTGGCCATTTTTTCCTGCTATTTTAAACATCCAAAGGGACATCTATCTTCCTGTGCCAGAAGTGATCAGTGGTTGATAAAAAGTGCTATGGGCACGCCCCTTAACAAAGCTTTGTTGTGAAGATCCAAGTCTGATCTCTTCTACTACATTTTAGAACCAATTTGCCAGAAAGCTCGGTCTCGCTGCAGCCTGCTATTTTAATCTCAGCTGAAGAGATACAGATGCTGAAATGATTAAATTAAAGTTAAATTCAGTCTTGAGAAAGTTGCACGTCTAAAGGAATAAAATGTACAATTTCTCATATATGGCTTCTCAGTATCCCAGCCGTTTGAGTTCCGTTAGGGGGTCTTTGTTCCCAGGAATGAGAAGGACTCATTCATCGCTGCATTAACTCATCTCAGCTGCATATTCTCAGCCCACCCCCAACTTGTGTACATTTTTAAGAGTCTGAGATACAAACGCCTTTTGTTGCAGAGCGGAAGATGCCGAGTGAGCCCAGTGCTCCCAGTCTCCTCATCCAGCTATCTCAGGGCACAGCCCGCTGGGCACTTCTTCAAAGCCTTGGGCAGCAAATGAGACTTCCCAGCTGTTGGGCTGGAGGGCATTTCTTGCTTTCAAGATACTTGAAGCAACCCGTTAAGAAGTGGTAATGGCTAATTCAATTGTTTTTTATTGTGCTTGTTTTGACTTTTTTGTATCAGTTTAGCAGTTTTCAGCTATTCTAGCTGTCCCCCACCCCCATGTTCAGTCCCCATCCCCCAACACTGCCACCCCTGCTTAAAGACTGTATAAGCCACTGGTTTCCAAAGACAAAGTGGTAGAGGTCGACAAGATGGCTGTCAGTAAAGGCACTTCTGGCCAACCTGAGCTCACAATTCCCAAGCCCTTGTGATGGAAGGAGAAAATTTACTATGAGAAGGCATTCTTGGATCTCAACATACATGTGCTGCTGCCCCTAAATAAATGGGATTTTTGTTTGTTAGTTTGTTTTAAGTAACTTGTGGGGGAAGCTAGTCCCAAGCAGCATCTTGCAATGAAGGAACTTCATAGTCATGTACATTTGGAAGTGAGTTCTGTATTGACTCTGGGGTGGTTAGTGTTAGCATGGGACAGCAAAAACTTCTGGGAGGTCAGGGTAGAGGGACATTGAATGTGTTTAGTCTAGGCTTTTGTTTTGTTTTGATTTAAAACCAAAGAGCAGCAATCCACCAACACCCCTTTCATTTCTCTTTACTTTAAAAGACACGATATTCTCAGAGCAAGCCCAGAGGTATGCTTTCTGGGTGACTAAATCCAGTCAAGCAAGTTAACAGTGACGATTAATAATCATGGCCGCCTTCTTCCTCCTACCCTTCCCCCTCTCCTTCTCCTCCTCCTTTTCCTTTATTCCCTTCCTCTTCCCTCTCTCTTCCCTCCCCTCCTCGATCTTCCCATTTCCTCTCTTGCCCTCCTGATAGGGAGATGATAAGTCCTCCTGGGATGGCTCTCAGCAGTGTTCCAACACACAACTCCGATTTACTCACCGCAGGACCATACCCTACAGCCTCTGGGCTTAACTGGTTCTACAGATCTGCAGCTTGGATCAAAGTTTCCCACTTCCTCTTCTGTTTAATTTTTTTGCTGGTGTGTGTGTGTGTGTGTGTGTGTGTGTTCGCACGTGCTAGGCTAGTTCTTCACCACTAAGCTACATCACAGCCACCTCTTAGCTTAGAAGTCTTACCAGAGCCAGTGAATCAATGCTGACATTTCTTCTGAATTACAGTTCACTTTATTCAGGTGTCCTGTGCTGGTTAGTTTGTGTCAACTTGACACAAGCTAGAGTCACCCAGAAAAGGACCCTTCAATTGAGGAATTGCATCCAGATTGGCCTGTGGCTATGTCTGTAGGACATTTTCTTGATTAATAGTTGATGTGGAGGGCCCAATCCACTGTGGGCATTTCTATCCCTGGGCTGGTGCTCCTGGGTCCTATAAGAAGCAGGCTGAGCAAGTCATGAAGAGCAAGCCAGTAAGCAGCACCCTCCATGGCCTCTGTGTCAGCTCCTCCTCCAGGTGCCTGCCTGCCTTCCATTTTGAGTTCCTCTTTTGACTTCCATCAGTGATGTACTGTTACCGGAAAGTGTGAGATGAAATAATTTATGTTTTCCTCGAATGTACCCAGGACACAGGCTTGTACTTACCCATCATGTTCCTAAGGCCTGTACAGTGACCCTGAATGCTCCTGTGACCTCTCTGGTTTTGGTGACCTTGACAGTTTTAAGGAGCACTGGTTAGAATCCCACCTGCACTGCTCCTTCTGATCTGCTCCAATGAACTATTGGGGTGGTGTTACAGTTTGTCCATATACTTATAAATAATTGGAATTTCTTTATTGAGGTTCTCAAGAGTGTCTTTCCCAGTTCTGTCTCTTCAGCTTACTTTGCTAGGACAGCTAAACGTTTACAAGAAATGTGAAGGGCATTTGTGTGTGTGTGTGTGTGTGTATGTACGCTTGTGTGTATGTGTGTGTGTTTGTGTGTATATGTGTGTATGTATGCATGTGTGCATATGTATGTGTGCTGGTGCACATATGTGTGCAGATGCATGTTCACATATGTGCATGAGCATGAGGAGGGCAGAAGACAATCTTAAGAGCTATCCATTTGTTAGTTTTGAGGCAGAATCTCTCACTGGCCTGGACCTTGCCTAGTAGGCTATACTGCCTGGCCAAGAAATCCTAAGGAATGTGTCTATCTGTGCCTTCCCAGAGCTGGGAGATTGCAAGTAGGCAGGTTTGTTTTGTTTTTTAATACTGATTCTGGGGATTGAACTCTCCAGGGCCATCCCCCTAGCCCTTATCAAGAGTTTGATGCCCCTTCCGTTGGTTATTTCCTAAGGAGAGCAGCTATCATAATTTTTACGTTCTTTAATGTACTGTTCTTGCTATATTGCCCGGGCTGACCATGATGACCTGAGAGTCTCCTGCCTTTGCCTCTCAGGTGCTGGGATTGCAGGCCCTCACACCAGCCACCCACCCACCCCCTGCATTTGTTACACTCTCAGCATCAGAGGCTTCATTAATCACCTTCTCAGCTGGTACTAGTGGTGCTTGCTGCCTTTTTGTCAAAGGCTGCTGCTTTCTTAAGGTCGACTGCAGAGAAAACATGTGTGCTTGAGTGTCCATCAAACTTTCCCCCTCCTCAGATGTTTTACTTGAAGCAAATTTGTGATTATCCTTGGTCCTGTTCACCGTCTCCCCTCCCCCCTCACTATTTTCATTATTTTTTCTTTTGTCTCATTCTGTCTTCCTTCTTCCTTCTCCTCCGCTGGGCCCAGGCGTGATTGTGCCTGTTAAAATGGAAGTGTCGAGAATGGTGTGAAACCCCAAACTCCCCAGAACTCTTGGGTGCTCTGCTAACCCAAGAGTTTCTGACCTGCCGCTGTACTTGCTGATTGGACTAAGTCAGGAAAAAGGCGGGGCTTGGTTGGGTATGTGAGAAGAGGAGTCTTATTTTCTCACAGCGGGGGCTCACAATTTGTTTGCTAGCTTCTTTGTTTGTTTGTTTGTTTGTTTGTTTTTGATAGGATAGGAACTATCTTAGACTTTTCAGTCCATATGACCTTTTATTATTTTAAAACATATTTTGTTTTTATTTATTTATGTGCATGTGTGTGCCTCTCTCTCTCTCTCTCTCTCTCTCTCTCTCTCTCTCTCTCTCTGTGTGTGTGTGTGTGTGTGTGTGTGTGTGTGCACCTATATGGGTCTGGCATGTATGTATTCACCCAAAGAGGTGAAAGGAAGGTGTCCAATCTCTTGGACTTGAGCTACAAGTAGCAGTGAGCTGCCGACATGGGTGGCTGGGGACAGAGCTCAGGTCCTCCAGAAGAGCAGCAAGCTCTCTGAACTGTCCACTTGTCAAAGGCTGCTGCATTCTTAAGGTCGACTGCAGAGAAAACATATGTGCCACCGGCTCAGGCCCAGTTCACCTGGTCTTTATTGCAAGCACTGTTGCTTTTGTCTTGGGGAAGCAGCTCTCAGTGATATGTAAATGAATGAGCCCAGCTTTGGTTCAATTAAATTTGATTTATGGCCTGGGTATAGTAGAGCATGCTTTTATCCCAGCACTTGGGAGGCAGAGGTAGACAGATCTCTGCAAGTTCAAGGCCAGCCTAGTCTGCTGAATGAATTCCAGGACAGCCAGGGATACATAGTGACTCCCTGTCTCACAAAACAAAACAAAACAAAACAAAACAAAACAAAAGTCCTCTGGGTAGGTGAGAAGTCTCTCTCCAGGCCTTGAGAGACAGATTGTGGGTGAGGTTTGGAGCCTGGATAAAGCAAGAAGAAAAGGCATCCCAGGGCTCTGAGCCAGCGTCCTGCCCTTTGACCAGACAAGCCTTGCTGGGTGCCAGCCACTCCACTGGATATGTGTGACTTACTTTCTCCCTCAAAGGCTGTGGGAGTGATTGCCCCTGTAGGACAAATAGAGGGATGCTGGAGATGTGTCAGAAACCAGGACTTGAACTCTGACCTGGACGATATCTAGCCACCTTCCTTCTATACCATGCTGCCTTCGCTAGGAAAGATCACAAGGAAATAAAATGACTAGTGTCTCCACGACTTCACTCCGCCATATCACACAGAAGAAAGCTTTTCAAATTCACCAGATACTACAAGGAGCAGAAACCCTCCAAGCTGCTGGTTTTCTTCATCTGCCAATTTTGAGGAAAGGTTTATTTGAGCGTGGCTCACGGCTAAAGCGCTTTCAACCTGTGTTACCTTACGCGAATCATGTGGCCCCCTGAGCCCCTGTTCCTGCCCCAGGGTAAGGACGTGTGGACCTGTTCACCAGTGTCACCAGCTTTGAGACAGGATGAGCCCCTGCTCCTCATGCAGGCTCTCAGTGCTGACAGCCTTCAGCAGTTAGCTGCCAGTCTGTTTTTCACTCATTCTATTAGCTCCTGTGAGTAGCTGCTGTGGGCTGAGAGCTGTGGAAAGAAACACTTAGATAAACAGGAAGCTGTCGGTCTGGTCAAGAGTCAGGTATATATGCAAATAAGACTGGCAAAGCATTACAAGAAAAGGCAGAGCGGGAGCAGAGGGGGTTAGAAGTGAATGGAGAGCAGGCAAAGTGCAGGCTGCGAAAGGGGAGAGCACTGCTTAGCTCCAGGTAGCTCGGCCATTCCCATAACTGCTCTTACCTCATGCAAGAGAAGAAGCAACATCAACAACAAAAATTTTGTTCGTAAAAATATTTTTTAATCTGTGCAAATGTTGGAAGGCAAAACAGGAAACCCAGTGAGAGTCAAGGGCAGCCAATTCCTTCCTAAGTCTCTAGTGCTCACTGCAGGCAGTCTTGGAAGTTTCCTGCCAGGATGTCCATCTGAGAGGAACAGCCTGACCCAGAGTCACTTGCTCCTCAGGACTTCCTTTTAAAAGAAGTTGGTTTCATTTCGCACGCTCTCTGTGGCCTTGGGGGGGACTCCTCTCCCCAAATTGCAATATTCAGGAGTGATTCAGGAGGGAATGATTCAATTGTCCAACTGTACCTCACGTGACACCGAGGACCAGCCTTCCAGATTGCACAGGCTTGGTGTGCATCGCGGCTGCAGGGCAGGCTGCCTGGGGATGAGTTTTGGTGCCAGCATTTACTAGCAAGGCGACCTTGGTACTGGGAGAGATAAATGACACGATTCCTGCACAGAAAGCAGCACAGCATTTGACTCAAGAAATGAACAGATTCCTGTCAGTTCTCCCTTGGGCATCTTTCCTGGTGCTGCTATATTGTCCTCCAGCCACTGCCTGGTGTGGTTCCACCTTAGGATAAGCTCATAGCTATCCTTGTAATATAGTTCGAAATCAGGGAGAATACTTTAAAGTATAACAAAATATCTCAAAGTTAGGATGATCGTAGGTGATCATAGAAGCCTGACCGTATGGCACGGTGTGGAGGTTAACCAGAGAAATGGTAAATTGGAAGAACTACAGACATTCCTTCTAGGTCGATGCAAGGCAGCAAAGCTTGAAACAGCATGAAAATGAGGCTAGAGCAAAACAAAGCAAATATAACTTTTATAGACCTGTATTTTTATAGCTTTCTTCCTGCCCACTGTCTAGATTTTCTTGGGACATCTGGTATACCCTGTTCTAACAGGGTTTCATTCTTGATGGTGACTTTCACCATCTAGAAATGCAAGCTAGCTGGATAGCACTATTCCAGTGAAGCAATAGGTGCCTACTTATTACTTCATGGTTCACATGCCCCAGATCCTAGTTTCACTTTTTTCATAACATCACAAAATTCTCCTCTCTCTCTAAGACTCTATTGTCGTCTACAAATGACTCAAATCACCTGGCAGAAGCCTTCCAGACTGTGCACCCAAATAAATGTCTACTCTTCATAAGTTGATCTGTCACAGGCATTCATCACGATACCAGAAATATGATTAGTGTAGCCCACACAAATTGTGGGAAACTAAGGCAAGTAGACTTGTTTGAAATGCTAGGGGAGGATCACTACTTTGATCTCAAAGTCAAATGTAGTCTGGTCTGACTTCCAACCAAGTTACAGACCCAGACAACATTCCTCAGTGACAGAAAAGATGAAGCAAAGGCCTCTCAGTTGGCTAGGAGTGGAAGAATGCAATCTAAGGAAATTCCCTGTCAGTTACAAACCCACCCTAAAGTAATGGGCATCTATTCGTCTGGGATGTTCACCACTGGATAAGGCTAAATTAGCCCAGGCACCATCAAGAAGGGATGCTGGAGAGAGGAGGTGGGAAGAGCTGTTATCAGGAGACAATTCTGTCTTTAGAACATAAATCCTCCCACTGGGTAGGGCTTGTGGGAAGATCTGCAGGAAATGCTGTCCGGGTACCACTTCCCAAGTCCATGTTTCCTGGGGACTATTTAAAAGTTTAAAATCGAAAGAGGGGCCAGACAGGGACATGATGGCATATGCTATAATCCCAATACTTAGGAGGTGGAGGCAGAAGGATTAACAGTTCAAGGCCAGCCTTGGCTTCATAATACCCTATCTCAAAACAAACAAACAAATCCCAAACAAAAAGTCAGACAGAAATAAGATGATTCAATGTGGGAATGGTGATAGAACTACTCTCTGTATTTAACCTCCAACATCAAGATAAATAAACAACAAACAAATAAACAGGAATAAAGAATAAGCAGATATTAATTTATATAAGTTTCATTTTGAACAGTCATAGGCCTTATGGATGAAAAAGAAAAACAGATTTTAGTAAAAGACAGTGTTAACAGTGTCAACAAAGAGGCACCTGAACTTCATGTATGTCTCAAGAGGAGCTTGGAATGAGTCCGTGAGTGTGACGTGGAGCTACGAAGGATTAAGAGGTGAGGTGTGGGATGAGGAAGAGAGAGGAAATAGAAAATACATCCATAGTCCCTGGTATCAAGGGAGATGACACAAAGGCACAGTAACTATTTTCCTCATCATTGCCAAGGGAGGCAGGGGGTGTCTATGAGAGTTAGAAGCCAGCCAGGTCTACATAGAGAGCAGTCAAGGCTACATAATGAAAGCTTGTCTAAAAACAAAAGGCAACAACAGAGCATAAAATCTAAAATAAACTGCTCGACAATGAGCTTTCTCACTATAATTCTGTGAAGACATGCTCAAGTCCACACATCACTACTGTGCATCAGAAGTAAGAATTATGTAAGCGTAGCAGGTATTGTGTGACAGATGACAGGGTTTCGGTTTACACAAAACTTACTGTGTGACGGGAGTAAAAGGAGGCAGAGTGGTGAAGAGGCCCCAATAGGTTAAACTCCCAGTTGAGAGACATGAGATTTTAGCCCTTCACTAGAAAAAGGAACATTTGATATGGATCTGGAAAGAGGTGGAGAACTCTGACAGACAGACAGGTAGGGATTAGCATTTCAAGAGGAGAGTCCACCTAAGTCAAGCATGGAGCTTTGGCTCAGGCCTTCTCATCGGCACAGTCCTGAGGCGGCGAAGAGCTCTCATATAAGGCAGGAAACGCATGCACGCCACTTTTTGTCTCCTTTTTTAAAAGCAGCAGATGCTCTATCATGGAGTCCCCAGCCTGCACTTATTTTTTGGAGGGGGAACATGTGGCATGGTATGTATGTGGAGGTCAAAGGGCAACTGGCGGGAGTCAGTTCCGTCTTTCCACCTGTGGTCCTGGAGATCAAGCTCCGGTGTCAGAGCTAAGCTGCCCTTCTAGCTCACGTCTGTGACTTTTTTTATACCTTCCAATCTGAATTACCTTAATACAAGAGCCTTGAGTAGACTCAAATCCCCACCAGGGTACAGGGGTTTGTTTTGGCTTGCAGAAAAGGAAAAGGAATCACAAAGGAGTCTCACGGGGTGCAGGCTTGGGATGGGGGACACATTGTGGAGAAGATGGATGAGAGAGAACTTAGGAAGTCTCATAATTGGGCATGTGAGAGCAAATCGAAGAGAAGTGTATTCCACTGCTGTGGATTAGTTTTTACATCAAGTAGGAGAAAGCCCCCAAACAGACTTAAACAAAACGGATTTATTTCTGCCTCCTGGGAAGGTCCGGTTAGGAAGATGAGCTAGTTGTTCATTCTACAGAATCCTCAAGGCCCAAGAGTTCTGGGCTCTACCTGGGCAGTCCATGTCTGCATCAGAAAGTAAGATGGGGAAGCAAGAAAGAAACGAGAGGGCAGAGAACTGAACCAGGGTTTGCAGGATCCTCATCTCAGATTACGTTTAACAAAACGGCCACATCTGGCAAGGGCAGCTGGGGAGTGAGGCACCTTGCATCCATTCCCAGCCACAGATTCTGTCACTGACTGGGGAAAGGAAGTCCGGTAGGGAATTCCTGGTAAGGAATTCACTGGCTTCCTCCTCTACCACTTCATCAAATCAAAAGAGGAAGGAGAAAAGTCTGTAATCAGAGTGGCAGCTAATTATTCTCAGGATCTTCATGAAAAAGATTTTCAAATCAAGTTTTCCACCCTGGAATCTTGTTTCTAAGCTAATTACCCTGGAAACAAAATAACCTTACAGACAACACTGGCTTTGCATCAAGTGGCCAAGGCTTCCCAGGCTGCTAAGAGGGTTGGTGTGCCCAGGTCTCCATGACCCTACCTTAGTAACCTTTCTTCTGAACTGCTCTTAATGGAGAATAAACTCCATTACCATAATGTTGTTAAATACAGAGATCCTCAGCCTGAGAGCAATTTCCAACCTTCATTATTCTTGCTCTTTGATGAAGCAGCGGAGGTCCCTGGTTCCTCCACATTAGAGACATCACAGTGGTCTCCCTCCACTCGGTACCCTGCCCACCACAGCCTGAAGCATCTTCCTAAACCACTCCTGAGACTACTGTGCTCTGCCTGTGACTAATGTGTCCTGTGTGTACGGCCTTCATTTGTTAGTATGTTTGTTTGGGGTCCTGGGGACGGAATGTGGGGTATTCTGTGTGGCAGGCAGGACCCTACCCCTGAGCTATATCTCCAGCAAAGTTTCCTCCTTAAAACAACTCCTTGGTCTCACCTCCAGCTCTCACCCTCTGAGCTGCTGCTGCTGACGTCTGGCTTGTGGGGGGCAATATGAAGGGTATTCTGTCTCCTCCCCTCTCCCTTCTGCCCTCTGTCTTCTGTTCCCATCTCCGTGGTCCATTCACCTAAGTGATACGGCAGAGCTTTGGGTGTAAACAGAGTCAGGCTTCCGACTGGAATGTTAAGAGCAGAGCGCTAAAGAGCATCACAGCTGCATCGCTAAGTGTTACAATCTTACTGATAAGGATAAACATATACTCACTACTACCACATGGATAAAATAACTGTGACCAACCAGATCAGGATTTGGAGGAGGGGCTAAAGAGATGGCTCGGCATTTAAGAATACTGGCTACTCTTCCTGAGGTCCTGAGTTCGATTCCCAGCACCCACATAGTGGCTCACAACCATCTGTAATGGAATCTGATTCCCTTCTCTGGTATACATGAAAACAGAGCAATCCTGTGCATAAAATAAATGCATCTTTAAAAAGAGGGACGGGAGCCGGGCGGTGGTGGCGCACGCCTGTAATCCCAGCACTTGGGAGGCAGAGGCAGGCAGATTTCTGAGTTCGAGGCCAGCCTGGTCTACAGAGTGAGTTCCAGGACAGCCAGGGCTATACAGAGAAACCCTGTCTCGAAAAAACTAAATCCACAAAACCAAAAAACAAAACAAAACAAAAAAACAAAAAACAAAAACAAAGAGAGGGATGGGGATTAGAAGTACAAACAAACCGTTGTCTATTTCTTCACTGTACTGGGGTATCTTGGCCTCACTTATATCAACTGCTTTTTAGGCTTTATTTATTTACTTAATTTATTTATCTTTTGTTTGTGTTTTGAGACAAGGTCTCTCTATGAGCCCTGACCAGTCTGGTCTCACTATGTAGATAGGGCTGGCCTGGAACTCTCAGAGCTATGCCTGCCTGTGCCTCCTATGTGCTGGAATTAAAGGCGTGTGCCTCCATGTCTGCCTAAATACTTTTAATTTCATTTCTTTTGGTGTGTGTACAAGTGTTTTGCCTGCACATATGTGTGTGCACAACAGGAGCACATGGTTCCTTGGATATGTTTGATCCCCTGGAACTAAAGTTATAGGTGGTTGTGAACCACCATGCGGACCCACCATGCAGATCCTAGAAACTGAATCTGGGTCTTCTGCAAGAGTAGCAAGGGCTCCTAACCACTCATCCATCTTAATAATATATAACATAATTAATATAATATAGAATATTATATAATGTAACCAACTCCCCATGACCCCCAGGTTTTACTAATCTAGAACAGTTTCTGGAGTTTTGTTGCCAATCTGTGCCTCACAGCTGCCTCTATCCAGAAATCATCCTCGTGTTCACACTTCCTCCTTCACCTTCTTCACAGTTAAGATGGTGGTAATAACTACAGCAGATGCCAAGGCACCAGGCACCGAGTGTCAGTGCCATCTGCTCTGGCACAGCCTCCTCTCCACCGTCGTCCTCTCTGCCCTTTTCTGCTGTTAGTGGAGGTGCCGGCTATAGTTAGCATCTCTTCTGTTCTAGAGCTCAGAACCAGGTGGTCATTTCATTATGGCCTACCAACCACTTCCCTATCCTCTGTGTGCCCCAGCCTCGCTGAGTCATCACAGGATGATGGAGCCACCGTGGATCTCGGGCAATCGTTCCTCAGGATCGGGTCTTGTTCCAACTTTTCTTTGCCAGCTCTGAGCAGAAGTCGTGGGAGGTCCCTGACTCTGCTGTCAACTCACTGCTCCTCTTTAATGCCCCACTCAGTGAAGAAGCAGGTCCCCAGCTCAGGCTCGGACTCCTCAGAACCTGCACTCCTGCCTCACTTTACCTCCTCTCCAAGTCTCCTCAGTGCTCCCAGGTTGCCTCAAATAACCTCTCTGATCCTCAGAAACCATAGCTGGGAGAAAGCAGCAGATAGATCTCTGGGCTTTCTGACCAGCTATCTCAGCTTGCTTGGTCAGTGAAGAAAACCTGTGTCAGGGAAAAAAACTATGGATGGCACCTGATGAGAGACAATGGAGGTCATCTTCTTGCCATGCATACACACACACACACACACACAGAGTCTAATCAAGCTTAGAGAAGATGTTTCAAGAGTTAGATATTGATCCTATAATCATCCCTCTATATTTTTAAAAATGTTATACTTGAAGATTCTACCTTTTGCCTCTGCAGATTACATGAGCCATTTTCTAGCTTTATAGCACACATCAAAATAAATTCATTAAATATTGAACACAATGAAATTAAATATTGTTATTGTCCTTTCTCTTTGTAGACTAATATTTAATTTGTCCAAGTTGAATATTTTAAAGTTAAGTTTTAAACTTTCAAATTTAAGCTGCAAATCTAGTTATTTGTAAATACAGTGATTTTGTATATACAAATGAGAATGATTTGTTTGATTTACTGTTTGTTTATAAATTTAAAAAGATGTAATTTCTTCAAAAAAGTAATTTTACATTTGTAGCTTATTTTTCTAAAATGTCTTCAGCAATCATTAGAAATTATTAGCTTTTATTTTTTTTGAAATGCCTGATGGGGCAATGTTTTCAAATCTAGCAGGAAAAATCTTTCTATAGCTGAAGTAACTCCTGTAATAAACTTGGCTCTTATATGTAACAAATTGAGTTCTCATGAATATTCAAATCCTGCTTAAAACTATATTTAGCTGGGGTTGGACAGAGTTCAGCAGTTAGGAGTACTTAAGTGTTTTTTCAGAGGTCCTGTGTTGGGTTTCCAGCACCAACACGAGGCAGCTCAAAGCCACCTGTCATTCCAGTCCCAGGTGGACTGACACCTGTCATTCCAGTCCCAGGTGGACTGACACCTGTCATTCCAATCCCAGGTGGACTGACACCTGTCATTCCAGTCCCAGGTGGACTGACACCTGTCATTCCAGTCCCAGGTGGACTGACACCTGTCATTCCAGTCCCAGGTGGACTGACACCTGTCATTCCAGTCCCAGGTGGACTGACACCTGTCATTCCAGTCCCAGGTGGACTGACACCTGTCATTCCAGTCCCAGGTGGACTGACACCTGTCATTCCAGTCCCAGGTGGACTGACTGTCTCTTCCGACCTCATGGATTACATGGGCAGCTGCACCCAGTAATATAGTCGGCCAATTATGTAGAACTGGGAGATTTTTTCTGGAGGACAATATTAGAGCAACAGATTAACACACTACACTTGATTTATACTTGTACTGGTTATGCCTAGTGTGCCATCAGGGAATGAGGACCGTGTCTTTAAATCACCTTTGTACATTTTTATCATAGCCTCATTCACTTCTAACACATGAGCTGGTAGACGTCTGCTGTTTCCCTTGAGGTATAGCTTCTTGTTAGTAGAATCTCCCATCTCTTATCAGTTTGTAAATCTCATTTTGCCTCTTTCACTGTTGCAGAAGTAGACTTTCACCTAGAGCTCAGAGCCAGGCTTTATCTCCCAACTGAACATGCAATTACTGTGGACAGACACATGACTGTGTTCAGACCAATGAAATATGAGCCCCCGCCCCCTACCATCTCCCAGCTCCATCCTCCATCTTCTGTCTTATGCAGAGCAGCGGGGTGCTCCTGGATGTTACTGCCTGAGGATGGAGAGAAGCGCTGTAGGATCTTAGGTGAGGAGCTGTGGGCTGGTCAGGAACATATATCTGGGGCATAACCTGAAAAAAGTTATCTTTATTAAAACTTTAATTAGCATATAGTAATTGTATGTAATGATGGGTTCCCCTGTGTCTTTCCACACATGTCTATAACATGTTCCAATCATGTTACTCTGCCCTCCCCCGGATGCCCTTCCCTTTCCCAAGTAACAGCTCTTCTCCACTGTACCCTCACGAAACTCAAGATAGTGATAATCGTAAAAACAATTTTGAAAATTCATACACTTTTAGTTAGTACATGCACCCATTCTGGTACGCAGTCCTGAGACTGACCAGCTCAGCAAAGCCAGACCATGTAAATTCTTCTCTAGTGTGAACTAATGTCATGAGACGTGAACGTCTTTCTAGACAACTTTGTAAAGAACCTAATAAAACAAAAACCAATAGCTCACTGGCACTTAAATCACTTACAGTATTCATGAGATAAAAATAAATTCAAGGTTCTAGAATCCCTAAGGTTATAACATAAGAAACTGCCTATTTCAAAGGTCATATTCCTAACAGACAAAACAATGTCAGCCACCCACTGTTCTTGAAGAGATTGTGGGTATGTTCACTTGGAAGCACTGATGTCTCAGTTTTCTTTTAAAAATAATAAAATTCTTGAGGCCTCTAGTTTTGTTTAGTTTTTTTTTTCTCCCATGCTTCCGGATAGGTTATTTCTCCGACAATGAAAAGAAACAATTCAAAGCCAGATTAGATTAGATTAATCGCAGGGTTTAGTGGGAAGCTGCTCTTGGGTGAGTTCAGTGATACCAAGGAAGGAGCCAGGGAAGGGAGAGGGAAAGAGAGGAGAGAGAAGGAGGGAGGGCTGGAGGGGTGGAGGGAGAGAGGGAGGGCCCAAAATGTCTGGAAGAGGATTATGTAGGGAAGAGCATCTGGGGGAAGGTCAGCCCAGCCCTTGGGTTCACAGATTGGGGCAGGGTGGACCAAGTAGGGAGTGAGGCTTGCTGGGAGGACCTGGAGGTTAACTAGGCCTCAGTCCCTTGCCCCAGGGTCTGAAACCAAAGCACTTCCTTTTCATTCCGAGTTGCTTCGGCTTTTGAGGTTTGCTAAAGGTTTTTAGTTTGGTTTGTTTGTTTGTTTGTTCTGTTTGTTTTAGTAAAGTTTTCAGGAAAACACTAGAGCCCCGCCCACATCCTCCTTTCTTCTCCCACAGCAGCTGGGTCCATCTCTGTGGACTGACGCGCAGCAGGTTTTGAGAATAAAATTGATGAATGTATTTCTGTTAACGTGAATTTATCTGCCCCTCCCCCCACGTCAAACTTACACTTCTGTTAAGTTTCCACGAAAAGAACATAAGGGTGATTTTAAAAAGGGGCGGGGTGGGTGCGTGGGGGAGGCTTCAGGCGTTGACTCCCAGGAGGGAGGAGAGAAGAGTGGCAGGGAGTTTGGTAGCCCTGCTGGCACGGATTAGGTACAGTAAACCAGAGCACCGGCCATAGTGAAAGCCTTCCTTAAACGCTCTGTATTGTTTGGAAGTGTTTGTAAAAAGCAGAACCTGACTAACAGACTTTTCACCCGAAGGCTAGAAGGAAGCAGTTGATGATGGGTCCCGAGTGTGTCACCTCAGTCTCTCCGGACTTTCTGGTTAGTGGGAGGACGGCCACAAGCAAGCTGCAACAGCTCCAGGATCACACCATCTTTAGGGAGAGAAGAGGAGGGGTCGCAGCGCCAACATTCGCCCCACTGTCAGTAAAGCAAAACTTTCTCTGTGTCACGTGGCCTTTCCTGGTCACCAGGGAAGCCAAGATAGAGCATATTTAGGGACTGGACTCTACGTGAGAACCAAAAGGGCGTGGTTGCTGTAGCCATCCACGGATGTGACAAGACTGATGAAGTCTTCGGACCATGCTGCTTTTATCACAAGGGATTCTTGAAGCTGAGTCTTGCCGCCCGCCATCTTTCCTCAGCCCATGTTCACTAAAAAGCCATGACTATAACTTTATGTATTAGATAAAAATATCCCTCTGCTTTCCCATTCTCCCCACTCAAACCTTCCAAAGGTCCCAAAAAAGACTTGCGTAAATGGCATAGGAAAACACCCCCCATTGTCCATAAACCTGGATGAAGAAAATCCTGCGGCTTTCCAGGTCTACAAGGGTCCAAGCAGACAATGGTCACTGCCTTCCTACTTGGAGAACCTCTAGCTTGGATTGCATTGTATTATTATTTTTAAATTTGTATATGTATGTATGTGATGTGTGTATTTGATATGTGTGTGTGAGTGTGGTGTGGGTGTGTCTATGAGTATATGTGTGTGCTGCATGTGTGTACTTTATGTGGGTTATGATATGCGTATTTGTGAGTGTCTGACTGTGTGTGTTGTGTGTGTGAGTGCTTGAGTGTGTATGAGCTGTATGCGTGTGTTATATGTGTGAGTGTGTGTATGTGTGTGTGCTTGTGAAGTGTGGTGTGGTATGCAGGCATGAAGATGTCATGGCCCTGGTGTTGACGCCAGAGGACAACTCTGAGTGTCTGTCAGTCATTGTCTTCCACCTTGTTTGACATGGGTCTCTTGTTTACCACTGTGAATGCTAAGACATCCGGCCTTAGAGCTTCTGGAGGTTTTTCTGTTTCAACTCCCATAAGAGCCATAAGAGAGCTGGGTCTGCAGATGCACACCACATCTGGCTTTACCTGGGCTTGGGAAGCTGACTTCGGATCCTCATGCTCACCAGCAAGTGCTTTACACACCATGCCATCTTCTTGGCCAAGCTTGGGTTGAACTGTAATCCAAGGAGAGCACAGCTTTATCCTGATTGAAAAAAAAGGCGTGCAGCTCCCCACACCCCCACGTTCCCACGCCCCCACGCCCCCCATGCCCCCACGCCCCCATGTTCCCCACGCTACCCACACCCCCACGCTCCCCACACCCCCCACGCCCCCACGCTCCCCACGGCCCCACACCCCCACGCCCCCCACGTTCCCCACGCTCCCCACGCCCCCACGCTCCCACGCCCCCCACGCTCCCCACGCCCCCACGCCCCCACGCCCCCACGCCCCCACGCTCCCCATGCTCCCCACGCCCCCACGCCCCCACGCTCCCCACACCCCCCATGCCCCCACGCCCACACTGTCTCGGAGGAGCAGTAAGTGATCAGGAGAGGGCCAGCCTCTCAGACACGCAAGGTTGCTGAGAAGGAGGTCTGCTTGTTTGTAATCACGGTCACATTCGGTGGCAGTCGGCAGGCTGCCCAGCAGAGTGTCTGTTTTGTGACATGTTGTGATATTTAGGCAAGCAAAGGAGTGACAGAGCAGCCCCTAGCTGCTGAACACCTCTCATGGTGACATCATACAGCCTGGCGAGGGGCTACGGCAGAGGCGTGGTGGCGGCTTGGCAGCCTGGTTGAAATCAGCCCTCACTGCTCTAGGTGTCTCTCAGGCTGGAAGGAGGAGAGGGAGTAAGGAAAGAGGGGCAGAAATTAGGTCCATGTGGCCTGTTGTGTATCAGGAAGCCTTCCAGAAAAGATTTCATACTCCAAGATAAATGTGTTCTTCCCCCAAGAAAAAAATCTGAAGGGCAAAGACTCTAGGAACTCACTTTAAAGGGTCCACAGGGAAAAAAAAAGAGTATGATGACTGTTACACTGTGAGTCTTCATATTATTATATTCAGTAAAATAAACCAGATACAAAAGCACATGCCATTCAGTCCTGTTCATGTGGCATGCTGGGGGAGGAAGATCATAAAAGACTGACAGTGGATCTGTGGTCTCCAGGGGCTGAGAGAGGGAAAGCATTCCAGGGAACTGCTAGTGGGCGTGGGTAGCTGGTAGTAGGTGTGGGCAGCTGTAGTTGGTGTGGGTATCTGTAGTTGGTGTGGGTAGCTGTTAATGGCTGTGAGTTGCTGGGAGTGGGTGTGAGTTGCTGGTAGTGGGTATGGATACCTGGTTGTAAGTGTGGATACCTCATACTGGGTGTGGGTACTCGGTAGTGGGTATAGTTATCCAGGAGTGGGTACGGCAGTGGGCATGCGTTACTTAGAATGGCTATGGGGAATTCATGGTCACATGGCTCTTTTTTTAATACTTTCTGTTTCAAATGTGTTTATCGACAAAATGAACGTGATTAACACAAACAATGCAATGATGTAATATATAAGAATTTTCTCAATTTTTTTCTAATAAAATGTAAGATTTAGAGGCTAGAGAGATGGCTCAGTGGTTAAGAGCACTGGCTGCTCTTCCAGAGGTTCTGAGTTCAATTCCCAGCAACCACATGGTGGCTCACAACCATCTGGGATCTGATGCCCTCTGCTGGTGTGTCTGAAAACAGCTGCAGTGTACTCATATACATTAAAAAACTCTTTTAAAAAGCACAATTATTTAAACCATATAGCTATTTATTTATGGTTAATGTGTTTGAAACAGTGTCTTGCTATGCAACCTTGGCTGGTCCCAACCTTACAATTCTCCTGCCTCATCCTTTCAAGCACTGGAGACAAGAGGCACATGGCGCCAAGCCAGCAGAACCGTTTCTAAGTCTACACTGCAGCAGAATTACCTTCACTGTATTGTGCCACCCACCGTCACCACCACCTGCTGTGGTCACGGTCTTAGTGACTGTGTGCAGCTGTGTCCCCTTTCAACCAATACTCAGTTCTGATCCGCCCCCCACTCCATTCTGACCCCACCCCCAGCAACCACCTTTCTTTTCCTCACCATCCCTGATGGCCTTAGCAGCTCGTGTGAGTGTAGTCACACACTGTCTTTCTGCGACTGACCTCTTTTGCTTAGGACATGGTATCTTGTTAGGTGATAATTGGACTGTGACATGTGGTGACAGCCATGAGACAGTGAGTACACCAAGGAGCAGCACATGCCCGTTCCGGGTTTGTTTGTTTGTTTGTTTGTTTGTTTGTTTTGAGACAGGGTCTCACTATCTGGAACTTGATGTGACTAGGATGGCCTTGAACCCACATAGATCTGCCTTTCAAGAGCTTGGATTAAAGTCGACATCTATCCATCCACTCATTTTTGAAGTGTTCTCATTAAGATGCAAAGGCTAGCCTAATGAAGTATTTTCATTATGGTGCCAAGGCTAGCCTTGAACTTCTTAGCTGAAGGGCTCTTCCTGGCTTAGCATCCCAAGTAGCTTACAATTGTAAAAGGTGAATTTTAAGCTACATTACATACATCACAATGAAACTGCTTTTTAAAGCCCACATGCAGGAGGATGATTATTGAAAACTCAAATGCACAGATTCATAGACACTACAAGAGCCCACCTTCAGTGACACCAGACAGAGGGGCAGAAACAGCATGAGGCTTGAGATCAGGAAGTTAGCTAACTGCTAAGCTAGTCGGTCTTTCCTGGCCTCAGCTTCCTGTTCTGTAAATAAAACATGTAGATTAGAGAAACCCTAAGTTGTTGTGTTTGATGACTGATATTTGTCAGGCAAGCATGGTAGCAGGGTGGGCAAGTATCCTCTGCAGAAACATCCACACTGGGATTGCCACTCCTTAACGTTTTCACAGGGATGGAAACTCGCCTGTGCCCAGGAGGCCAGAGCCTCTTCACTGCTGGGAGCCTGACGTTTCCAACAGCTGTCAGATGAGCATGGCCGTAACATTGAGACAAATGGGAGCTCATCAGCGCTTGCAAGGGGCACACCAGTAGACGGGAGTGTGCTCAGTCTCAGACTGACTGGGGCAGACTGCCTCTGTTTTACAGCTTTATCTTATTAGGAAAAATACAACAAAGGTTTGGGTTATAAATGGGAAAAGGGAGAATGTCTAAAAAACTTGAGGCAAAATATGAGTTTCTCTTTCCACTCTTGGATTCTGTATGTGTAAAACTGTGTTTCTTTCTTTAATTCCAGCACCTAAACCTTCTAGATTGGTGACCCATACAGACACAGAATCAGAGTTGGAGTTCTAGGATGTGTTCAGAGGGCGAGGCTGTGCCTCTGGTGGGCTCTTAAAAAGGGTCCCCCTGTGGTTGTGGCTTTATCTGTCATGGGTTAACAGATTTGTCTTTCAGAGCAGTGACAGGCTCAGCATCTGAGAAGCTTACTGTAATGTTTGATGGCTTGTGTCACCCTAGAGACCCACATGGCGGGAGAAGAAAAGCAAACTCTGCAAGTTGTATACACACACCATAAAGTAAATAAATATAATAACAAATTTTAAAAAGCAACATTTGCCTTTCAGAGGCTTTTTGTGAACAGAGAATGCAAGAAAGAAAAGAATGTATAATATTCATCTTTTCTTATCCTTCCCTTTTTTCTTTCTTCTTTTCTTTTCAAACCTCAAAAGTCCTCGATGCCTTCCCACTGGCTACAGAACGAGGCCCAGAACTGTCCACAGGCAGGCTCTCAGGCTCCCAGGGTATCTCGTGAAGCTTAAACCTGGCTGTTTGCAGTTTGGCTGTCTCATTCCCCACAGACCCATGTGACAAGGTGTCTAGGTGCCAGCTAGGACCTGTGGTAAGAGATTTTAAGACCCTGGTTTACTCCACTTTTTTTTCTACCACACTTGCTGGAATTTCCTTCTCAGCGCTCGAGGGAACTGTTGTAAAATCCACAGCCTGTTGTCCTCTTTGGAGGCATGGGGACAGCCTCACTCTATTGTTCCCTATTCTGGGAATAGCCTCATTGTCCACAGAAGCGCTCCATTACTGCTGAGGCCTGCTCTCCCCTCTGACTGGCTGCCTCCCAGCAAGTCCTGTTCATTGATGGTTGATGGTCGAACTCCTGCCGCAATAGGCTGATGTCTGCTCATGTTTCTTTCTTGCAGGAATCTAAGGTCAGAGCTTTTGGGATTTACTGCTGATTCACAGTATGTGCTGATTCACAGTATGTGATGGGGAGCCAGCTCCCCCAGGGGGCTTCCCATTCTGCGCCGAGTAGGAATGGAGGTGCGAGTGGATACCTTCAGGCACAACCAGGAGAACCACTCTGACTGGAGAAGGCCATCAGGGCATTCGCTCTGGACCCTCCAGGACAGGTGCTTTTTTACTCCTTTGCTGGGGTTTACTGACATGAGATTCCAGTAGGGTGCGGCTCTGACATTTCAGGTGTGCCTTTCTAACAATGGTAGTGACAGAGAAACTCCAACTGTCAGCATTGGCAGTGTCACTAGAACAAGGGTGTGACAGTCCTGCAGCTGATGGAGTGTCATGTTCTTAATGAAGTCTGACTCGGTCTGCGTAGGTCGACATGCCGGACAGACCTTAAGCCCATTGCGACCGGTTTCAGTTGGGAGCTACTGGGTCTTCGGAAGTTAAAAGAGGTGTCAGTCAGAATCCCAGTGAGGTGACGTTTGTACTGCATTCTGCTCCATAAAGACATTTATTACCAAGCAGGTACAAACAGGTATGTGAGTTGCTTTGCAGGCTTGGTGAAAGGCCCAGATTTCTGACTTTTAAGACCTCTGAAAGTCGCTTGCTTGCAAGTCTCACCAGCAGTACCTGTGACAGTACTCTGTGGCATGAGTATGCGTTCTGCTTACATCATCCTATAAGCAGCACACTAATGTAAAACAGGAACTGGGTACCATCTAAGATACGGCAACAGATAGCTGGTCCCCTTGGTGTCTGGACCTTTCCTGTTTGTGTGAGAGCAAGAGAGTTCCTTCAAGATGCCGGGATCCACCCTACCCCTCCCACACACACACCTCCACCCCAGCAATCCTCTTTGGCAGGATCTCATGCAGCCTAGGCAGGTCTCAAGTGTGCTATGGATTAGAAGATGTTCTTCGTGATCTTCTGATCTTTCTGCCATCCCTGCCTGCCAGGGGGTGTAGCATCACGCCTGGCCTTTTATTCCACTAGGCATTAGATTGAACCCAAAGCTTGTGCACCCTTCACCAACTCTCCACCAGCTGAACCACACCCTCAGCTCTCTTACTATTCATATCTCCAAAAAGCAATTCCCTCCCAGCTCCGTTTGTTCATAGCCACTGCCTAGGTGTCAGTGGTGATTCCCCTGCAGGCTTTACAGCAGGCAGGGAACAAACCACCAGGGCAAGGTGAGGAGGAAACTCTGGTCGGCCTGATTTTATCATAACTGGTGCTGATTTCTACCATCTGGTCCATAGCGTTTTTACTTTAGCCATGTTTAATTAAGCACAACACAATTTTGGGGGGGAAAAGAGGTATTCAGATAACAATTCAGTCCCAAGTGTACGGAAATTTAAGACATGTTTACATTGTGATTCTTTTACAAAGTACATCTGTCTTCTTTTCACAAGAATGTTGACTCAGAGATAGTGCCCAAGGTCTTGGGACTAGGGAGCTTGACTGAGGTAAACATAATACTTGTGAGTGTCAGGGTTGACCTGGCCCTAAGATAACACAGAAGTCACTTAGGCTGTTGTAAAGCACATGTGACATCACTCATAAGGATAGGTTTTATGATCTAAAAGCAAACTCAAGGTTTAGGGGGAAGGGTCTGAGATAAGTCAGTTCTAGGCAATACAGGCAGAGCTTGTCTCCAGACAGCAAAAGACCGCAGGCTGACCCCACCATTCCTGGACTTCCAGTCCACTGAAGAAGTAAGCTGTGTAGGGATGATATAGCGGCTCAGTTCAGATGTCAGTTAACTGCCCCCCCCTCCGCCCCAGAGTTTAGAACACAACTGCTGTGTTCAGTCTATCCTGAACTGCTAGAGCAACTCAGAGACAAGATGGCAGCTGGTTGTCTGAGGCGTATGACCTCAGTTAGGTGGTGGAGGCAGGGCCAGGGGAGTTGCACTAGGGGGTCTTTTTCTCCTCTCTGACACACCTGAACACACTGAGGACCATAGCATCCAAGGAACATCAGAAAGGGTCTCTGGTCTTAAGTTCACCCCGTCAGGCTGTGCACATGAGTGCACACACACATGCACATACATGTTCACACTCACAAGGCTCATTGGCAGATCTGCTGTGCTCATGACATCCACATCTTTTGGATCAAACTTGCCCATACAGATCTTTACAAATGGTCTTGGTCCTGGGTATCTTGCAGGCAAGCTGATGGAGATCCTACCTTTGAGTATTGTGTGGGCAAGGCAGGGTCCCGGGTCTCCAGAAAGCAGATCTCTGGTGTTAAATGCTTCTAGGAGCCAAGCCATGTCCTTTCTCTGCTCCATCCCTTCCCTAAGAACAACCAAACCCGATTGTAGATATGAGTGTTGTGTGCATAGGTGCATGCAGGTGTTCATGTGTGTGTGTGTGTGTGTATGTGTGTGTGTGTACATGTCTAAGCATGTTTGCATGTGTGTTTATGTTTGAGTGTGTGTATGTGTGTGAACATGTGTGTGCATGTATGTATGCACTCATGTGCATCTGTGAGTGTATATGTGGGGGTGTATGTACATGTGTGTTCGTGTGTATATGTGAGTTTATGTGTGTGTAAGTGTGCATGTGCTGTGAGCGAGTGTGAGTGTATGTACATGTGTGTGAGTTTATGTGTATGAGTGTGTGTGCATGAGCATGTGTATGTGTGTGTGCATTGCGTGTGCATTGCGTGTGTGTGTGTGTGTGTGTGTGTGTGTGTGTGTCCACAATCATCCATGGATGGCTTTCTTCAGGTACAGTCCACCTTGTTTTGGTTTTGTTTGTCCTCATACTTACACGACACGTGCTTTACCAAGTATGCTACCTCTCCAGCCCCACAAATATGATTTCTCTGCACACCTCTGTAACAACCATGAGGCCATGGCCAGTCACAGGATTCACATACAGTTTTAAACATTTATTTAAATGATATGAAAATCTTGAAAAAGTGTACTCTGTCTCTCTTTTGCTTTCTGGTCTCCATAGGTAAACAGACCCCACCATGCCATCTCAGTCAGTATGCACGGCCTTAGCAGACGTCCGAGAGAGCAGCAGAACAGAAGAAATGTGAGGGGAGCACGACTTCTCCCACACAGTCTGTATGTCACACGTCATGTAGGTCTGTCACGGGAGTAGTGGCAGAAGGCTATCCTGTCGGTTTGTGTCCTGTGTGTCTGGATAGGACAAATGGCCAAGGTTAGGATGGTATGTGCCTTGTATTCTCCTGGTGGGACCTGAGAGTCTGTTCTTTACCTTCTTCCCCTTCCTGTCTCAGACATGAATCTGGCAAAAGACAGACCTTAAAAGCAAAAGATCTATCATCAGAGGAGTGAATTCAATAGCACTAGAGGCATAAAGGACAACGAATAGCATAATTATACTCACAGACAGGGCACCTTTTCCCTGGGTCTACAGAGGATTCAGAAAGCCCTACCTCCTTGTCTTCTGATTTTCTACTGTGGTTTTTGTCCTGTGTTTTCCATCGCCATTACTCTCCAGCCCCGCCCAGTCCCTATGGCTAGCCCCCCACCCCCACGCCTACCCCACCCCGCCCACATGCTTACCCCCCACCCTACCCACACCTACCCACCCCGCCCCCACCCCGCCCCATCCCTGTGTCTTCCCTTTTATCATCACATCCGGGAGAGCTGGCATTTGTGTTTATAATTTATGAATGGCTAAGGAAAGGCTCAGCCTTCCTGCTGAGGCTGTTACATAATGGCTATTAGAACTCAGAAGGGGATACAGCAGGAAGGGCTTAGGAACTGCCAAGACAATACTTTTGAATATCTATGCCTCCCTTTCTAAAATTAGACATTAGAGAAAACTTCCTTCTTCCTAAAATGTCTTAATAGCAAATTATCTTAATACCAAGAAGTCTGCTGGGGGCGGCGGCAGGGCTGCGTGAAGGTATACCAGGGCCTGGTAAGCTGCACCTTCACCACAGAACTGTATACTTTTTGAATTTTATTATGAAAGTAATTCCGCAGTGTGACGTTTAACAACAGGAAATAGCAAGCATGCAGTATGTGTAACAAGATTTGTGTGTGTGGAAAAGATAATGAATCTAGTGGAGACGACTGAAGCCAGCTTTAAGTTAAATAAAGTTCTTTTGTCAGTTGCCTGAGTTATCCAGACTTAAATTCATTCTATGAATGTTTAGCTTTGAAAAAAACATTTTTCCTACCTGGGCTGCAGAGATACCTCAGTGGTTAAGAAGCCTTGTTATGTTGGCTGAAGAGATGGCTCTGTGGTTAAGAGGGCTTGCTGCTCTTACAGAGGACCTGGGTTCAATTCCCAGCGCCCAGGTGGAGCAGCTCCTAAGTGCCTGCAGCAACTCCAGTTCCGGAGGAAGCCAGGCCTTCTGGCATCCTTGGGCGCCTGCACGCACACACTGCACACAAAGTCAAGCAGCTGCAGACCCTTGCTATGCAGCCACGAAAGCATTCGGTAACAGGCCAGGCATCTGGGGGCACACCTCTAGTTGTGTCTTATAAAAAAGAGAGAACCAAGGTATGCTTGGTTGAGTGAGATACGGTGAGGTGGAAGGGCTGACTCTGCAGGCCCATGCTGAGGCATCTCTTCCCCGCTGTTGTACCAGCCATACGGTGGCTATAGTAAAGATAGAGCGTATTTCAGGCATGGGAAGGGAACTTGTAGAGGTAGTAGAGACAGAGAAAGGCAGAAAGGTGTAGGGTAAGGGGTGGGCCAGGAACACACATAGAGAGAGGGGGGAGGGGAATAGGGAGAGAGGAACAGACAGGGTAGGTGCGTGAGCCTAGGTGAGAGAGTAAGAGATGGAGGGCAGGGCAAACAGCCCCTTTCTTAGTGAGTCAGGCATACCTGGCTGTTGCCAGGTAACTGTGGGGCGGAGCCTAGAAGGAATGCTAACAAGTGTGGCCCAGCTCTGAAGAAGGCAGAGACAGGGAGATCTCTGGGGTTTATGAGCTTCCAGATAAACAACAAGCCCCAGGATGAAGGAGGGGCCTGCCTCAGAGGAGTAAGCGCAGAGTGACAGAGAAGGACATCCAGTGCCCTCTTCCGGTCTCCACACGCCCACATACCTATGCCACACACACACACACACAAATAGATAAATAAACAAATATTAACATTTTCCTAGGCATAGTCGTTGGAAAATGTTACAAACATAATTTTTGTTTTTCCCTGTTTAATACTCACGTGAGGATATTATAAAAACATTTAAAATTTATCTTACAAAAATAAGTTTCCCAGATGGAAATTGCCAGTTCGTGCCCCCCTGAGAAAAGCCTCCATGTTCCGGGCTTGCCTGCGGGGCTGCTCTGTGTCCCTACCAGCTCCTGCCACCCTTCCCAGCGCTCTTCTTCACCATTCCGACGGGTGCTAAGCCCATCTTGGCTGAAGTGTCCTGACGACATTCTCGGGTGCAGATCTGCTTCCTCACAGGCCTCTGAACAGCACCCCGGGATCCAGCATAAAGGTAAACACCAACCTGTCCCTGAATACCCCCACCCCCCACCCCCGGCCCGGGCTGCTTCCCACTGCCGGTCAGTGAGATGGGGTCAGCAGCTACTCTGAGAGAACGCCCAGCCCCCTGCAGCAGCATAGCGCTCATCAAACGCAGCCTGCGACATGGATCTAATAAAAACAAATGCCCACAGGTTTCCCTGGGGGAAAAGCAAAAACAAAACGGATTGTTACTTTTTTATTATATGTGTGGATTTTTTTTTTTACAAGGAATTTCTTCATGTCTATCAGATCCTAACTCCTCCTGATAAGGTGGATGAGGGAGAGCTAGGAAAGGAAGAGACAGGCTCTGAGTGGCCCAGCAGAGCAGCCTGAACTGGACTATTGCTACTGCAACCACCAGAGACAATGAGAGTTCCTTAGACCTCAGAGGAACACAATAATGTTTTCTGAAGGAAAACAATAATGATCTGAGCCAGGCCCTGGGAGGCAGCCTATGAATAAAATATTCTCTCTTAAGTACATAAAGTCCGTGCGGTGTACTTTGCCTGCTTTTAGAAGACTTTGGGCTCTTAACACTACAGTGGATCAGTCAGACTGACTGCTGTGGAGGTGCCGGGCAGGCAGCCTTCGGCAATGCATAGATGGGGGTTCAGCCATCTCAGCTATGGCTTCCTGAGGGCTCGGCAAGTCTCCTCAAGCCGGCACCCTCAGTGTCCTTGGGCTATCACTGTTCGGAACCCTCCTCCCATCTGCCCCAGCCTCGCCCCATCAGGCTGAGCTGAGCATATAGATTTGAGTTGCAGAGTCATTGAGGCGTCCATCCGTGCTGCGTGGTAGCCATGCAGAGTTACCAGAGCTCTCTGCTCAGCTTTCGAGTCCCCCTCCCTGAGGACTACAGAGAGAGCCAGGACACTGCAGGGGCTACGCTGTGGGAAGTAGGTTTGAACCATCCACAGACCCTCAAGGGAATGAATGAATTCACCTTGCTGCACTTGGGCTAAAGTCTTACTGTCCTTATTTCTATCCAGTTCCGTCTGAGAAGTGTGTTGGGTCACTCAGTAAGTTTTGGACAGCTTTGATAGTTTCTCTTTACCGTCTCTACCCACTAAACATCAGACCTGAATTCTTGTCGCAGGGAGGCTGGCGCCAGGGCTCAGTCCTCAGTGTCAACGCTGTCCAGATTTCCTCCCGACTTGTTATTTTCTCTTTTCTTTCTGCTATGTCCTTGACCACACTTTCAGCTTGGATTTATTAAAGTATTAGAAATGTTGTGCTTTTATTTGTTCATATTTTGTCTCCAAACCATCTTATATTTGGGCAATCAGAACAATGATATCAGAATTACTCAGCTTAAACAAATAAACCTTGTCCTTTGAGTTAAAAGAGGATAAACCCAGGCAGTCTCTTCTGTGTACACAGATGCACCGAGAAAGTGGCCTATAAAGTCTTCGCCAACCCTCTGGGAAAGCAGCGCCCCAGTCCCAGGATTCAGAGCTGCACACCCCCACCCCATGCCCTGCTCTGCACGTAGGCGCTCAGTAGGACCACTTTTAGTGCCAGCTCAGTGGAGGAAGACAAGCAAACCCTAGTGCCAGCAGTGCTCGCCCTGCTACGAGCACATGTCCCAGCCAGTTCTCTGTGCGTGTTCATAAGAAGAAATAGTAAGAGGTCGGCCTGTCATTCTAACTGGTTCTGTTCATTAGTAGAGACATCCAAGCATTCAATACTTTACCAGTGTTTCCTAAGTGGACTCTGTGGCTGAGGTGAAGCAGACGGTAAATAATGTTCTATATAGCAGGAATAGGCTGAAGACGTCTTCTAGACAATTCAGTGAACAATCTAGATTTGGGGGCTTACACTTTCCAGAGAATAATTTCTGTATTGGCTAAGCCTTATCATACTACATGCATACACACGCACATGTAAATACACACCCACACCTATACACACAGACATGCATGCACACACATGCACACCTCTTCTCGACAATCCCACCATAAGAGTAATATCTAGCCGGGCGATGGTGGCGCACGCCTTTAATCCCAGCACTTGGGAGGCAAAGGCATGTGGATTTCTGAGTTCGAGGCCAGCCTGGTCTACAGAGTGAGTTCCAGGACAGCCAGGGCTACACAGAGAAACCCTGTCTCGAAAAAAACAAACAAACAAACAAACAGAAAGAGTAATATCTGTGTTTTTTTTAGAAACTTTGGAAAATACAAAAGAAAAATTCACCTTTACTTTTTCTATCCCCTGGGAGTTTTCTTTTTAGTTTCACATACATGTCCTAACACAATGTCTGATATGGTGATGTCATGCCACAGTGTTTTAAGGAAACTGCCCCAATGACTAAACCCATCTCTAGTTCACACAATACCCATGTGTTACACACTGCCTGGGTGGCAAACTCCAGCCTTGGGAGCTTGCACAAAGACAAAAGAAAGCTTATGACTCTAGTCAAGGTTTTATTTCCAGTCTAAACAAGAATTTTCCTGGGTGATTTCACGTTTATGGTGTAACTCCAGCTCAACAGTGATTTCAGGCCACCCCCAGAAAAGACAGGAGCTGACCCCACAAGGCACAGGGACCTCAAGGAATGAATGGATCGGGATAAACACTGTAAGAAGCTCCTGGGCAAGCAGCCCTCTTCCTACCATTATGCAGACACTTTCTGGGGAAGTCTCCAGAGACACTGAGGGCTTCGTGGAGAAAATGTAACTGTTCTGTGGTGTGGACGTGTGTCTATGAAGTGTGCACTGTTGACAATGGCTTTCGGACAGTAAGCTCTGTAGAACACGCACAGAGTGGAGGCTGGCTGCACGCAGTACGTGCAGGGCTGGGAGCCAAGGGCACGAACGAGGCTCCTGCACTATCTTATGCTGCAGGTCTCACGTGCTTGATTCTGTTTTCTTCTCAAGAAAGCTGCAAGCATTGATAAGGTGATCAGCTGTGGGTAGTTTGGCTTTGGGATGATCAAATTTGGGGGCTCAGTTTCTTAGCGAATTTCCCAAAGTTGTTTGCAGCTGGCATGTGGTTTTGAACTACTGTGAGCTCTTAAAAAATGAGGTCCAGAGCTGAGTATTTTGGAGGTGGTTTCGGCCATGGCTTAGGTCAGGATGCTACTAAGGTTGATCTCATCAGTGCCCAGCCTTCTGGGGCCCTTGTAGGAGCTGTGTTATCTTGGGGACATGGACACAAAACAGCTTCTGAGGCTCCAGCCTTTTAGGAAGAGGAAAGGCTGCAGTTTCTCGAGGTGGCCGGCGCTCTGACTCTCAAAAGTGGAGACCAGATTCCCTTTGGCAATGAGCACTTCAAGTAACAGCCCTAGGTGAACGGGGATAACTTTCGCCCCAGCCAGAACTTGCCTGTTACTAATGGAGGATGGAAAATGTGCTTGAGGTCTCAAGTTAGGGAGTGGTGCCTCAGTTCCCACCGTAACCACACAGGTTATCAGGAGAGCAGGCTGTGCAGGAACAAACTCGACTTTCCTATGTCGGGGGATTTCCTCTGTGATGTTTTGGCTGAGAGCCTGAACCAAAGGGGAAAAGCCAGCTCTGTTGTGAGTGGTGATGGCGCTCTGGGGTTCTTTGAGAAGGCGTGACTCTGCCTTCACATTCATTTATCTTCTGGCCACTTAGGAAATTGCCCTACAACACAATGGAATCACAACAAAGAGATGTTCTCTCTTTCTTTTCTGACTGTAGATTCACTGTCAAATTTGATCAGTTTGAAATGTTCTATTTTTTTTTTAAGCCATCTTTTTCCACAGACAAAGAAGGCTGATGTGTTAAGTGCTCGCCTGCTTGGCTTCCCATCTTTTTCCATCTAAGCATTATTTTATGGCCAAGTGGTTTGCAGGGTGGGCTGGCTCAGCATGAGAACTACCTCAGCGTGAGAACTGGAAAAGGCCTAAGGATCAGGAGGTGTCAAATTCTGTGATCCAAGGGGGGTGACTGTAGGCTGACCAGGGCAAGGTCTTAAGTGCGCGCACACACACACATTCACACACCCTCTGGACACACACACACACACACACACACACGGTAGCATACACTGCTCTATGTTCAGCTTCCGAGTGATACTACATTTGAACAATGAGTAATATGACCAGATAAAGTTAAAACTCCCCAACAAGCCCTGCCTTTAATTCTTCTGGGTAAGGAATAAAGCCCAGGGAGGTTAATCAACTACCTATGGCATTGGTTACTTTGTGAAAGAGTCAAGACTAGAATCCAAGAGTTCCCACTAGCTCATAGTGACAGAATGGCTCACGGCTTCACAAATGTTCTCTGACCCAGGCACTGTGGTAAAGGCTATGTCCGAAACAACTTGCTTGATGCTTCTAACAACTAATATTCTTTTTAAAAAGTTTTTTTAAAAATGCATTTTTCATTATCTTGAACATTGAGTTACACAATAACTGGCTTATTAAATTCCTCTCCTCATTAAATTTCATATTTCTTATGCTTGCTTCAGAGGAATTTGTGGTCAAGTCATCACCATTTAAAATACGTAGGATATATCAACATTTGCAAATTCCATTCATTTTAGGCAGTGTTGTAGCTTATGTTAGTGGAGCCATGGTTGGCATATATACAGCTAGCTATATAATGTCATCTGATGTTATGATTCTCTTATGAAGGTAGCATTTTCAAAAACAGCCACGGTTTTCTGTTGTTGTTTTTATTTAATTTTATTTATTTATTTTTATTTTTTTGGTTTTTATAACACTTTTCATGGTTGTGGTCCTGTTTTATACAGTTTTGTGAATATCCCTTGGATGGTCATGATGCAATACAGAGAGCCCTGTGGATACACTAGCCACACTGTCTTTAAGACATTTGTTTATTTATTTAATGTGTGTGTGTGTGTGTGTGTGTGTGTGTGTGTGTGTTTAAATGCCTACATATATCTGTGCATCACATACATGCAGTGCCCAAGGAGACCAGAAGAGGGTGTCAGATTCCCTGGGACTAGAGTAACAGAGGCGTGAGCCCTAATGTAGGTGCTGGAAATGGATCCCAGGCCTCTGGAACAGTAGCCAGTGGTCTTACCTGCTGAGCCATCTCTCCAGCCTCTGCCACACTATCTTACAAGTGTCTGTCTGCTTCTTCCAGTGGGACATGAACTGCTTGAGGGCAGCCTCAGCATTTTAGTGATCTGGCATCTAGCTTAGACTATGTTCTCAATGACCATTGGGAGACAGGGTCTCCAGCCCTGGGGGGAGGGAATGAGTCAGAGGTTATGCCTCTACAGAGTGCTTTTTCCGAGACAAAGAAAGCATTAGATAGCATTGACCTCTCTTGCTGAAACCTATTCTCTTAAAAGCTCAACACTGGTCTCAAATAGGTCCCAACTACGCCTCTTAAAGTCAAGCTTACAAATGAAGTCTCTTTAGCATAAGGTCGAAAATGGAAGAAACTTCCTGAAAGTTCTATACCATTTTCCTTTATCCTTCAGGTATTTTGACTACAAAACAAACAAACAAACAAAGACACAACTATCCATCTATTACTTTTAACATTTATCTGTGTGTGTGTGGGGGGGGGGCACACAGCTGTAATGCAGCACGCAGGAGACAGAAGCAGAGGCAAGAGAATGGCGGAAGTTCCAGGCTAACCTAAGCTAGCCTAAGCTAAATACTGAGGCTTTGTCTAAAAATGAGCTAAAATGAGCTGTCTCGCTAAACCTTATCTTAAATATAGGAACTTATCAGAGGATGACCTAATGGAGGGAAAGAGAAGACTGCGTTCTCGGCGACACGTTTTAGGTTCCCATACCTGGCCGTGCTGAAGGCAGGGCAGTCTCTAGGCTCCTCAGTTACCTAAACCAATAGCAACAGTGTTTTGCTGCTGCTGGTGCCACATTCAAACTTGAAATTCAAATAAACAATGACATTTAAAAAAAATTCCTAAGTATGTTCCAGATATCACATGAGACATGTACTGCAAGTTCTGTCCTGGGTTATCTGAAGCTGAAACACACCTGGGTGGCTGTGTTTTTATTTGCTGACTCTGGCAACCCAATGTGCAACCAAAATGCATTAGTGTTGGTGGTAAAACACGGGGTTCATGAGAGAACCGGAAAAAACGTCTGTTGTTTGGGTGGATGGAAGATATGAGTCCTCAGCTAGATGTGACACAATGACAAAGCTTGGGGGCGTTGCCTCCTGGATTGTTTCCAGTAGGGTGTCGCAGTCTGTGCTGAGCCACAGAGCAGCAGCTTACACACAGTTAGGAGTAAAAAGGCCAAGTTAAAATTAATCATATTTATTTGTAGGTGGTAAGGGGTTTTGAGTGTGTGTGTGTGTGTGTGTGTGTGTGTGTGTGAGAGAGAGAGAGAGAGAGAGAGAGAGAGAGAGAGAGAGAGAGTGTGTGTGTGTGTGTGTGTGATGATGCAGTGATAGGGTCAGTGTGGACAACTTTTGGGAATCAACTTGTTCTGGGCTTTTACTATGTGGGTCCCAGGGATGAAACTTAAATTGTCAGGCTTTGTGGCACTGAGCCACCTTGCTGGTCCTCAAGTTGAAATCCAAAGCATATTTAACCATTCCCTCCATGACTAGCACAGTCAAGGAAGGAGAAACGGTGAGAGAAAGAAAAAAGAGAAGGCAAGGAGAACGGGAATAACATGGGTGACAGTCATTTCCACCTCCGAGAAGGCAGGTCCTGGCACTAACTCAGGGGTGGCATCAGTGACTTGGTCCCCCAGACCTCTCACAGAGTGCGCATCTCTCCGAGCTAAGTGCAGCTGGTCACTGGGATGGTACATTCAGCCGTCATTCCCACCTGACTAGTGCACACCCTTCAGATCTGAGCTCTGGCTTTCCGTCTGAGTCACGCCTCTCCGATCACTCTGATGTGAGAGGAAATGCCAGGTAAGAAAGTGAGAAATTAGCAAACACAGGTGTCTGCTGAGACCACAGGAAGGGCACAGCATGTATTCAGAGGCACTAAAGGGAGAGAAAGTGGGCGGTGAAGGGTCGGACACAGCCCCTGAGGTGATGTTCCTGCTCCACATGGCCTTCCGGCTGCAACTTCTAAGGATGCGCCTTCAAAGGCGTCCCTGGTTCCCCAGCTCAGCTACTCCTGTCCTGCCAAGGGATGCAGCTTCTGCTCTGATTCCTGGGCACCTCTGACCCTTGTCTGACACTGGGTTATTTATGTTTGTTTGGCTTGGTTTTTCAAGGCAGGGTTTCTCTGTGCTGTCCTGGAAATTGCTATGTAGACTAAGCTGACCTCAAATGCAGACCTGTGCCTGCCTCAGCATCCCAAGTGCTGGGATGAAAGACACGCGCCACCACCTCCAGGCTTGACATTAGGTGATTTAACTTTCCTTCCTGACCCTAGCTCTCCAAAACCCCCCACAGTGACATTGTTAGCACTGATGTGAGAATTCTGCTTCGGAGGAAGCTGGAGATATTCTTTCATTACAGCTGTGAATTCCCCACACTGAAGTTTCCAAGATCTCATTGTTACCCTGTGTGAAAACACTCATGTCTTGGCTCCTCAAAAGTAAACAGACAACTCAGAAAAATAATAAAGACACCTGGTCAAAGTGCCCAAGGCACAGTGCTGGTGCTCATTCTGTGGAAGATGTGCTGGCTGTGAACCATGACATGCTGGATGAAGTGACACGGGTACCAAGGTTCTCAGACAGACAGCAACACCACAGTACAGCCAAGCATGTGGCTAGGACAGTGAGGGGCTTCATGTCAAGCCATGTTTGTATCACTGAGACTCAAGGATTAATGACATCTTTCTAAGTATAAGACAACAAGGCAAAAGCATATATTTGCATATGCTCGCTGCAAAGCCCAAGTCTGCCTAGACCGCATTTGTTACAGTATATTTGATCACACAGTGAGTCTCGAGATTATGTTATTTAGCTCTGTGTGTGGCTCAGCCTCAGCACCCATCCTTGGACAGGGAGTGGACATAGGAAAAAAACCATAGAAAATAAAAGGGAGTCAGGAGGACGGATAGAGAGACACATAGGAAGTAGAAAGGAGGGGCATTGAGTTTGAAGGAGGTGTTTTGAGAGAAGGGCATTCTGTCTGGGACATCCACTGAAGAGGAAGGTCAGCTGGGTGCTTTCTGTGCTTCTCTGAGCTAGCAGGCTTTCATCCCAGCATCTGACTCCTGAGTCTTCATCGGTAAAATTGAACAATTAAGATTTTGTTAAAACAAACAAACAAACAAACAAACACTTAACTTATGGGAACCAGAGATCTCACTGCCTCATGAGATTGAATGACATCTGTGTCAGGAAAATCCATGGTTGGAAGACAGAGGACATCTTGGCTACATTGAGCCAACCATCTAGGAAATTCTGCCCTGGCATCTGATAAGTGACAGGCCCTCTGGTTGTCTTTCTCTCCCAGAAATCAAGCCGCATCCCTCAGGTGACAGAGTTGACATGCTGTGTTGGGGCCTTGTAACCTCCCCCACAACCCCTTCCTGGCTGCAGCAGGATAAGTTTATGGTCCCTCCTAGTGCCCATCACCATGGTTGCAGGGCGGGTCATGTGGTGTGAAGCCTGCTCTCACCCCGGCAAACCTATCAAAGTTAGAAACACCCTTTGTTCTCTGGAACTGAAGGATCTGTCTACATTCAGGACCCAGAGATGCTATTTCAAGCACAATGTCCGAACTCTAACATACTGGCATTTTGAGGAAAGACTTTCTTTCTCTTCAAGGCCCCATGGTGGCCACACTGCTATGTCTCTCCTAATGTTGTACCACTTCAAATCATGGTGGCCTGTCATCCTGAGTCTTTCTCCCAATGAAGCTCACCACAAGGGTTGTGTGTGTCAGTCCGTTTCTATGAAGGTACTTTCTCTCTGACTGTTCCTTAGCCCAGGCTGGGGTTCAGGCAGGCTGAGACAGGAGTACTTGGCAGAGGGACCTGGTAGGTTACTGTGACGTGCTGACGGTATTGTGGCCTCCGCAGTGGCCTCTCTCCCTCAGGCTCCCCAGGCTCAGTGCATTCTTCCTGGAGCACAGTTTGAAGGTAGATACACATTTTAATAATTCTGTGTGAAGTTTCACAGACAGTGGAATTTGCCACAGGTGACATCATCTTGGTGTCTACTTTTCTCCCTGCTGTGACACAATATTCACAAGACACAATGGCAAAAGGAAGGATTTGTTCTGGCTCAAGGTACAGGACAATCCGTGTTATCACAACGGCGACGGCCGGGAGCATGAGGCTTGTTAGTCACACAGCATCAACCATCAGGAAGCAGAGAGTGAAAGAGAAATGAGAGCAGGCTTTGCAACCTCAAGGCCTGTGCCCCAGTGACCCACTTCCACCAGCAAACCTCCATTTCCCAAAGGTTTCACAACCTTCCCAAACAGCGAAATCAGCTCGGCTCAGAGTTTCCCAACCTATGCACTTTGGAAAGTGCATAGGACTTTCCACACTCAGACCACAACAGTTACCAAGAAACTTTGGATTTGGGGATATTTTATATTTCCTCTTTGCTTATAATACAGGTCTTTCGTTGGCCAGTTGGTTTTGACACTGCACTTTACTCTGTAGCCCATGGAACCTACCGTGTAGCCCATCGTGATGCTTCTGTTTTAGCTGCAATTACAGACACTCAACCGCAAAGATTTGTCTTAGGAAACTGTATGAACTATCTTTGTTCAATGAGGTGGGCCTTTGCGATCTAACCCCCAAATCCTGACGTATTTCTTCCAATGATGGTTGGTGTTCTCAGCCTGAATGACATTTTCTTCATTGCAACACCATTGGGCCAACTCTCATCCCTTCACTGACTTAATCATTTACGGTGAGAAATTCCTCCTCATGACAACTTCTACAAATCCTCATGAGCTCTTACCGGGAACACCCTCTCTTCTCTGAGCCCTGTCTCAAAGGCTGAGCTCATCAGTATCAAGTCACACCATCTGTCCCAAGTTTTACTTCACAAGTTTCCCATGTCTTTTCAAATGCAACCTCCAAATCAATTTGCATATCCTGGCTCACAAGGCGTTTTCTTCTGACAAATGCTCATGATGTCAGCAAACCACAAAGCATATTTACAATTTTCAAAGAATTTACAGGAAAGTAGAAGCTACAAAAACCGTAATAAACCATGAAGCTGGATTCTTTTAAAGATAGCTGTCAACATGTGCCTCCCAACCCAGCGCAGTTGGTGGTAGGATATCGTCAAGCTCCTGTGCTCCCATGGTAACGAGCATACACTCAAAGCTTATAAACATATATTAGGAGTGGAAAATGTTCTGTACAGTAGTGGGAAGAGCCAGGTCTACCCCAGTTACACAACGGACCAGCTGTGTGGTCTGTGCAGCTATTTATAACTGGAGCATGTTTTCCAGTTCTGTCACTGTTTCTCAAAATGTGTGCCTCAGATCACTGACATCAAATCCTATAACTTCAGCTTCTTAAAAGTGCATTTTCTTGGCCTCCTTCTAGAACTACTGAATGGGAATCTGTAAGAACTAAGAATCTCCTTTTTTTTTTTTTTTTTTTTTTTTTTTACTAGACACTGTGATTCTTAGACACACTGATATCTGAGAACCACAGGACTCTATGGTCCACGTGAATGAAATGAGACCATGACCACTGTAGAGTAGAATTAATGTACAGATTTTTATTGTAGATTCAAGAGAGAGTAGAGCCAGATGCATTAGAACAGGGAGAGAGAGTAGTGGATTGAACAGAGCCAGTAGACTGAACCAGGTCTGGGAGGTGCTGGCTTAGCCTGGCTTTAATAGGGACAGAGTGACCCAGTTCCTGCCCTGGGACAGGGCCAGAGGGTGTGGCCTCCAGGAGTGTCAATAACTGCTGTGAGAGTCAGGCTTATTTGTAGAATATTGTACATATTTTTACAGTCCTCTGAGGAATGTCCTCCCTGTTAACATTAATGACTTCCTGATAATCAGAGACAGCATGAGTCCACGAGGCAAAGCCGTGGCTAATGTCTCAGCAAAATGGTGAATGCTGGGGCCCTCAGGACAGCCCTTAAGGCTGTGGGGAAGAGCTCTGAAAACATGAGTGCAAATATATATATATGTAATTTCTCAACCATACAAAAAACATAAGGATGCAATATGAATTGCAGGGAGCTCCACAGATCTAAAGGAACAGAGGCAGCTGCACTATGAGCCAGCTTGTCTGAAAGATATAAAGACAGGCAGATAAAAAAGCAGGCAGATTCTTGAGTCAAGGTCATCCTGGGGCAGAGAGCTAATTTAGTTCCAGCTAAGTTTACAGAGGCAGGCAGATCTCTGAATTCTTTTGCAAGGTTTAAAAATAAATGTGCTCGCTGTCTCCTAAGAATCAAGGAGCTGGGGTCACAGGATGCTGATTCATAGGATAATCAAAAGGGAGCCCAGAATAACTGAATTGATATGTAAATGAGAAACTGGTCCTTTGGTCTCCATGAGCTGAGTTCAAAGAGAGTGATCAAAGTTCTTTTTAGAATTTTCTCTAGGGAGAGCTGAGCTATTTGAAGATCTCTGGAGGGTGAAAACACCTCTTCAGGAATTTGGTTTTCTAACAAGATTTCTGATTTTGACCAGAAAACCCGAGAATTACTTTCAGCAGAACCTAGGTCTCCCGCTTGGACCCACAACCCACAATTTGACTTTGAGTCATTTCTTTACGCCTCTCCCAAACACCCCTTCTCTCAGAACCTGAGCCTAGCCCAGGCTGGATCTTGGCAGAGTGGGGTGAGAAAGGAAAAGATGAGAGATGGAAGAGGAGCAAGAGAAAGGGGCCAGGAAAGCAAACAGGCCAAAGACAACTGAGAACAGAGAGAAAGCAGAACGTAGCCTAAGCAGCAAGGGGGGTGGGGGAAGGGCAGCTCCGGGGCTGGAGGGCTTAGGGCAGGGGACCGGGTAAGGCAGAGAGGAGCCAGAGGCACTGAAGGAACCCAGAGGCTCTGGCATGCTAACAGGCACCACAGTCTTTGTCCTGAGTTTCTTTGGGACCTGACGCCCCTGTCCTATACATTGTAGTTACTTACTCATGCAGGTCACAGCCTGATTGAACAATCACAAAAATCTCTAGGCAGAATGTATCTTCAACATATTACAGTAATAGAGATAAAGCACTATTCTTGTGATATATCTGTTAAAAGAGACCCAAATGCCCTCCCTTGTAGAATTATGTTCTTGCATACAAGAATAAAGGTAATACTCTGCTGGCTAATAAAAAAGTTAATTTTTAGTATGATAGAAGATGGTAAGTGGGTGGAGAATATGCATATCAAAATGAGAGGGGTCAGGATGGAGATCTGGTAAACCTTCTATTGTATGCACCCCCCCCCCACCAACTTACACATTTATTACAGAGTCCTGACTGGCGGGACCAATGGCACAGGCAGCAGAGGTCAAGAATGCGGCAGGGGCATCTGGGAGTCTGAGCAGAGCCTCCCTAAGAAAAATAGAAAGGAAAAGGAAGGGTACGACTCTTCCCAGGTATAGAGGAGGAGAAAGATTATTGTGGATAAAAGGGAGAGCTTAGGCAGCGGCAGGGGCATCTGGGAGAGTCCAGAGTGGACATGACCAGACTGAGGAGGCACCTAGGGAGAGTGGGGAGGGGACATCCAGACCATGAAACCAGGAAGGTAAAGGGCCAGGTAGCCAAAATGGTTGGATTATATAGGGAAGGGCAGCTGGGGGTGCGGGGTGGGGGTGGGGGTAGGTGAAGCCCATCCCAACACCTGGAGTTTAGTTCAGGACGTGGGGTATGTCAGCCGGGAGGATACTGATACAGGTAGGACTGAGACTCTGGAGAGTGTGGTGGCCTGCTCTGCTTTGACGAGGTGTTGGTTTCAGGTCTGTAATAACAGCGGACACCCTCTCAGACTTCCCCCTCCCTCCCATTTCCTGATGTTACTCAGTGACTGGACACCAGTGGCCCCTCACCTCGCCCTGCAGCTGTGTCGTTTCTGTTCAGGTGCTGTATCTTGCTTCCCTTCTGCCCTGACAGTCTGGGATGCCTAGATGGTGCTCCTAGAGTTGTTGGAGTCAAAGTGTGGGCTTCGGTGGCTCTAACAACTGGGCAGAGGGCCAAAGCAGCTGAGGATCTCCTTAAATCCACCTCTGAGTCCTTTATCTATGTTTAGGTTTAGAGGGGCAGAGGCAGTCCTGGCCAAGGACGCTGCTTATTGCCACTGTCTGGACTCCAGCCTGCCCCGCAAGGTGGTCTGATACATCATAACAACTGCATGGATCTTTTGGGGAGACAAGCTCCCCCTTTGGCTGGGATCAGGATTCAGCCTTTTCCTTCTTTCAGTGTGAGATTCTTGAGGAAATTCCAAATTCTTGGGGTCCATTGTCTCAATTATCTGAGAGTTAAGGAGAAGGGCACAAAGGTCTCTTTAGAATAACTTATTTCTGCCAGAATGGTTGTAATTGGGGATCCTCAGCTGGGGATAATTTGTTATACACCTATGGCAATAGCACTTGGGAGGGGAGGCAGAAGATTCAGGAGTTCTAGACCAGTCTCGGCTACATGAGACTCTGTCCCAGAAAAAACAACACCAATGAAATTTATTTGATCAAAGTACATTGTTCCCAAATAATTAATAAAATGTATTCTGATTTTAGCACAAATGGCATATATATGCATGTGTGTTTGTGTGTGTCAAAAATAACAACTCCCCAATACCTGCATATTTTGGCAGGTCTGCAGACTGGGGGCTATTAAGGTTTCCTTTGCTTGCTTTAGGTCTCTCTGCCACTGCCTTAATGAAGAAATGGTTAACACCTGCTGTATCTGATCTGGTTTTGTTGTTGTTGTCTTTTGTTGTTGTTTTTCCTTCTTTTTTCTTAGACCTCATTTTTTCTTAGACTTCTTACCCCAGAGTGAGTATCAAGAGATCAAAAATTCCACCCCAACTTGATTATGTTAGCATAAATCTGCAGAGCTGTCACATGAAGGACTCCAAAGAATATGAACTTCAGCTGCTACCAGCTAGGGGCCTGATCAGGTTTGTTTTCAAAGCCAGTTAAATAATTAAAAGGCAGGAAAGATCTCAATCGTGATAAGTAGAGGCAGGGAAAATCTCAGATACAGGGAATCATCCAATGAAGAGGCAAAGAAAGGTTTTTATTCAGGTGAGGAAACACACACACACACACACACACACACACACACACACACTGCAGGCACACACATGCACACAGATGGCAAGATCCTTTGCAAAGCCACAGTCTGAAATCTGATTTCTCTTCAAGAGCTGGTTGGGTCTTAAGAGTCTGACTAACTTAGGGTAGGTCAGTTTGAACAAAGACAGGGAGGCAGATAGGGCCACAAATTTGAGATAAACACGGCCTGAACTAGCCTTGAACTTGCTGGACGGGCCCATTGCTGGAGGAGGGGGATTTCCCACTGACTGAGAAAACTTCCCAGCCAGCAAGGCCTTTGTTTCCAGTTGCCAGGCCTGTGCATCAAGCCAGGAGGCTGAGGAAGAAGATTTGACATCTTTCTAACTGAGCTGGGGCCCTGTCCTATCAGGGAATCTCTAACTTTTAGTCCCTCACGGCTACAGGAGAAACTGTTGCAGGATGCAGGCCCAGGTTCCCACTTACCTGTAATCTGTCTGCTGCCTCCCCAGAAGCCCCACATTTCTACCCAACAAGCTTCAACTGCCCATGTTCCTTCTGTAACTCATGTAACAGGGCACCAAACCCTAATAAAGACTCCAGACCTTAGCACTACTGACTCCATGATCAAAGTACCATCCAGGCCATAAAATTCAGGAGTAGTCAGCAGTACCTGTCAACACTAAATCAAAGGCCTGATCCATCGAAGTCCATAGTTCTGGGAAAGTCTTAAATAACCTATCCTTGCTTTTGGCTTCTGTAGTTTTACTTCTGGCTAACTGTTCTTGTTAACTGAAGTATGTCAACCCAGAATATTGTTTTTGTATTTAAAAGCTCACCCCAAGAAAGGTTCAGTGCTACACTGGGATCCTAAACACCCAGGGTAGTCGATGGCTGTTTAATAAAGATATCCTAACGGCTTAAACCCAAGTCTGAGCAATCTTCTGTGGTGGGTACTGCCCAGCGTCTCCTATGTGCTATTCAACCTCCCCCACCATTCTGCATGTTAACTTGTGTGTGCACACTCTCTTATTTCTTAACTTGTGTGTGCACACTCTCTTATTTCTTAACTTGTGTGTGCACACTCTCTCATTTCTTAACTTGTGTGTGCACACTCTCTTATTTCTTAACTTGTGTGTGCACACTCTCTTATTTCTTAACTTGTGTGTGCACACTCTCTTATTTCTCTGCCTAGGTCAGTTCATTTCCTGGATTAACACAATCAAACCTTCTGAGGAAATATACAATGTCTCTGCCTCCAGTGTGGCAGCAACTATGCTGGGCTTATTGTTGGTTTCTGCGCAAATGTCCTGCGGTGGAGCCGTGGGCCGCAATGAGATACACAAACAGTTCCACGTGGGACTTTATTTAAGATGGGGAAGGGGTGGGAAGGAAGGAGAGAAAGAGAGAAAAAGAGAATGGGAAAGAAGCGCTGCCTGGTTATATACCGGAGGTGACGTAATTACAGGTAAAGGTAGGCTATGGGATTCTGGGTAAACGGCAGCTGTTGCCTTGGCAACAGACCTATACATTGTCTTAATTGTCGCTTGTATGGGGTCACAAGCTTTGCAGGCCTCGGGTACCTACATTTATAGCAAGCACAGAACGGACCTTCGGACACACTCTGATGATAACCAGCCTTGAAGCTGATTTCACTTTTTGAGTTATCAGGTGCTTAAAGAAAAAGTTCACAGGCCAGGTATGGTGGTGCACGCCTTTAATCTCAGCTCTCAGGAGGTAGAGGTGGGTGGATCTCTGTGAGTAGTGCTTGAGTTGAAGATCCACCTGTTCTCCTATATAGAGCAGTGGTTCTCAACCTGCAGGCTGTAATCTCCTGGAGGGGGGGTGTCAAATGACCCTTCCAAAAGACTGTTGGAAAACACAGATGTTTACATTACAATTCACAATAGTAGCAAGATTACAGTTATGAAGTAGCAATGAAATAATTTTATGGCTGTGGGTCACAACAACATGAATAACTGTATTTAAGGGTTGCATCACTAGGAAGATTGAAAACACTGCTATAGTGAGTTCCAGGGCAGCCAGGACTACATAGTGAGTCCCTGTTAGAAAAGAAGCGAGGGAGGGAGGGAGAGAGGGAGGGAAGGAGGGAGGGAAGGAGGGAGGGAAAGAGGGAGGGAAGGAGGAGGAAGAAAAGAAGCTACTTTACTAACAGCAGGTTTTGTTTGATTTTGAAGTGTCAGTGGATAAGAAAATCAAATTCAGGGTCTTGTGAAAGCCACAGCTCTAGACCTGAGTCATTTTCTCCCAGATGCCAATTTGCTACATCTTGGCTCATATAAATGAAGACTCCCTTCCTCAAGGTCTCCAGGAAACAGAGGGCAGACAGGAGCCGGGCCTGGTGCCAGGCAAAGTTCGCTCTGGTGCAATGTGAGAACACAGACAGGCTAGGGGCTGCGGCAGAAGCTCTTTCCCGACTCACTCCAGGAACCCTCTGCTGGTCAGCAACTGCCTTTCTTTTTCAGTGATGGAGCCGGCAGTCTCCACAGTCCTGCCAGCACAGACAGTCTGGGGATATTTGAGGGATAAGAAAACAAAAAAACAAAATAAAACAGCAGCAACAACAACAACAACAAAACTTGGGAGGTTTTCCTTTCAAATACATTTTGTCAGGGTCTTGTTTTGTTTCTCGAATTTGGCCTTGGGGAGAAGCAGGTGAGAGGGTACCATGTAGACAGGCTCTAGGGTAAAGTTCAGAGGTCACCAAGGCTGGTCCCAGGATGCAGGTCAGAGAGGCCTGGCCCCTGCCTCAGTGCGCTTCAATCCCAGAGAGGGCCCATAAGCACTGCTTTGTTTAATGTAGAAAGAGGCAGTGTGAATGCTTGACTAACAAGTTTTTCAAAATGCAAAAGCCACTCGCCAGTGTGGCACAGGGGCACAGGCCTTGGCACCCTGGTGTTTTACCTGGCTTAAGGAAAGAGAATCCCATCAAATTTAAAAGGGCTCTGCGGATTAGGGAAGGCTGGTGACTCACGCAGGAAGGGCTGCTTCTAGGTTACTCCCTGGCCAAGGTCCTAGGAGAAAGTGGCTGCGGGGCTGGCTGTGCTGCCCACGCCCCCCAATTACTCTCCCACACGGCTCTCTTTCTCTCTTCCCACCACCTAGAAGGGGAGCTTGGGGCTGCCCAGCCCCCGTAGCGTGCACAACAGAATCTCCAGAAGTTCATGTGGTTGGAATGCATCTGGGGTCTCAGTAGCTCTGAACCACACACCCTGTATTCTAAATTCAGGCAATTCAAATGCTCATGGAGACCCTGGCGACACTGCCGGCCTCCACAACAGGAAGAAAAGTGGCCTCATGTGGCTATTTGGGTTGATATCTTGCCCTAGGAAAGGACTCTCGATTCTCCGGATTTAGTACTATCAAATCGCTACCAAGTTGCTTTTACTGGCTTTCTGTATCCACCGCCTGGGCAGGCAGTAACTGTGTGCTTGCGAGTGTTCCTTCCAACCCCCTCCAGAGGCTGAGCCCAGGAATGCTCCTGGAAAAGAGCATTCATGAGACACAAAAGCATAAAATGTAATCTCGAATTCACGGGGTGGCTTCCTCTCCCCTCTCCCCTCTCCCCACGCCCTGCTGCTTTTGTGAGCAGCGGAGTCCTGGCAGCCGGTTCTCCGCTGTAGCGCCCCCTGAGCCCGCTCTCCTTCCCGGTGCGGGCGCTTTTATTCTACTGCACTCTCGATGGAAGGGCTGTGTGCCTCTAAATGGTATAAACTGCTATTTCTTTACTGCTCTTCTGATAGGAAACTGCTCTGAACGTGGCGTGGAGGACTTCCGGTCTTCAGTCTTGCTCATTTCCCAGATATTGTTCTTTTCTTTCTTTCTCTTTTAAAAACAGCTCTAGAACTCTAGCTCGCAGCCCAGCCGTGCCTGAGTGGGCGCGCGGCAGTTTAGGCGGGTTGGGGTGCTAATTAATTCGGGTGCAGAAGGGCATCGCAGTCAGGTGGAGCTGGCGCCCGGCCCAGGTGTGAGTGGTGACTCACCTGCTGGAAGACAATCTGGGCACGGTGTAGCTTCAACAGCAACAAATACTTGGTTTGAGTCATGCGTGCATGTTTGCGGATTATCTAGAAGGAAAGCTGGAGCCGGGACGATCCCTAAATAGGGGAAGACAGGTTGACGCGGTCATAAAGGCTACCAAGTCGGACAAGGTCCGCCCACCATCAGCTCTGTTGCTAAGTTTCCGAGTTGATTCCCGACTCGGAGGATGGAGCAGCATGTTGCCAATTGTTCCGGAAGAACTCTGCCTTTGTGGGTCTTCGAGTGCCTTCCTAGGTGGTCTGTGGAGGGGGCAAATAACTTCAAGCAGGGTGCTGACAGTTCCCATCTGGGGACCACCTCTGACGCCTAGGCTGAACTGTCCCCTCCCTGGAGACTCCTCTCCTCTCCCTCCCATTCCCCCTCCTCTCCTAAACTGTCTGCCCCCTCTCCGCTCTTTCTCCTGACTCCCTCTCTTCTCTCCTCTCCTAACTCTCCTTTCCTGCCTTCCCCTCCTCTCACCACCTCCTCCCTTTCCTCCTCTCTCTCCGTCCTCCCTGCCCCTCCTCGCTCCCCCTTCTCCTCTGCATTTCAACCTTCAAAGATGGCAATCTTCAGATTAAGGGGATACCAAAGATACTTTTGTATCTGATAATCTGACTTTTTAAAAATATTCTAATAATAATTTTATATAATAAATTCTATAATAATTTTAGTAAATTCTATAATAATTGTAATAATCTATTTTTTAATATTTTTAATATTTAATTTTTAATATTAAATTTTAATATTTATTAATATCAAATTGGCTTCCAGGCTGTTAAGATGGCTTGGTGCAAAGACTTGGCACTAACCCTAACTACCTGAGTCCCATCCTTGGAACCGTTTAACAAAGATTTTGTTTTGGAGTGGAGTGGTGGTTCATGCCACACCTTTGATGCCAGGAGGCAGAGGCAGGTAGGTGGATCTCTGTTTGAGCCAGGTTGGTCTACATAGTGAGTTCAAAGACAGCAAGGTCTCTGTTGAGAGACCATGTCTCAATAAACAAACAAATAAATATGAAAAAACTACTTCCTCAAATGTATTCTACATGTAACTCAGTTAAAACAGTGGTAGCAGGCCATGTTAAAAAGTACCCAGAACGCCATCCCTTTTCACTGTGAACCCGGTTTCAGAATAACCAAAAGTCAGGTGGATTAAGGCATGTTCTTCTGTCTATCAACATTAAGAGTGGAGTAAATTTTGGAGGAAATTTCATAATCAGGGAATAGCTGCGTTGCAGTTTTTATTGGGAAGGGATGCGTGGTTATCAACAGGTGATGGTTTGCAGTGGAGATCAGCCAGTCAGCATCAGACATTTTAGCAGTGTTAACAATGTACCCCCCCACAGAGATGGTTAAAACCACCCCGGGAAACAGACCTGGAAGTGAAGAATGCCAAGAAACTGTTGAGCCTGAACCACATCCAAGCCAAATCGTCTCTGATCTAGAAAGAAGATGAGGAAAGGGAGGCACAGTCGGCCAGAGGGCCTTGCGGGCAAGCAGCCAGTGAGAGCTGGGCTTGGGCAGCCTAGAGAAACTGAGCAGCTCACCCTAAGTCACTGCTGAAGAGAAACCCGCAGAGAGCTCGGCTCCAGAGAGCTCGGCTCCAGGTTGTTAGAAACGGTTTAGAGACCTTGTAAGAAACTTAACAGCCAAACACAGCAAAGGGGCTGGGCGGATCCTAATTTGTACAGATAACAGAAAAGTTCATTTTGATAACTGAGAAATTTATCTAATGTCAACGATTTCTTTTTTTGTAATTTTGATGAATGAGATAATGGAATTATTGTTACATAAAAGTATTTGTTTTAGAGAACAATACATGAGTTAGCTGAAATCCATGTTGATACAATTCTGGAATATCTTTAATACACAACAACATAAACAACATTAAACAACATAAACAAAAGAAACGGTTGATTGGTTGTTAATGCTAGGCGCTGGCTCAAGATTTTTCACTTGTTTCCTATTGAGTCAGTTTGGACATTTTCATAATAAAAATAACCATTATCAAAATAAAAATGTAACACCTGAATCTTTTCTTCTTACTCATTGTAATGTCTCTCCATACTTTGAACTCCTATTACCTCCTTCAACCTCAGAATGTCACTACGGGGACAGAACCTTTTACAAGGTCATTGTGGCACAACAAATCACATGGTTCGGCCATTACACAATAGAATTGGTGAAGAGGTGAAGAGGGACTTGCCTTCATCCAATTGACCTGTAGATGAGTCTACAGAGCATCTTATTGATTGGTGATTGATGTGGGAGGGGCCAGCCCACTGTGGGTGGTGTCACTCCTGGACAGGAAGTCCTGGAGCTTGTAAGAAACCAAACTGAACAAACCATGGAGAGCAACCCAGCAAGTAGCATTCTTCCATGGCCGCTGCTTCAGTTCTTGCCCCTGGCTTCCTGCCTTTAGTTTCTGCTCTGGCTTCCCTCAGTGGTAGAATATTAAATGGGCTTTGTTGTTTTGTTTTCAAGACAGGGTTTCTCTCTGTGGCCCTGGATATCCTGGAAGTCATTTTGTAGACCAGGATGGCCTTGAACTCAGGGATCTCTGCCTGTCTCTGCCTCCTGAGTGCTGGGAGTAAAGGCATGCACCACCAGCTACCTGTGAACTATTAAGTGTTAGCTAAAATAAACCCTTTATTCTTTTAGTTTCTTTAGATCAAGGTCTTTTTCATAGCAATATAAACCCTAACTAAGACAAACATAGACTGAACATGAGAAGAAACAGAAGACAGAAATCCACAGGCTAAGCGGGGATGCCTCAGACAAAATCAACATCACCAGCTGTCTTAGTCAGGGTTTCCGTGGCTGTGAAGAGACACCAAGACCACAGAAACGCTTATAAAGGAAAGCATTTCATTGGGGCTGACTCACAGGTTCGGAGGTTTAATTCATTGTCATCATGGCGGCAAGCATGGCGGCAGGCAGGTGCTGAAGAAGGAGCCATGAGTTCTACATCCAGATCAGAAGGCAGTAGGAAGAGAGAGGGGGACTGGCGTGAGCACTCAAAACCTCAGAGTCCTTCCCCAGTGACACACTTTCTCCAACAAGGTCACGCGTCTTAATTGAACCTTCCCCACGAGCCCACAGGGGCCGTTTCCATTCCAACCACCACACTGGCACCTTGATCTTGGATTCCCACTCTCCAGGGCTGCAAACTGTTTCTTGTTCAGCTGCCCAGTCTGCGGGGCTTCATGATGATAGCACTAACAATCCATACTGGCTTTTTAATTTGTTTTTCTTTATGTCACTTACCACTGTTGCAGGGAACTATTAAGAACGAACTGCAAGTTCCCATGCTAGGCCCTGCTACTCCCAGTCCTGGCGGTCTGGCTGGCCAGGCACTGGTGGGCAATGGCCAACCTGTTAATATCTTGTGGAGACTCTGACTCAGAATACCAAAATCTCTCCACCCAGCTCCTAGGCTCCCACTGGCGGGTCGCTTCCTTGCTAACCCAGTGCTTCAAAGCCCCCGCAGCCTTTGTGGTGCGCATCATGCTAACCCACGCTTTGCTGCTGTACCTTTCTCTCTGGAGCCCAGACAAGCCCCTGCGTGAAGGAAAACACCACACAAACTTAGTTCGGAAACTATGGTAACTCAATCGTTGGGCACAGCAACTAAAATCCTAAACTTGTAAACTTTAAATCTAAGTCCTCCGGTGGCGGATCCATCAGGATTCTGGGAGACACTTGTAGCATCATCTTGTCCTGATGCTATCCATGTTCAAAAAGGACCTGCTTCCTCTCTTCCTCTGTCCAGCCTGGAAGTCCTGTCTACTCATCCAGGGATTGGCTCCTTTATTCATTAGGGGATTGGTTCACAAGAAGTCACCTAAGTATAACTCACTGTTTGTCCACAGCCCCTCCCAGGAGAGTGGAATTAGCTTCAAAATATAAACTGCACCAGCCCATCCATAACACACCACTCTATAATTTACATATTTATTTCCATATGTTAATCTTCTCCTACTAGATGTACAAGAGACAGTGAATTTTGCCTATTTTCCACAGCACTTACAACAGGACCTGACTAACTGGATAGACTAAGACTTTAGCTCATGCTTGTGCTGTGCAGAATCAACGAAGGCAAGCAAACTAGATGTTTCACAAATATTTGCTGGAATGGCAATAGTTTTACAGGGTGTGCAATGGGTTGGTCTGATGCTGCTTGTATTCAAACACTAAATTGTGCACCCTAAGATCTGGTTGTTCCAAGATGAAGAGATCCTCATGTGTACCAGATTTTGTTGTATACGCCTTGCTCCAAGTTATTTGATTAATAAAGATGCCTACAGCCTATAGTTGGGCTGAAGGGAGGTAGGCAGGGCTTTGGTCCCCAGACTTAGGGTCTGAGGTGAGGAGGAGGAGGAGGAAATAGGGGGAAGAAGGAAGAAGGAGCCACGGGGTAGAAGGACCCTGAGCACACAGCCTCGAGGGCCGCCTGTTGGAGCAGGAGCTGGTCGGCTGAACACGGCACTTTATATCTCGGGGTTATTGACAGGGAAGCAGACAAAATCGCAGAGAGCTGATATCTGCCCAGCTCTGGTGCTTTAAGGCTTATTATACATCTAAAGGTTTGTGTCTTTTATTTGGGAACTAAATGGTCTAAGGTTGGGTAGAAACCTCCAAATAATATTTACCACAGCAGGGTGAACTGTCACGCAGCTCACTTTCCCGCCACATGCTCCATCCTGTGACCCAGTCGGAGTTCCTGGCCTTTGCCTGGAGGCTGGGCATCAGTCTGCCCTGTGGAGAGGTTGGGCATCAGTCTGCCCTGTGGAGAGGCTGGGCATCAGTCTGCCCTGTAGAGAGGCTGGGCACCAGTCTGCCCTGTGGAGAGGCTGGGCATCTGCCCTGTAGAGAGGCTGGGCACCAGTCTGCCCTGTGGAGAGGCTGGGCATCAGTCTGCCCTGTGGAGAGGCTGGGCATCAGTCTGCCCTGTGGAGAGGCTGCTCTCTGTTCTGATTCTCTCAGCCAAAGTGAACTTGGCACCCTGACTCTGCATCTGGACCCCAGGAAATTTGTAGGAAACTCCAAATTACTTCAGTGTCTCAAGAAATGGGGTGCGGAGCTGGAGAGATGGTTCGGTAATTAAAACCACATATGACTTTTGTACAGGACACACGTTTGGTTTGACAGTATCCACAACCTGAAACTCACAACTAACTGTGTGTAACTTCAAGTCCTGGGACATAATACACTCTGCTCTCCCAGGCGCCTGCTCTCATATGCACACACGCAATGGAAGGGAAATAAATATTTTTCTTTTTAAAGAGAATATAAATGAAATTTTGGAGAAAAGAAACTGTGGGTAAGAGGAGAAACAAAAAGGAAGACGAAAACAGAGCCCCTCGTCACCCTAGACTCATGGCACCCGCTGAAAACCTTTGCTGTGGAGAAAATCCTGTCTTAGGAGTGCTGGCTTCCTAGTGTAGAATTATGGTGACTTTTTCTTACGATTTCTTTGCAGCTAAACCCAGGCATGTGGTTCATTCTTCATCACCTTAATACCAGAGACGTCTAGAAGGGGACTCACACTGACCTACTTTGAAAGTAGACAATGTAAGAATGCCAGCATGCCATCCAGAATCTCGTGTCTGGTAAAGATAACAGGGGTTTTGGCAGCAGTGCTGTCTGAAAATCTAGTTCCTGACACAGGTGTGTCACTGGTTGGGCAGCAGCTACAACTGGGAAGGAAAACCCTGATTAAAGTAGCAACTTTGTATTTTTGTAACTGTAGCCCGAAGTCCCAAGGGCACTGGGGACAACTCAGCTCTGTAGCTTAGGTAAGAATGTTATTTCTCAAAACAAATCCCCTTGTCTATTTCTCCAATCTTCCTGATAAAACCCTTTGCATAAACTTTGCTACTTAACCAAATAATCTTAAATAAAGAGGTACAGCTTGGCGAACCACAAAACCCATGTTTTAAGGCTTGTTATTTAGGAGAGACAATGAAAAGGACGTTTTGGTGTGGTAAAATGCACATGATATAAAATTTACCCTCTTAAGAACTGAATTTAGCAACACTAGGTACCTTCACAATGTTGTGAGACATCTCTGCTACCCATTTCCAGAAGTTTGAAACTAAAACAGGCTAACATAAATTCATGTCTTTGAAGACACCAGAGGCCTATTTTAATTCAAGTAAGTAGGTATTTAATTACCTAACTTACGCAGTGTAAGGACTCTGGCTGCTTTTGTCAGGTTGCCAGAATCTAGTTGGTGCCTGAAAAAAAATTGTGTCTGATACTGAATAATCAAAATACGGAGATATTATTTTTTAGATGACTAGATAATAGAATTTAATATCTAAATGTATTTTATGCAAACAGTCTCTTTTAGATACTAATTAGCCTCAGATAGAGCTGGGAAAGATGTAGGAACTGAGGCTTACAGACAAGAAGCTGGCTTTCCCAAATAAAGCAGTTAATGTCGCCCTTGAGCTATGCCCCAGGCTCTTGCTATTATCAGACTCCACCTGTCAGAGGCTGCTTCGCCCATAGTCTCTAATCTGCATGCAAACAGCATTGGGAAAGAAAACCTTACCCAATGCCTCCTCACGTCTAGACCCAAGAAGTCTCCAGCCTGAGCTCAAGATTCTTGGTGTCTCCCGAGGTTCTCTGGGCCTTATGTCTTCATCTCCTTGACCTTCAGACACTGTTATCATTAACCAGCCGTCCAGTTCTAGAACTTCATCTAGGTCCTGGTTGTCCTCAGTGGGAGCTGTCGTTTGTGTTCTGTCGATAGAAGCAGGAGATGCTCTCCTTCTGGTTCCTGAACCCTGTCTCTCTAACACGTGAGGGCAGGCGCTTTCCTGCCTTCCTTTTCTTTGTGTTTTAGCTTTGAGCTCTCCATAGCAGATTTCTCTGTAATGCATCTTGGAGCAGAGGTCTCAAAGCTCAGACTCAGAATATTTAAATCTGACCAAAGTTGTTGCAAGTTAGTAGTGGTTTTGCTGATCCTGGGTGACAGGGACTTCGAACGAGTAATTGCTAGTTTCTGTTCCAGGCACTGTCCATGAAGGAAGGAGGAGAGGCAGCAGGCCCTTGAGTCGCTGGTCACACCACAACTACGAAGCAGTGAGGGGCCCTGCACACATTCTCAGGCAGAACACCCTTGAGTCTGGTGCTTGGGCGGCACCTGGGCTGTGGAAGGGATGTATGCCCACACGGTGTGTATGGAAGAAAGCCCTGCAGTGAGAAGGGGTATTAGTGAAGGTCTGAGCAGCGGGTGCCAGTGGAACCTGCCTGTGCCTGGGGGTAGGCACTGGAAAGGCTGAAGCGAATCTGCCTCCTGCCTTAAAGTCCCCTGGCAGGAAGGATGGCAAGTTAGTGAGGCCATGTCAGCGAGTTTCTGCTTCAGAATCTCCAGCTGGCATAAAGAATGCCCTAAGGTTTCTGGAAGGAAAATTAATCAGAAAGCAATATTTGGTGGTGAAAGTGGGAAGACGGCTCACTCAACACTAGTTACCGCACATCTGTTTTGTATGAAGTTCTTTCCTGGGGGTGGGAGAGTGGGTATAGTTCAGTCAGTAATGTGCTTCCTTGAAAGCATGAGGATGTGAGTTCAACCCTCAGAGACCCTGTTTAACAAAAAAAAGCCGGACATGGTGGTACACTGTCAATTCCAGCACTGCAGAGCCAGAGCCAGGCAGATCCCTGGGATTCGTTAGCCAGCTAGTCTAGCCTGACTGTTGAGATCAGATCCTGTCTTAGCTAGGGTTTCTATAGTTATGAACAGACACCAGCTCTTAATAAGGAAAACAATTGGGGCTGGCTTACGGCTTCAGAGGTTCAGTCCATTATCATCAAGGCAGGAAACATGGCAGCCCGCAGGCAGACATGGTACAGGAGGAGCTGAGGGTTCTACATCTTAATCTGAAGGCAGCCAGGAGGAGACTTTCTTTTCTGCCCTGGGTGGAGCTTTAGCACTGGGAGCCCTTGAAGTCCACCTACACAGTGGCACATTCCTCCAACAAGCCCATACTTTCTAATAGTGCTACTTTCCGTGGGCCAGGCATATTCAAACCACCACAGATCCCAGCAAGAGATTCTGTCCAAAAACAAAATAACGAAAGCAAAACAAGTTTAATGGCACCTGAGGAATGACCCCCACTTGCAGCATTTGGTACAATCTCTCTTTCTACAAAGTGGAAACGGTCAGAAGCCTGTTATCTAGAACTTAGATACTACTAGGAACAGACAGACAGCAAATATTCTGGTAGGGAAAGGGCTAGAAAGAACTCTGAGGCTAGGTAGTGGTAGAGAGGAGTGACCATGAGTGTATTCCTTTTCTTTCTCCCTGTCCCTGTCCCTGTCCCTGTCCCTGTCCCTGTCCCTGTCCCTGTCCTTCTCCCTCTCCCTCTCCTCTTCCCTTCCTTTCCCTTCCCCCCCTCTTTCTTTCCTCTTCTTTTTTAAAAATAAAGTCACCGTGGAGATCATAAAGAAGGTGACCTTTGAACCATGTCCTGAAGGAAGACATAGAAGGTGTCTCGATGGCATCTAGTGTTCCAGACAGAAGGAACAAAAGATTTAGGTCTCGGAGGTTCAGACATGGTTAGTGGGTTCCAGGGTTAGCAAGGATGCCCGTGTGGCTAGAGTGGAGTGTGAGGCGCACAGCCGAGAGGGCAGCAGCAAGCACGCTCCCCTCTGATGTCCTGAGGAGTGCAGAGCGGATAAACATGCTTGGTTTCAAATGAACATTGTGCCAGTACGCTCTCTGTCCTGTAGGGTGAAGCAGGTAGAGGGGCCATTGTTGTTTTCTTGTGAACTTTAAACACACACACACACACACACACACACACACACATACACACACACACACACACACACACACACACACACACACACACACACACACACTTTGTTGTATATAATGTCAGTGCCCATGTGTTTGTTTCTACAGCACATGCACTCTTGGTACTCAGGGAAGCCAGAAGAGAGAGGTGTCAGGTTTCCCTGGAACTAGAGTGACAGGTGGTTGTGAGCCACATGATGTGGACACTGGGAACCAAACTCAGGTCCTCTGCAAGTGCTTCAAACTGTTGATCCATTCTCCAGCCCCTTGGTGACATGCTGGCTGCTCGTTGTCTTGAAGACATGCTATCATAGCAAGCTGCTGATTTTCTCTCCTGACTTTGCAGACACAATCTGACCTTTTCCCTAATAAGATAGGAGTCATTTATCTTCTCTTGGCAAGCCCCAGGCAGAATTCAGCCACGTCTACAGCAAATGGGAGATGAGCCTTATCTCTGCAGTCAAGATGGGAGGATAAAGGGAGGGAGTGAACTCCAAGACAAAGAAGCCCAAGAGAAAGCCAGGGATGGAGGTCAGGGACGTGGTCACCCCGTCGCCGCCTGTCAGTGTTTGCTGGGACCACTTGAACGAAGTTGCTTCTGGTTTTGTCTCATGACTTCCCATGCATTTTCTTGTGTGAAGAGCAGCATGAAGCCTGTGGTGCCACACAGGAAGCCCAGCAAGCGCGATGGGGTCCCTGTGCTCCGCCCCGATGCTCACGCCTGTGTAATCTGTTAGATCTGAAGCTGGGTGGGGAGCCAGCTGTATCACGGAGACCCCCTGCTCAGTTGAACATGATTAAATACAGAGAAGTATGATGTTTCCTTTCAGCCTACAGAGGCTTGCTGGCACAAGCTGTGCTTTGATATGAAATTGCATCTATTCGAATTAGTAGACTCTTAGTGGGAAGGTCATACTTTCTTTCTGTCAGCCTGCTAGATAATCCTAATATCCCAGATTTCCCAGCCTCCCTCTGCTCATTTTTTTTTTAACATCCACATTTAATGGCCTGAATCCTGGCTCTACATGATTGAGGTCACCAGTGCCCTCTGGGTGGTTCAAACGATGCCCTGGACACTGCTTGTCACCCACCCCTCCCAGGCATGGCTTCTCCTTCCTTGTCCACAGCTGTGCTGTGGCCCCCACTCTTCTGCATCTTTGCCCTCACACCAGTCTAACTGTGTACACAGTCTTCTCCACTAGCCCCATGAACATTAAAATATTTAACAACAGCCTGGCAGTGAACACTAAAACATCCATGCCCTCTCACATATGAGCCTCTATTACTCATACTTTGTGGGGCAAAAGGCCTGGGTTATCCAGGCAATGGGCAGGAGCCAGGGGGCAGTTGTGGGTGCAGGAAATTGAACCCAACTCTTGTGGAGTAGTGGCTGATGCTCTTAACTGTGGAGCCATCTCTCCAGTTCTTGCAGCATCTTTTAAAACGGCATTTTCTTTCTTAGAGATGGACTTATCCAGTGACTCAGAGATAGGAGAGGATGAGTAAAAGCAGTTCACTCTGTGAGACAGTAGCTTTTTGATGACTTTGCTAGAGAAATGAATCCATTCATTAATTCCAGCACATGTTTTAAGAGTCCACTATGCCAGATGTGGTGTTGCATGCCTTTAACCCCAACACTTGAGAAGCAGAGGCAAAAGGCTTTTTCCAATTTACACAGAATTCTAGGCAGCCAGAGCTGCATTGTGAGAACTTGTCCTCATCTCAGTGAACAAACAAAAAATCAACGATGTGCCATTTGCCATGCTAGGAAACAGGGGATCCAGTCAGGACAAAAGCCCCTGCTGTGGAGCTTGCATGACAGTGACCAATCACAGAACAGCAGGAATGTATGGGCTGTGGGAAGTAGCAAATGGCAGGGGGCAGGGGGCAGGGGGCAGGGGGCAGGGGGCAGGGGGCAGGGGGCAGGGGGCAGGGGGCAGGAGGCAGGAGGCAGGAGGCAGGGGGCAGGGGGCAGGGGGCAGGGGGCAGGGGGCAGGAGGCAGGGGGCAGGGGGCAGGGGGCAGGGGGCAGGAGGCAGGAGGCAGGAGGCAGGAGGCAGGGGGCAGGAGGCAGGAGGCAGGAGGCAGGGGGCAGGGGGCAGGGGGCAGGGGGCAGGGGGCAGGGGGCAGGAGGCAGGAGGCAGGAGGCAGGGGGCAGGAGGCAGGAGGCAGGAGGCAGGAGGCAGGAGGCAGGAGGCAGGAGGCAGGAAAGAGGCATGGAGGAGGGGTTGCCCGGGGAGGTAAACACCAGGAGGATGCTAAAGGACTGTCATGCTGACACTGAATTCAGAGGATGGGAAAGTCATGCAACAGCTAGGGTGAGGAATGGAAAACCCATCGCTACAAAGACAGCAAAACTGGCCATACTGAGAAAGCCCAGGTGGTAAGTGCTTCAAGTAGTCCTTCATGTTCTAATTGGCAAGGAAGAGATTTGGGGATTGTGTTTGATTTACTTTTAAAGTGGCTATTCTACAGGGCATAGGAACCTCAGAGCAGCCAGGGACAAGATCCTTTCATTTCCATCTGTGCCCAGGAGGTAACCCTGTGCAACAGCTCTCCATACCTAAATCCCGCTCAGAGAGAAGTGGTCTCCCAGGAGAACTGACACACCTAATATCATAGGCCCACAGGAGGGGTGAGCTCCAGTCAGAGACAGCAAGACCAGCAAACACCAGAGATAACCAGATGGTAAGCGGCAAGCACAAGAACCTAAGCAACAGAAATCAAGGAAATTTGGCACCATCAGAAACCAGTTCTCCTACCACAGCAAGCCCAGAATACTCCAACACACCAAAAAAGCAAGATTCTGATTTAAAATCACGAATGATGATAAAGGACTTTAAGAAGGTCATAAGTAACTCCCTTAAAGAAATATAGGAGAACACAGGTAAATAGCTTGAAGTCCTTAAAGAGGAAACACAAAAATCCTTTAAAGAACTGCAGGAAAACACAACTAAATGGGTGAAGAAATTGAACAAAACTATGCAGGCTCTAAAAAATGGAAATAGAAACAATAAAGAAATCACAAAGGGAGACAACCCTGGAGCTAGAAAACCTAGGAAAAAGATAAGGAGTCAGAGACAGACACAGCATTGCCAACAGAATACAAGAGATAGAAGAGAAATCTCAGGGGTTGAAGTTACCATAGAAAACATTGACACAACAGTGAAAGAAAATACAAAATGCAAAAAGCTCCTAACCTAAAACATCCAGGAAATTCAGGACATAATGAGAAGACCAACCCTAAGGATAATAGATATAGAAGAAAGTGAAGATTCCCAACTCAAGGACCAGTAAATATCTTCAACAAAATTATTGAAGAAAATTTCCCTAACCTAAAGAAAGAGATGCCCATAAACATACAAGAAGCCTACAGAACCCCAAATGGACTGGACCAGAAAAGAAATTCCTTCAATCACATAATGATCAAACCACCAAATGCACAAAACAAAGAAAAAGATCAAGTAACATATAAAGGCAGACCTATCAGAATTACACCAGACTTCTCAACAGAGACCGTAAAAGCCAGAAGATCCTGGGCAGATGTCATACAGATACTAAGAGAACATAAATGCCAGCCCAGGCTACTATACCCAGCAAAACTGTCAATTACCATAGATGGAGAAAACAAGACATTCCATGACAAAACCAAATTTATACAATATCTTTCCACAAATCCAGCCCTACAAAGGACACTAGATGGGAAACTCCAAACACAAAGAGGGGAAATTATACCCTAGAAAAAGCAAGGAAGTAAACTTCTTTCAACAAATCCAAAAGAAGATAGATACACAAACATAATTCCACCTCTAAAAATAAAAAATAACAGGAAACAACAATTTCTATTCCTTAATATCTCTTAACATCAATGGACTCAATTCCCCAATTAAAAGACATAGACTAACGGACTGGATACATAAACAGGACCCAGCATTTTGCTGCATACAGGGAATGCACCTCAGTGAAAAAGACAGTCACTACCTTAGAGTAACAGACTGGAAAAATTTTTCCAAACAAATGGTCCCAGGAAACAAGCCTGGAGTAGCCATTCTAATACTGAATAAAAAAAGACTTATAATCAAAAATTATCAAAAGAGATAAGAAAGGACAATTCATGCTCAGCAAAGGAAAAAAATCTACCAAGATGAACTCTCAGTTTTGAACATCTACACTCCAAATGCAAGGGCACCCACATTCATTAAAAAAAAAAAACTTTACTAAAACTCAAAGCACACATGCACCTCACACAATAGTACTGGGAGACTTCAATACCCCACTCTCACCAATGAACAGATAATGGAAACACAAACTAAACAGAGGCCCAGTGGAACTAACAGAAGTTATGAACCAAATGGATTTAATATATATATATATTAATATATATATACACATACACATAACATTTCATCCTAAGACAAAAGAATATACCTTCTTCTCAGCACCTCATGGTACCTTCTCCAAAATTGACCATAAAGGGTCATAAAACAGGCCTCAACAGATACAAGAAGATTGAAATAATCCCATGCATTCTATCAGATCACCATGGACTAGGACTGGTCTTCAATAACAACAAAAACAATGGAAAGCGCACATACACATGGGAGCTGAACAATTCTCTGCTCAATGATAACTTGGTCAGGGGAGAAATAAAGAAAGAAATTAAAGATATTTTAGAATTTAGTGAAAATGAAGGCACAACATACCAAAACTTATGGGACACAATAAAAGCAGTGCTAAGAGAAAAACTCATAGGTCTCAGTAACTCCATAAAGAAACAGGAGAGAACATTCACTAGCAGTTTAACAGCACACCTGAAAGCTCTAGGACAAAAAGAAACAAACACACCCAAGAGGAGTAGATGGCAGGAAATAATCAAACTCAGGAATGAAATCAATTAAGTAGGAACAAAGAGTACTGTACAAAGAATCAACAGAACCAGGAGCTGGTTCATTGAGAAAATCAACAAGATAGATAAACCATACTAACTAGAGGGCAAAAAGACAATACCCAAATTAACAAAATCAGAAATGAAAAGGGAGACATAACAACAGAAACTGAGGAAATTCAAGAAAAAATCATCAGATCCTACTACAAAAGCCTATACTCAACACAACTGGAAAATCTAGATGAAATGGTCAATTTTCTGGACAGATACCAGGTACCAAAGTTAAATCAGGATCAGATAAGCCATCTAAACAATCCCACAATCCCTAAAGAAATAGAAGCAGTCATTAAACATCTCCCAGCCAAAAGAAGCCCAAGACCAGATGGTTTTAGTGTAGAATTCTACCAGACCTTCAAAGAAGACCTAATACCAATACTCTTCAAATTATTTCACAAAATAGAAACAGAAAGAACACTACTCAATCCATTCTATGGAGCCACAGTTATGCTTATACCGAAACCACACAAAGACCTAACAAAGAAAACTTCAGACCATATTCCCTTATGAATATCAATGCAATAATACTCAATAAAATTCTTGCAGACTGAATCCAAGAACACATCAAAACATTCACTCATTATGATCAAGTAGGCTTCATTCCAGGGATGCAGGGATGATTCAATATAAGGAAATCCATCAATATAATATACTACATAAACAAACTCAAAGAAAAAAACATATGATCATCTTATTAGATGTTGCAAAAGCATTTGACAAAATTCAATACCTTTATGGTAAAAGTCTTGGAAAGATCAGGACATCAAGACACATTCCTAAACATACTAAAAGCAATATACAGCAAATCAGTAGCTAACATTAAACTAAATGAAGAGAAACTTGAAGCAATTCCACTAAAAGCAGGGACTAGACAAGGCTGCCCACTCATTATCTATTCAATATAGTCCTAGCCAAAGCAATTAGACAACAAAAGGAAGTCAAAGGGATACAAATTGGACAGGAAGAAGTCAAACTATCACTATTTGCAGATGATACAATAATATACTTTAAGTGACTCAAAAAATTCCACCAGAGAACTCCTAAACCTGATAAACAACTTAAGCTAATTGGCTGGATATAATATTAACTCAAACACATCAGTAGCCTATCTTATACAGGATAAACAGGCTGAGAAAGAAAGTAGGGAAATGGCACTCTACACACTAGTCACAAATAATATAAAATATCTTGGTGTGACTCTAACCAAGCAAGTGAAAGATCTGTATGGCAAGAACTTCAAGTCTTTGAAGAAGGAAATCAAAGAAGATCTCAGAAGATGGAAAGATCTCCCATGCTCGTGGATTGGCAGGATTAATATAGTAAAATTGGCCATCTTGCCAAAAGCAATCGACAGATTCAATGTAATCCCCATCAAAATTCCAACTCAATTCTTCAAAGAGTTAGACAGAGCAATTTTCAAATTTATCTGGAATAACAAAAAACCCAGGATAGCTAAAACAATTCTCAAAAATAAAAGAACTTCTGGGGGAATCAGTATCCTGGACCTCAAGCAGTACTACAGAGCAATAGTAATGAAATTCTGCATGGTATTGGTACAGTGACAAGCAGATAGATCAATAGAATTGAAGACCCAGAAATGAACCCACACACCTATGGTCACTTGATCTTTGACAAAGGAGCTAAAGCCATCCAGTGCAAAAAAGATAGCCTTTTCAACAAATGGTGCAGGTTCAACTGGAGGTCAGAATGCAGAAGAGTGCAAATTGATCCATTCTTATCTCCTGTGCTAAGCTCAAGTCCACGTGGATCAAAGACCTTCACATAAAACCAGATTCACTGAATCTAATAGAAGGGAAACTGGGAAAGAGTCTTGAACACTTGGGCACAGGGGAAAAGTTCCTGAACAGAAAGAACACCAATGGCTTATGCCAACAACTGACAAATGGGACCTCATATAATTGCAAAGCTTCTGTAAGGCAAAGGACACTGTCAACAGGACAAAATGACAACCATCTTTACCAATCCTACATCCTATAGAGGGCTAATATCCAATATATACAAAAAACTCAAGAAGTTAGACTCCAGAGAACCAAATAACCCTATTAAAAATAGGGTGTGGAATTAAAGAATTCTCAGCTGAGGAATATGGAGTGGCCAAGAAGCACTAAAGAAATGTTCAACATCCTTCATCATCAGGGAAATGCAAGTCAAAATGACCCCAAGATTCCATCTCACACCAGTCATAATGGCTAAGATAAAAAACTCAGGTGACAGCAGATGCTGTCAAGGATGTGGCGAAAGAGGAACACTCTTCCATTGTTGGTGGAATTGCAAGCTGACACAACCAATATGGAAATCAGTCTGGCAGTTCCTCAGAAAATTGGACATTGTACTACTTGAGGATCCAGCTATACCACTCCTGGACATATATCCAAAAGATCCTCCAACATATAACAAGGACACCTGTTCCACTATGTTCACAGCAACCTTATCTACAATAGTCAGAAGCTGGAAGGAACCCAGATGTCCCTCAACAGAGGAATGGATACAGAAAATGTGGTAAGTTTCTACAATGGAGTACATCTCAGCAATTAAAAAGTAACTTCATGAAATTCACAGGCAAATGGATGGAACTAGAAAATATCATCCTGAGTGAGGTAACCCAGTCACAAAAGAGCACACATGGTATGTACTTACTAATAAATGGGTATTAGGCAAAAAGCTCAGAATACCCAAGATACAACTCACAGACCATATGAAGCTCAAGAAGGAAGACCAAAGTGGGGATTCTTCAGTCCTTCTTAGAAAGGGAAGCAAAATAATTACAGGAGGTAGAGGGTGAGAAGGACTCGGGAGGAAGAGAGGATGGGGAGGGGGAGAGGTGGGTAGGATCAGGTATGGGAGGAGATGGGGATGATAGACAGAGGGTCAGGAAATTGAACAGAGGTATGTGGCAACGGGGGATGGGAAAGTGGGGGTAACCACCAGAAAAGTGCCAGGAAAGCAAGAGGGTCCCAGGACCCTACAGGGACGACATTAGCTGATATACCCAACAAAGGGGAGGGAGAACCTGTAAAGATCATATCCAGAGGTTAGGCAAGGCCCCCATTTGGGGGATGGGGCCACTCACTCATCTCCAAATTTTTAACCCAAAATTGTTCCTGTCTAAAGGAAATATGGGGACAAAGTGTGGAACATAGACAGAAGAAAAGGCCGTCCAGAGACTGCCACACCTGGGGATCTATCCCATATACAGACTCCAACCCCAGACACTATAGCTGATGCCAAGAAGTACTTGCTGACAGGAGCCTGATATAGCTGTCTCATGGGAGGCTCTGCCAGAGCCTGACAAATACAGATGTTGATGCTCACAGCCAACCATTCGATTGAGCAGGGAGACCCCAATGGAGGAGTTGGAGAATGGACTGAAGGAGCTGAAGGGGTTTGCAACCCCATAGGAAGGACAACAATAACAAACAGATCCGCCAGAGTTCCCTGCGACTAAACCACCAACCAAAGAGCACACATGGAGGGACCCATGGCTCCAGCTGCATATGTAGCCAAGGATGGCCTTATCTGACATCAATGGGAGGAGAGGCCCTTGGTCCTGTGAAAACTTGATGCCCTAGCATAGGGGAATGCTAGGGTAGCAAGACAGGGGGTGGGTGGGTGGGGATGCACCCTCATAGAAGCAGGGGGCAGGAGGAATTGGATAGGGGGTTTCAAGAGGGGAGACCGGGAAAGGGGATAACATTTGGAATGTAAATAAATAAAATAACCAATTTAAAAAAATAAAAGTTGCTATTCTAGCTGTATTTGCAGAGGACTGGAGTTTGATTCTCAGCACTCATATTAGATGGCTGACAACTGCCTATAACCCTAGCAATAGTGGCTCTGAGTCCCTTCAGGCTTCCGTGGGTACCCTCACACACACACACACACACACACACACACACACACACACACACACACATAGTGTAAAGGGTCCATAATTCGCCAAAGAATGATACCCCAGACTCAAATAGTATGTAAAAGCAAAGCGTGTTTTTATTCTGCAGAAGTCCAGCATGCCAGGGTCTCTATTTCCAGAATAGAGAGACAATCAAGTGAATTCACAGGCCTGATTGAAAGCACATTGGAGCTCTGGGGTAGATGGGTATTCCAGAACAATACCAGGGCATGGGGCCTGGAAGCTGTTGCTGAAGCCCCGGGAAGGTGGCCTCATCTTACTCTGTCTCTAGGCGTTCTGGAACACGACTGGGGTGTAGAGGCCGGAGCCTGGGGTTTTTTCTATTACTGCCTGGGCTTGTCTGGACTTGCCTGGTTCTTAGACCTATTCTCCTTAACTGCCTGTTTGAAGCCTGTCATGGAATCAGCCTAGTCTTCTCAATAGTTAAAAATAAAAATTAGCTTACAAAAAAGGAACTCCTTTATCTTACCTACCAGTGGCCCTTTTCCTTCTGCCCCAGTCTTTCCTGTAAGAGGGATCGTATTTCAGACACAGTCATGTCTGATGATTGCAGCAGGAAATAAAAGTCTGATTCGTTGATTGATTGATTGACTGATTTTATATATATGACTACACTGTCACTCTCTTAAACACGCCAGAAGAGGGCATCAGATCCCATTACAGATGGTTGTGAGTCACCAAGTGGTTGCTGGGAACTGAACTCAGGACCTGTGGAAGAGCAGTCACTGAGCCATCTCTCCAGCCCAAAGTCTGAGGTTTAAACTGCTGATATCCTGCACCATCCTGTAAAAACATGGGTGGCAAATGTAGCGTGCGCTGCATCTGAAGCTCTGAACCAGGTGCGGCTGTTCCAAATATGTTCACATTGAAACAAACGAATCACAGATGTTGCCTGTGGCGTTCCTAGAGCATCCGAACTGGCAGTTGGTCCACAAGCTCATGCCTTTATCGACATCAGCTGAGATTCAAAAGCTGATAGGACACGGCGGGAGGTGATTGGTGTTCAGGGGGTTTGTAAGACTCTGAGGAGCCTTAGCTGCCATGGACCCCCAAGGGGCCCACGCGGAGCCGAAGAGTGATGCAAAAGTAGAGGAGTTTATTGTTCCAGCGTGCTGGGGCCATCCTGCATCCAAAGGCGATGACCCCAGGCAGCCCATTTGTTGAGTTCTTATACAGTTTTCAGGGGTACAATAGAACAACAACCACTAGGCACAATGTGATTGGCAGAACAGTGTGACTTTAATCTGATTGGTTCTTAGGAAATGAGAGAGCAAGGGCTTCCCTTACCGGTGGATGGACAACAGTCGGTCTGCCCTGAGGAATGTGTCTACATGCTCTGGGCTTCCTTTATCTGCAGGTGGCCAATGGTCGGTCCCTCCTGTGGTCTTTCTGAGGAATGTAATCAGCCTTTCCCAGCGGGGAAGGGGGCATACGTGCACTGTGACCTCTCACTTCCAGGAGGGAAGGGGTCTTCATGTTCTAGAGCCTGGTGGAATTTTCCAAAGGCCCTGAGCTAAGCTCGTCAGTTTCAAGATTGGAAAGCAATTCTGTCCTCTAGCAATTGTTATAATTGTATTCAATTTATATCTGAGAGTAAAGAGACTTTTATTGGATTAAAAAGGGGAATTGTGGAGGTTTGGGTCTTTTGCTATCTGTTGTGATGCTAAGTGTGAGTCCCCTAAGACCTAGTTGTCCCAGAGATGAGAGTCTACACATACACCTTGGCCCTCAGTTATTTTTATTGTGCTATTTAAAGCTTAATTGTAAATATAAAGGCTGTGTGTGTGTGTTTCATCCAGGAACTTAAATAGCTTAGGCAGGGTAGAAACCTTGGCTGGGATTTCTTCCACACCTTCACAGGTGCCTGTCACATCTGAGCCCTTCAAGATGGTGTGTGTGTGTGTGTGTGTGTGTGTGTGTGTGTGTGTGTGTGTGTGAGTGAATATGTATGTGTGAGTATTATTTGAGACTTTTCTATACATATACATAACCATATCCACACCTCCACAACAGTCTGACCATCTAGTTTTACAAGGCAACCAATAATAGTGGCGGCACCCTGTGTGTTTGGAGAAGGTCCCTCTGGAGCCTCCCTGGCCAATAACCTGCAGGGAGACAGCTGAGATGACAGTCTTTTAAAAAACCGTATTACATTTATTTATTTTGGGAAGGGTAGGGTGTTAGAGGACAACTGGCAGGAATCATTTCTCTCCTACCACACGTATCCTGAGGACTAAACCTAAAATGTCAGACTTAGTGCAATGACCCTTCTCTCCTGAGCCATCTACAGGTCCCATGATGGCATCCTAGTGTGGCAATAGCAAATTGATGGTGAGCTGTGGCCACAGCCACTTTTACTGTTGCCTGTGGGGCTCTCTGTTGCCCTGTAGAAGAGTCGTCATCTTCAGCAGTACTGACTGGCCCCAGCCTGCTTTCCTTCATCTGTAGCTGTGCGTTTCAGCAGTGAGATTAAGTCGTCAAAGCTAAGTATTGTCTGGATGGTTAATCCTGAAAAATAACCCATAAAACTCACAAACTGAGTTTTAATTCCAGTCTTCACCCCATCTGTTAAATGGGAAGTGCAGTAATGCCAATTTTATAAGGCCATAGTGACAATGAAGTAAAATAATGTGTGTGCATATATAATTTTGTATGATGTCTAGTTGGCAATAAGTTAATGCTCACTGTTCTTTGAATTTCTTCTGAAGATAAATGAGATGATAGTTGTGAAAGTAATTTCTTGTTTGTGAAGAATGAATGACCTCTACCACCATCACCACGACTGTCCCATTACCACCACCACCATCACCACGACTGTCCCGATTACTACCACCACCATCACCATGACTGTCCCATTACCACTACCACTATCACCATGCCTGTCCAGATTACCACCACCACCATCACCACGACTGTCCCGATTACTACCACAACCATCACCATGACTGTCCCATTACCACTGCCACCATTACCATGACTGTCCAGATTACTACCACCACCATCACCACGACTGTCCCGATTACCACCACCACCATCACCATGACTGTCCCAATTACTACCACCATCACCACAACTTTGTCCTGATTACCACCACCACCACTACGACTGTCCCATTACCACCACCAACAACCATCATTATGACTGTCCCCATTAACACCATCACCATGACTGTCCCCATTATCACAATCACCATGACTGTCCCCATTACCACCATCACCATCACTGTCCCCATTATCACAATCACCATGATTGTCCCCATTACTACCACCTTCACCATGACTGACTACATTACCTCCAATCACTATGACCACTATCATATCATATGACCACTATCACTATCACTATCATCATCAATAATTCTCATCTTCTAGACAAAATTACAAGTCCCTCTTCAGTTTAACACTGAGTATACAAAGGACATATAAATAACAATATTTCAGAATGGCTGTCCCATCTGCTGTAGATAAGGACAGGAGACTGAGCTTAGAAGCTCTATTCTGACTGAAGCCCTCCACTAATCTTATATCACTCCAGAAGTCACTTAAACTACCAGCTTTGTTTGGCCATCTGTAAGGTAGAAGAATTAGATTTCAAAATATCCATAGCTCTCAGACAGTTCACAATGCCAGGGAAAGAGAAGCTAAGACCCTGGGTTTCTGTGAAATGGGTGTTGAGGGGCTCAATTCTAGTCCTATCCGGATCTGTCTCCCCACCTTTTGCTTCACTATGGCCATGAAATTCTCCATGTTGGGCCAGAAGAACTTTCCAAATAAAAAGTGGGTTTTATCACCCAGCCTCTTAACTCTCTGTGACTGCTCATTGTCTTCAGGATGAGGGCTGAACTCTATAGAACAGCATGCGTCTATAGGCCCCATAGTCATGGCATACTAAAGAATGGTCATGTCCCTCCTGGACACAGGGAGAAGCCAAGCGACATTTCTTTAGCAGACAGAATGTTATTTGTCTATTAAAATAAGGTCAGAAAGACCAAGAAACAGCATGGAATGCAATTATAATAAGTTTAAAAACCAAACTAAAAATTTTTTGTACATAATATGACTTTAGTTAAGATAGGATGTTGTTTCTGTAGAACAATACAATACCATTATGAATATAGTAACTGATCAGTAAATATCAGTCTAGTAATTGATTTTTAACAGTTTTCCAGCTTCGTGCTTTTTTCCCATGTTTTGCATCTTCTTTCTTTAACCAGAGATTTAAAACCCTGAACTGGGAGGAAGGGCTACAGAATGATCTCAGTGTCCCTAAAAGCCTGGTGACCACTCAGTTCCTGGAGCTCCGGTGGAAAGAGCCAGCTGACTACCATGGGTTGTCCTTGGACTTCCACACAAGTGGGCAGGGGGGATTCCCAAGCACATACCAAAAATATTGTAAAAATTTCTTTTAATAAATAAATAAAGTCAGGCTGGGATTACCTCTCTGTGGTAGAGATGTGTGTAAATACACTCATTTAGGAAACTAGAAAATCATCTAAGACAAAAGTAAATCTATCTCAAAAATCAAAACAACAAATATGGAGCAGTGAGTTTAGCTACACTACTTTGGCTCCTGGTGGGTGCGTGTGGAGCTATCTGAATGGAAGACACACACACACACACACACACACACACACACACACACACACACACCAGTTAGTTTTAAAATTACTTGGCTACCTCAAAGACTGGGCACTCTTAAACCTTCCCCTGCTACCCCAGGCCCAACTGGGGAAATGGCCCCAGTGGCCACCAACCTGAGTTCTTCCATGACTGGTGGCTTTCTCTCCTGCAGTTACTATGTCCATCCTAGTCCCTTAAGTCATGGAGAGACTCGGTCTCTCCTCTCTCCCTCATCCCAGCCTGCCCTGTCTCTCTTTGCCCTGCTATTGGCCGCTGGCATCTTTATTGATCAAAAATCAACAGGGGACAAGGACCTTCAGCATTTGGACATGCAGATTCACAATTAAACCAAAGCATTAGAACCAATCTCCAACAAAAATCCAAAAATTCAAAAACCCAAACCAAAACACTGCAAATCTTCTTATATTTGAGAATACATGAGAAATTGAAGCATTGTGAATATCTGGTCCTCAGAGTATCCCAAACAGGTGAGCAGATCCACTGCCCATTGTCTCCTGAGACTTTTTCCTACCTGGGTGTTACAGGTGCTTGCATGGTGGTCATTCCTATTTGTGCATTTGCTTGTGTGTTCTGTGGGGCTCAGGCTTGAACCTAAACTGCAGGCAGGCCAGGCAGGCCAGGCAGGCCCTCGACCCCCGCCTCACCTGCACCTATGAGGTTTGCATTTTTTACCTCAAATGGTAAATTTTTACCTCTTCTGCTTTCAAGGGTCACATGGTAAAAAGTTTGAATGGATCAGAGGAAGAGGGAACACTTGTCAATGGGAGGTGTGCTAGTTTGTATTCTATTGGTGTGATAAATTCCATGACTAAAAGCAATTTGGGGAGGAAAGTACTTATTCAGCTCACACTTCTACATCATTGTTTATCTTTGAGAGAACCCAGAACAGGGATTAGAGGCAGGAACCTGGAGGCAGGAACCAAAGCAGAGGCCATAAAGGAATACTGCCTACTGGTTGTTCCTCGGGCTGGCTCAATTTGCTTTTGTGTACAGCCCAGGGCTACCTGCCCAGGGGCATCACTCACGGCGGGCTGGGCCCTTCCACTTCAGTCATAAATTAAAAAAAAAAAAAAATGCCTCGCAGACTTGCCCACGTGCCAATCTAATGGAAGCATTTTCTCAGTCAAGGTTTCCTCTTCTCAGATGACTCCAGCTTGTGTGAAGTTGGTCAAAAGAAGCTAACAAGCACACGGGGCAGTTGTCTTCCATTTCTTTTCTCATCTCTCAGATTCTAACTTGAGAACTCCAGACACACCACAGAGCATTGGTTAAGGATCCTCTCAAATGCCCAAATGTTAAAATGTCCTGACTGTCTTCATATACCTTCTCGAGGCTTCTTGCTTGGTGGATCCATGGCTCTTGGGGCCAAAGGGATGAAAAGTGAACATCTGTCCACAGCTGGATAACTGGGGGCATGAATCAAGAGCGATGGGTGCATTCTCCTGTGCCCACAAAGATGGCTTCATCAAGATTAGAACCTGGCTGGGGAACATTTGCACAAACCCAGCCCGACCCTGCCAGGAAGCACACACAGGGCTTGCCCAACCAACCGTGTGACACTGAGCATGTGTTCAGTGGTGACTACACCTGTGGGTCAGCTCAGAGCTCAGGGGCTCCCACGACGACAGGATCCCTTCTGACGACAAAAATCCTGTTCTATCAGAAGAGTATCGAGCCCTGGGGAGCCAGGGTTTGGTTTTGGTTTGGTTTTTAGTATAGAATAGAGTTAATTCAGGGCATGGGGAGGGGAGTTGAGAGGGTCATAGAGGCAGAGAAAGGCAGAGAGAGAGAGAGAGAGAGAGAGAGAGAGAGAGAGAGAGAGAGAGAGAAGAAGAAGAAGAAGAAGAAGAAGAAGAAGAGAAGACAAGAGAAGACAAGAGAAGACAAGAGAAGACAAGAGAAGACAAGAGAAGACAAGAGAAGTAGAGGAGTAGAGGGCGGTCTCGAGCACAGGAGGTGTGGGGGTGGGGGAGGGGGAGGGGAAGCAAGAACAAGGCAGAGAGCAAGAGCAGGAGTCCCTTTCTGAGGAGGGGCAGAAGTTTCTAGGCAATGGCAAGGGAGAGGGTGGTGTTCCAGGACAGGAAGAGAGCCGCCCTTACTGCAGCGGGACTGTCCTGTGATTCCAGCCCCTAGCAGGCAGCAGCAGAAGGATCATGAGTTCTTGGTCCTATAGAGAGTCCAAGGCCACCCTGTGCTATATAGACCTGTCCTCAAGTAAGTAGATTAATTCTTAAAAATGCTTTTAAGTCCAACATATCTTCTGGGAAGTGGACAGAAAGCAGCAGAGAATGAGGTGGAATTCCCAGGGTTGGCGGCCATGACAAATGGCGTGAGCGTCATCTCGCACAGGTACAGAAGCTTAATCAGAGTGGTCAAGTGAGGCCGGACTCCGGCACTCTGGGGTGCCTCATCCCTTCCCAAGGTGTCCTTACACTCACCTCCAAGCCCCCAGCCACGCCCCTCAGGCCTCCTGGATACCTTTCAGTTCTAAGAAGTAGCTGGCCGGAGACAATTTCCAGACCACATGAGGCACTAAGAGGCCAAAACCTGGCCACAGGAACTGATTATCCGACCAAAAGGCGTCTGCATCAGCTGCAAGGTGGGAGAGGACTGGACGGATACTCATTATCCATAGATTGTTCTCCCTACATGCCAATTCCCTCATAAAGTATCAGACTGGTCCTTAAGGAATCTAAGCAAGTTATTGGGACTTGCATTCCTTGTGGTGAGACCACAGGGTAATCGCCTTGCAGAGGGAAGGATTGGAACTGGGGTCTTGCCAACAGAAGGAGGGAATCTGAACTTTCTGCACTAAAGCCCATAATCACCCAGAGGGCAGGCCACAGCGATTTCCCTAGGGAACGTTCATATGATTGACAACTTGCCTTGTTTTCCTTTTCTTGACCACCTTCTGAGCGTGGTTAATAAGAATCAATCACAGCTCTAAGTTACCCACAAGTCAGTCCCCAGTCTCAGGTCATCAGAACTGGTCTCTGCTCTGTAAGAAAGGACTCTGGACTGTGGGTGATAAATCCGAAGCTTGTTCCACTGTCTGTCTGTCTGTCTGTCTGTCTTATCTGGCAGGATTTTGGGGTCTTGTCAACTAAAATATCTCAGTTTCCTCTAAATCTCTGAAATCTCACCACACAGTTACTACACAGTATCTTTTGAATTATGGAAGTTTTAATGCAACAAAGCAGTCACTTCTTGCTTACAAACTGAGTCAGATACTCCAGGCAGCTCTAAGATACACCGAGAAATTTCTACTCTCTTCTCCCACAAACACACCCACCCACACGTTTCCCCTGGCCGCGTGACATCAGCATACACATCAGATTTCCCTCCCAACACCGGCTTCCACCGGTTCTGTGGGACTTCTCAAACCACCCATGGCAACTCTTTGGCTCACCGGTTTCCTGCCCCGGCCTGTACAGGGCCAGCACCGCGATGCTCCGTTTGTTCTGTAAATGTTAAATGTCACCCTCTGATGTTTACTGACTTTGAAGTCCCCAGGCCACAGTACCTGGGGGAAGTTGCCGTCTCCATCAGGCTCCCCCCCTGTTGGGTGAGCAGTGGACTGCTTCCTCTAGACTTACTGTGAATGCGGGCACTCTAAGTGCATTTGAATATGTTGATTCACCTAACACTCACGATAAGCATTTGAGGTCAGAGCAAGCATGTATCCATTTCACAGACAAGGAAACAGAAAGTTCGGAGAGACTAAGCTACCTGTCCAAGGTCGCCCAGTCACTGTACTCCCAGCCACGGGGGATTTTCTCTTCCCTAGCTCTTATTTTCTTCTCTTCAGAGTAGCTCTGATTTGATCGAGTTCAACCAACAACTCTGTTCCTCTACGGGACACTTGGGAGTCACGGATGAGTTCCGGGCCTTCCCTGCAAGTAGCGGCCCAGCAGAGCGGAGCAGGTGGGCCAGGGGAGGAGCGGGCTAGCCGGCTAGCGAGGCACTGTGGGCGGACTCGGAAGGGCGAGCGCGAGCCCGAGCCCGCACCGTCTGCCCCGCCCACTGTGGCTCCTGAGCCTGAGGGCGGGCGGGCGGGCGAGCGCGACAGTGCCTGTAAAGCTACAGCCTTTCTTCCACTGGAACAGATGACGGTCTCTGCCTCCTCTGCCGCTTTCTTTGGTTTTGAAACTTTTATTTCTTCCTCGTTTGCAACTTTTAAACTTGACGGTGCATTAAAGTGACTGGTGATGGCCCACTCACTACTTTGTCACTGATTGTACATTTATTGGTGTCACTAGGCTCAGTGGGGAAGAGCCCTTACAGTACAAGCACGAGGACCTGAGTTTGCATCCCCACACCAGTGTAAAAAGGGAGCAGGGCCACAATGGTCTGTAACCCCTGTGTGGGAGGGGAGGACAGGCGAGGTCCTGGAAGTTTCTGGACCCATTCCAAAGTTCCTCACAGTCAGAGGTAGCATGTGCTAAATTAGGTCAGTGCCTGACACCTCCGAGCCTGTCCCATCAAACTTTGGGTAACCTACCCTCCCGCTTCCCCTCCTCGTGGAGGACGCTGGGGCAGGGCTTAATGCACAAGCCGGTTTGAGAATGATAGCATTGGTTCTAACCGCCGCACGCACGCACGGTTATCTGCCCGGGCGTCTCCTAGGTGGCATTCCAGGACAGACCTCAGCTTCTGTTTAGGCCTCGTTCTTGAGGAGTGCCTGCCTTGGCTCTGTATCTGAGCAGATGAGACCTGGGCGTGCGAAGAGCGCTCACGTTTGGAAATACCTCTGATCTCCATTATCTCCGTTCTCGGGAGCCCGAGGCAGGTGGGTGTGAGTCTAAGGCTAGCCTGGGCTACATAGTAAAACACTATCTCATAAAACAAACAAAAAAGGGGGTGGTTTCTTCTTTCTTAGGATCAGAGTCATCCCATACTGTATGAGATAGAGACACCAAGGGTAACCTTAGACCTCTGCTTTTTATAATAAAATAGTACCTGTTATTTTGATAAAACTCAGTAAGTATTTATACATACATATACGCATGTATGTGTGTATGTATATATGTACATACGTGTTTATAGGACAACTGTGAAGACAAGTTCAATCTCCAGCACCCATGTGACAAACTGGGGCACGGCCGCAAGTACCTGCAATTCTAGTTCTGTGACCAGCGAATAGACAGGCGGATCCTGGAGCCTACTGGCCAGTCAGTCTAGACCAATAGCAATCTTTGGGTCAAGTGAGGGCCTTGTCTTAAGAGAGAAGGAACGCAGTGATGGACACCTGAAACCCACCCTCCTCTGGCCCTCCCACTAGGGCACAAGTGTGCAGTCTCACCTATGTACACACGTACACCAAACTCTTGAGTATGCTTGCACACGTGCACAATTATATCTGAGTATCCAACTTGTGCCAAGCCCAGTGTTAAACATTCACCTCTGTCAGCCAATTTAATCTATCAGTGGCCAGAGTACAACATAGTACAGGCACGTGGGTGTGAAATGATTTGTCCAGAGGCCCCTGATATGGGGCAGCGCTATCAGGCGGGAAGGACCGTTTGGCACTTGTGCATAGCTATAGCTACCCTGCTCCCACCATCTGTTCTCTCTCTCTCTCTCTCTCTCTCTCTCTCTCTCTCCTCTCTCTCTCTTCAATCCTGACTACTCTGCAGAACTTCCCTGCTTTACAAAGCCATTATGCACTCCACCTTCTGGATTTAAAACTTAGTCATTTTAAGCAAAGCTCCTAGACCTGATGTTTCTGCCAAGTTTTCCCTAGTTGGACATTCCCTGTCACCATGGAAACCAAGAATTGGTTAAAATTGGGTCCCTGGAGGTAAGAAAATGCAGGAAGGAAGAAAAAAAAGTGTGGAGACTGCAGGTGAGGATCCCCGGGCAGCTTCTATACCGCCCGCCCTGGCATGGCCTGCTATTTCTTAGACCTGGTCAGTCTAAGGAAGCATTTCAGGTCCCTGTAAAATTTGCGAGGAGCTCCAAAGCAGAGAAAGAAAACAGCACAATTGAATTTAAGTAGATTCAATTAAATGCGTACAAAAAATGGCATGCTAATTTCATGAATAAATTGGGACTTCGTAAACAAAATCATGACGCTTAAAAATAGTAAGGCCTGCTTTCTTCCCTGGCTTGTTAACCAACTCTGGAGAAAGTCCAGCCCTTCAGAAATTGAATTTGTAACAAGTTATTTCAGAGACAGAATTATAAAAGTCATTTTTTTTTTTACAGCTAGGTTACTAACAACTACTGCTTGTTCACATTGGCCAAACGCAAAACAAAATGAAGTGGATGCTTTTAATATGTTTGATATGGTGTGAAGATTTTCCAAAAACAAAGAAAGAAAGGAAGAAAGAAGGAAGGAAGGAAAGAAGGAAGGAAGGAAGGAAGAAAGAAAGAAAGAAAGAAAGAAAGAAAAAGAAAGAGAGGGAGGGAGGAAGGAAGAAAGAAAGGAAGAAAGAAAGGAAGGAAGGAAGGAAGGAAGGAAGGAAGGAAGGAAGGAAGGAAGGAAGGAAGGAAGGAAGGAAGAACTCTTAAGGGTTGGGAAGTTATAACAGCAGGGCCCAGGAGGCAGGGCCGCCTTGCCAGGGAGCCAGCCCTGACCTGCAGTGGGAAGCAGGGGGAGAAAGAGGTTTCTGAATGAAATGGTTGACTTCACCCAGCTGCCCTGTCTCAGGGGAGTGACTCTTCGAACATGTCCGATAGATTCCAGCCGCCCAGACTGGAGCAAAGCCAAGAAAACTCAGCTTCCCATTTCTCCTTGGCTGTGAGAGATCGGAAGGCTATTATTGTGAAAGAGAAATTTGAGAGGGGCTGCAAACACCCAGAGCCACCTTCTGTGGCCCTCACCAGCAAGGTGAGGGTGCCCCTTCCTTACTGCAGAGAGGCACCGCAGACTGACAGCTATTCCTCCATCAAAGGCTGGACCAGAGGGAGCTCCCTTACATGGAGGGAGTCTGCAAGGGTCTATGGTGTCTAAGCTCCTAAAGCCAGAGGAAATTAGGCAGCTGCCTCTGGCTTAGGCTTTAGCTTGTGCCTCTTGATAAAGTGGGTGAGGCCCACGGAAGCTCTGGGCTGGGGCCCGGGCCTGCTGTGACCCTCAGAGTCTCAGGTTTTCCCTCCTGTCACCTGTTCCAATCCTAGGCTAGAATGGATACAGGATTGCCTTAGAGGTTTGTCGTCTTGTCACTCCAAGTGTGACCCTTATTCCAACAGACTCTAACATGGGAATCTCATCAGAAGTGCTTCAGCGTCCTTACCCAGAATCCGCACGCCAGCCTCCAGGGGGAAATGGTGTGCAAATTAGACTCCAAAGCTATGAGACTTTAAAAAGCCGTAGTTCACATCCTGGGAGGTGTTGCTGGAATGTTGGCCTCGTTTGCTTGTTCTGTGAGGTCAAGCCCCAGCCTGCTTTATCCCTACTGTCCCACCTCTGGGCTCAGTCGTGTTATATAGTGGGCCTTCTTGATATTTGTTTAATTACATTCAGTGTGACTGTCCCATGGGGCATCAAGAACAGACAGGATATTTCCAGCCCAGCAAGAGGGGCCTATTCACCTGCATTTGGTGCCAGCCCAGTGCAGTACTACAAAGCGCTCAGGATCCCCTGGGAGGCCTGGAGAAGAGGCACACTTCTTCTGCCACACCCCAGGTTTCCTGCTGGGCAAGGCTGGGATGTGGTAGACAACAAGGCTTATTTCCGACATGTTCAAGTCTCTCTGCCAGCTGCTTCGAGAATGTGCACAGCCTGTCAGCAATGCTGGAATGCACACCTTTGTGTTTCGAAAGTACAATGACAAAAGCACACGCTTGGCAGAAAAAAAGCATCTTCAGATCAGGCAATGTGGCTGCTGTCCCAGGCTGTGCTGTGCCTTTGTGGGGCTAAGGCAGCCTGACACAGGGCATAGGCCAAGGGACCTTGGGGCCAGAGGATAACACCCCAACTTGTGGTGCTAGAGACCACAAGTTATCACTAGACCTCAAAGGAATGGCTATACTCAGAAATCTCTTGGGTCATTTCTAAAGGCTGCAATTCTGCTTCCCATCCCCAGACTCACAAACTGCTGGGGTGGGGCACAGGTGTGCGAGTCAATGTCAAGTAGATCACCCCTCTTGGTTCCTTTCTACAAGCAATAACAGCAACAACCCGTTTACTGCAGATAGGCCTTGAAACTGTCACAGTGACCCGTTTTGTAAGTACGCTGGCTTTTGCATTGCTTACTACATTGAATTACCACAAACTCAGTGTCTTCTGAACACAAATGCATACTTATACTTGAATTCCAGGAGCCCAGCCCAGGCTTGCTGAACTAAAACTAAGGCGTTGGCTGTGCTCCCCTCCAGGGGCTCTGAGGGGAGCCCACGGGGTCTTCCTCAGCCTGGGAAGGCTGCCTTGACTGACGCCTTCCTCCCTCCTCAGTGCTGCGTTTTTCTGGATCTTTCTTTAGATGTCAGCCCCAACCATCTTCTGCATCCCGCTCCTTTCTGCTCTGAGTTCTGGAGTTCCTCTTGGATTACCCAGAATCCTCATCCTCATATCAGCTGACCCACAACTGTACCTCCATCGATCACTCAGAGCAGTGAGGCAGTTCAAATGACACGCCCTGTGAGCACTGCTGCAGGACACAGTAGGAGACATGCTTCTAGAACATCATGTGCAAATGTTCCACTCTTTGTAGCTGATGAATTTCTAACATTTAAAAAAGTAACATTTGTGCTAGTTTTTAGGGAAAATGTTGCTTTATAGAAGTAAAGCCTCCCTACTTCCTGGCCAACTGTGACGAGAAGACCCTGGCCTCCCCTATTGTGATGTGCATACCCCAATTGTGTTGTGTGCACCCCAACTGTGACGTGTGTACCCCAACTTTGATGTATATACCCCAACTGTGATGGGTATACCCCAACTGTGGTGGGTATACCTCAACTGTGATGTGTGTACCACAACTGTGATGTGCATAACCCAACTGTGATGGGTATATGTGTACTGTTATGAATATACCTAAACTGTGATGTGTGTACCCCAACTGTGATGGGTATACCCCCAACTGCGATGTATATACCCAAACTGTGATGTGTATACCCAAACTGTGATGTATATATCCCAACTGTAATGTGTGTACCCAAACTATTATGGGTATACCACAACTGTGATATATATACCCCAACTATGATGTGTATATCCCAACTGTGATATGTGTACCCCAGCTGTGATGGTTATACCCCACTGTGATGTATATACCTAAACTGTGATACATATAACCAACTATTATGTGTATACCTCAATTGTTATGTGTGTACCCCAATTGTGCTGAGCATACACCAAGTGTGATGTATATACCCCAATTGTGATGGGTGTATCCCAACCATGATGTGTATACACCAATTGTGATGGTTATATTTCAACTATAATGGGTGTACCCAAACCCTGATGGTTGTACCCCAACTGTGATGAATGTTCTGAGTGTGATGGGTATACCCTGACTGTGATTGGTGAACCCCTGAGAGAATTCCCTCATCTATGCTTACAGCTTCCAACTTATCTCTTGGTGAACCCAACTATTCAATGGCTTACTTGGGATTTCCACGCAACAGTCTGGAGGAGATCACAAACTTCACAAGTCCCCAGATGAATGCTCCTTCCCGGTGCATCCACTGATGGACTGTTGGCCTTCCTGCTAGAGACCCACCAGGCCTGTTCCAGCCTCAGCTTGAAGAGTCTTATCCATCTACCTGAGCACATCTTTGCAGCCACCTCTTCGGGGAGGTCTTTTGTGGCACTTAGTTGAAAGTTTTATCCCAACCCTGCTGTTTCAGACAGTGAACCAGTGATTTATCACCACCTACCATGATATAGCATGGTGGCAGTGCTTCTACCATACCCTGACCTCAAAGGGAACTTTCCAGTTGGTTTGATTTAACTCCATCTGTTGCTCTGTCTCCACATAGCTGGCCAAGGCCATTGACTAGGACCCAGAACTATTGCTGAAGTGGAGAGTTGTGTGTACTGGAGTCTGGGGGGTGCATGGAGATTATCTAGGACAGTCTGCCCACTCTTGCTCCCTCCCCTATGGGACTCTTTATGTCTTCCTTCTCTCCTCTCTGTCGCTGTTGGCACACTGACTTCTCATACTCTTCAATTCAGGCTCCAGATTCTCTGGTCTGAGAGACGAAAGGAATTTCAGTGCATTCCATGTGCCTAGCATCTTTCCACAGCAAGAGGAGAGGCGCCATTTTTTTTAAATCTTTGTTTCTGCTTCAGTGTATCTTGACCCAGAGTACCAGAGAGAATAGAGGTGAAAACTCACAGCAAACATCAATGTTTACACTCGCCACTGCCCTGTGTCTAATTGTGTTTCTCACCTATGTGGCTGAACACACCCTCCCTCAGATTCATGCTCACCTTCCAAGACCTTAGAGAATTCAGACTTGGTTGACGCACTAAGATGAGGTCAGTGGATACGGGTGGGCCAGTATGACCCGGGTCCTCAGAAGAGAGAAACTTCAAATGTAGACGCACAGGGAAGGGCCATGTGGTGACACAGGCAATGACTGGAGGCAGGAGTGCCAAGAACGCCAGGGAGACTCTTCCCTAGAGCATTTGGAGGGCACAACCCTGTGGACCCTAAGATTTCATACTCCTCTTCAAGCCCAAAGACCAAAGTCTTCTGTTGTTTCATACAAACAGACAGTTGTTGGGTGTGTGTGTCTGTGTGTGTACACCATGTGGAAATCCAAGGACAGTCTTCAGAAGACAGGTTTCTCGTTCCACTGTATACACTCAGAGAGTAAACACAAGGCACCAGGGTTGGCAGCAACCTCCACTGAACCAACGCTAGCCCCAGCTATGCTTCACCTAACCTACCCTCTCATGGGCCTCTGTTAGCGTAGCCATGAGGCCCTCCCGAGCAGGGATCTGGTCTGTTTGTTCCTTAATGAAACTGCTGCATAAATAGTCCTCTATACAGTTTCTGTTGAATGACGGCGCCAAGGACCAAGAAGACTGTTTGGTCTCCTGGAGAAGAACATAGCAATGGGGTGAGAACTTGACCTTGGCTGTCTTTCCAGACACTGAAATGACTATTTTTGTGAATGCGAATCCTGGATGCACCCTTGTCTTCAGTCCAAGGCCACAAACACACATACTCAGCCAGGGTCACAGTCACAGAGTTTACTTTTAAAGGAGCTGTGACTGATGTTCAAGCTTGAAGCCCTACAGACATCAGTCCCGAGCAGAGGAAAACCACATGTTCTGAAGTGGGAGAGGCTTCCAGTGTTGTAGGCAGAAGAATACCTTCCCTGCACCCTGGCTGCTCTCTGATGTGTGTGACACTTACGAATCACAAGCTGTTATTCTTGGCCTGGAGCTCCCGTTTCTTGAATTAAATTACAAGGGTGAATGTGGAAAGCAGCCCACAGGGTGTGTCGCTGGCCAGAGCTCTCCTACCAAGACAGAGCACTCCCTCTGACCCCTGTCTTCTCAAGAAAAGACATAAAACCATTCTTCAGAATAGCTGGATCATCCATTTCAACCCCTCTGTCCCTTCACTGAGATACAAGGAAGCGGGGGCAGCTGTCCGTAGATGTGGTGTGAGTCAGCAAAGACCAAGAATCTCTTCTTTCTCAGATGTTTCCCCAGATCCCAGCTTAAAGCCACCCACTGAACAGTTAGTTCATCAGGGATTAGGGTGGGGAAGAGGGCGAGCCGCTGATAGATAAGTGAGTCCCGGTGACCAAATATGGGACAGAAGTAACTTAAAGGTGGAAGGTTTTTGTTTCTGAAGGTTCAGCCCAAGGTGGCCTGGTCCTGTACATAGAGGCAGGAGCATGTGGTAGACGTCTTTTGTGTCTCAGTGGACAGGAAGCAAAGGAATTCAGATAGGAAGGGAGCAGAGACAAGATACCCCAAGTCCTACCCCTAGGAGGCTTCTCCCGCTATATAATTGCAGCCTCCAAACATTTGTGTGTGTGTGTATGTGAGTGTGTGTGTGTAAAGAGAGAGAATAAAGAGGGGGCGTGTCTTGGGGCTGGAGAGATGGCTCAGTGGTTGAGAGCACTGTCTCTTCTTCCAGAGGACCTGGATTCAATTCCCAGCAACCACATGGCAGCCCACAACTATCTGTAACTCCAAAGTCTGACACTCTCACACAGACACACATGTAGGCGAAACATCAATGTACATAAAAATGAAAGTAAGTTATCTTAAAATAAGAAAGAGGTCTTATAGCTGCACTTCATACTAAAGGTCACTATATTTTACAAGTACACATAAAAAAGGAAGAGTACTAATCACCGGATAGTAGATTTCATGCTTTTCTTATGCAGTTTTTGTGCCAATAAGACTGTCTCTGTTGAGACTGGCGAGATGGCTTGGTGGTTGTCAGTGCTTGCTGTTCCTCGCAGAGTTTGGTTCCCAGATCCTCCCCTCCCTCCCAACACCGCCTCTGACTCCCAACCACAGGTAACTCCAGAGGATCCAACTTTTTCTTCTAGCCTCCTCTGATACTTGAACTTACCCACGTGTGCACACCATGGTGTGCACCACACCACATACCACACATATACACACCACACCACATACCACACATACACACACCACATACCACACACACACACACACACCATACCACATACTACACATACACACACCACACCACATACCACACATACACACACCACACCACATGCCACACACACACACACACACACAGACCCCTTCCAGACAGACAAACACATAAGGCAGCATATGTTCTTGATCCAGGCCTCCTTGGGGGTCTGTTAGTTTACCCCATACCTACCTAACCTAGAGAAATCTGGAATGCACTGGCCCATGGAAACAATGATCCCAAAACACAGCAATGCAGACTTTATCGAAGTTTTCAAGGTGATGAGGTAAGCATATATCGTCACATACATACTGGCACAAAGCACCAGGTGCCTCCCCAGGCAATGGCCGCTCCATCTGTCCATCCTCACCCCCCACTGTCACTGTGCCCCATCTCCACTCCCCTCTTTCAATTTGTAGCCAGCTTCTGTTTTGTTAGCTTCCTTGGGGCATCCCTATCAACTAGGATGCGAGTTAATCTGGTCTTCTCTAGCCTTCTGGGCCTGTTCGCCCTCCCCCCATCCCTCACACACAACCCAGCTGCTGGGGTAAGAGGCTGGCCATCCTGGAGAGCATGTGGTTTTCCCCCCACAAGCTGAACTTCAAGTTACTGTAACCTGCCACATCTTTGGCTCACACATGATCTTGCAGAGTTCTGGAATGGCTTTAGTTTATGTTCCCTACCTTCCTGTGATGTCAGAGACCTGGAGATGGGAGGCAGATGGGGTAGGGGATGACCAGAACTTCAATGTTGGGCTGAGTTTCCAAGGCTGTTATTTAAACTGTTCTGATTTGGGTATGAGTTTTGTCACAAAAACAGCCACAGGAAGAGTCAACGCCATATGTGTTTGGGTAGGTAGATCTCAAAGAAGTAAAAAACTTCCTGAATAGTTAGTGTTGTGTTGCCCTGACATGCGGGTTCCCAGGTCATCTCAGCAGTACTGCTGGGGGCCTTGGGCTGTTCTCTAGCAAAGGCCGGCCATTGCTCAGCGGTGGGAAGGCCTGAGCAGTGGGGTGTGGCTCTAATGTCCTTAAGGCTTAGGGCTTAGCTGAGAGCCAAGGATTCAGAGAGTGGATCCCAAGCAATACTTGGTTGGTGTTGAGGTAGCATCAGGTCATCTAGGACAGACTCTGGAAGAGCCTGGTGTGATGTTTTGCTCCACCAAGATTAAGGAAGAGGCCTTATGGTACGCTCTGTATGTTGATCCAGAAGTCACTCTCTGAGCTAAGTTAGTGTGGCTCAAGTGTAGACTGGTTTGCTTTAGATGGTCAATAAAGACCCCCAAGTCCCTTTCTTCCCCTTTCTTCCCCTTTCTTCCTCCCCTTCTCTTCTCTTTTCCTTCCCTTTCTTCCCTCCACTTCCCTCTCCCTCTCTCCTCCCCATTTAATAACTCTCATCTGATATGCTATTTCCTGGGCAATGAGGTTGCCATGGTCAATATAATTCTTATCCTGTGTTGCAGGCACATCATAATGCTTGTTTTAGGAGTTCTATTGCTGTGACAAAGCACCATGACCAAGGCATCTTATAAAAGAAACTGTTTCACTGGACTTACTGTTTTAGAGGGTTAGAGTCCATGATGGCTGAGCAAAGGTATGTGACAACAGAGAGCTCACATCGTGATCCACAAATGGGAGACAGAGAAAGGTATACTGGGAATTCACAAGTCTTTTAAAACCTCAAAGACTTCCCCCCCTCCAGTGACATACCTCCAACAAGGCCACACCTTCTAATCCTTCCCAAACAGTTCCACCAACATATGAGCTGATGGGGACCATCTCCATTCACACCACCACAATAATAAAATTTCTAATAGTCTAATTGTGATTGTGGACAATGTTACAAAGGGGTACAATAGTTATCAGCATTGGGGGAATCTGAGAGGGAGCATGCTCAGCAAGGCTGTCCCCAAGATATGACATCTAAGCTTAGACCTAAAGCAAGAGAAGTTAGGCAGGCAAAGGTTTGGAGAGAGGAAGTAGATTCTAAGTACATGGAAATGCCAATGTCAAGTCACAAAGGCGAGGAAGGAATGTGTTGGGGAGAGTTGTCTGTGTATAAATTTGGGGCTGCTCGCACAGAGGCTGCAGCTGCCAAAGCTGAGTGGTGCAGAGTCTCTAGGCACTAACGACAGTGCTATTGATAATAATGACCTCCTTATGCAAGCCCCTTTCTAGGTATAACACACTTCGTGTGGCCCATGTGATTTGATCTCCACAATACATGTGACAAAAACAAGGGTTGAGGAAATTAAAAGCATGTCAGTCATAAGCTATCATTCAAAGAAATCTGCACACGGACCCTGCATGGTGGCCTGCCTGATTCCAAGGCCCTGGTTCTGAAAACACTACCCTCCTGCCTTTTAGCACCAGCAGCCTGCTGAGAGTCCAGGAACGATGCTCTCGGTGCATTGGCTCCTCTGAGCTCTAAGAAGGAGGGAGGCAGGACAGGTGATCAGGTGATGGCGCCACCGCCAGAGAAGAGTCTCTGGGGAGAACACTGGTGCTGGAGGCGGCGGACTGTGCAAATCTCCTGAGCCTGTGAGTCAGTGATGATTAGTCAGAGTCTGGCACACTGCGGCGGAAGGAGTAGGGGTTGTGTGTGCTCAACGTGTAGCTTCGAGGCCAGGAAAGATAAGCCAACTTTTAAGGGTGGGTTTTAAATGTAAAATCGTCTTTTCCATGCCCATGTGTGGCTTTACGAGTTTTAGAGGAAAGACAAACTAGAGATAAGCACAAAGCCAGTGTGTTTCACTAGCGCAAGAAACTGAGCACTGTTTCTGTAGGTTGTTCAGAGGCTAAAGGCCCCTGGAAGAGATGCAGAATTAGTTGGAGAAAGACTTTCTCACAAAGATGATCAGGGACTCCCCAGCAAGTGTTTGTGCCTGCAAGAAAAAAAGATCTCTCTAGCGCCTCTGAGCGTAGTGTTTAAACCAAACACGCACATCCCCCAAATCATAACCTTGCCTTTGGGAAAAACCACCAAAAACTAGCAAAACCAAAACCTTTGCTGGAGTCTCCCATTCGTTCCACGGCTTTGTGTCTGGGTTACGTTGGCATGGTTCTCGCTTTAGTGTGGACTTGATATTAGTGGTCCAGGTTTAACTGCTGTGCAGACACCAAGGGAAAGAACAGCATAGGATGCTTGGCCTGGAAGGAATTTCCATTAGTGACTTACCAACATTTCTGAGAATATGTTCCTAACAGGAGTTTTTCGAGGCTAGCTATATGCTATCTCAGATTGGCCTCAGTTCTTACAGTTAAGATAGGGAAACCAGCTGGGCCGCCAGCACTCAGGAGACAGAAGCAGGCAGATCTCTGTGAGTTCGAGGCCAGGCTGGACTATATGATGGAGCCCCAGGACAACCAAGGCTACCTAGATAAACACTATCTCAGAAAATAAAAGCGGGACAGGGTATGTAAAAAGATTTAAGAAACCACCTTGCCCAAAGCCCACAGGGAGTGGTAGCTGTTGTGAAGCCACCAGTAACTGGATCTTCCTCCGTATGAGACCCCTCAGTTCAGCAAGGGCCAGGGACAAATGTTACAGAATTTCTGTTTTCCTGGCAGTTGACTGTCCACCTGCTCATGGAACTAGAGTCTTAGTTCCCTAGAGCAAATCCACTTCCTAGACGTATGCCTGGACAATAGTCCTACCCTCTCTTTGATCTTTGCTTTTCTTGACTGGAAAGCAGAAGCAGCCAGGCCTTCCTTGACCCACTAATGTGAGGATTATTGAAGCGAGCACCCTAGGCCAGAAACGTAGGCAGGCACTTCTGTCCACAATGTCAGAGACGATTGAATAACAGCATATTCACACCGTTTGATGGCTTCCCTTGGTGAATCCAAACTCCTTTACGCCAATCTTAATTACTAATATCAACTTCCATATGACATGGTGTACAGGAAACCCAGGGAGTTGCTGCTGGAGCTGCTGCCGGGGTTGCTGAAGTTGGGTTTGAAAGAGAAGCTGTAGAACTCAGCTGTTAGATGAAAAGTGAAGAGCAGGAAACATCTGGTTCAAACAGGTAACAGCTGGATAGACAGCTAACGGAGTGAGTGGGTCACAGCAGCAGGGGACTGAAGAGGCCAAAGCGCCAAGAGCAGCCAGCGAGTCCTCAGTCTTTGTCACGCGTGCATGACAGGGATCAGGAGATAGGCTGATACCCATGGCATGGAAGAATTAGGGGTTCATCCCATCCCATCCAGCTCAGGGGAGGGAGTTACACCTTTCCTCTGATAGGGCTGCTAAGTTTTGGAGCCTACTTATTTTGATAGGATCTTAATACACCTGTGTGCCCCTCACAGGCTCAATTCTTTTGAGTAAACCTATAGGATGTTTCCCTTTCTGTCCCAGGAGTCAGTAACTTATCAGCCTGTATAAGGTGAGTGGTCCCTGGCAGATGGTGCCACTCTGGGTCAACTCAGAGGCTAGGCATTAATCCTTCTCCCTCAAAATGGAGTCTCCTAGGGCAGTGCACCGCTGGAAAACCACTGTTCCGTCCAATATGGAGTAACTAATAGTCGAGCAGAGCCTGATCTCAACAATGCTGCGAAATAGTAAGTAATCACACTAAAAGTAAGTTTTACTTACATATAATTTTGGGTACGTTGAAAATTTTTCAAAGCATGTCGTAATTAAATATGGAAATCATCAGAGGTTTTTTTTTTTTAATTTAAAAAGTAAATTCATGTATCTACTGTTTTGATCCCTGTAGCCAATACACGGCAAGCTGACATCTTAAAGATTAATCGTCAGCAGGATTTTCCCAGGATGCACACCTGCCCAAGCAAGTCTGGGACCCCGAGGGGCTACCTCACAGTGGCTGGTCATGCTTGGTGGTCCGAAGCTCTTCCCAGAAGGTCATTTGTCCTAAAGGAAAAGTTTGGCCTTCCCAAGCTTGATCAAGGACAGTAGATGTGAAGAAAGGACAGGTGTTTCTGAGCACAGGCTGTCTCTGTCACACAGATTATCCCAGTCCCCAAGGGTTCCCACCTGAGTTACAAGGAGAAACAATACAACTGAAAAGGTATTTCCTAACATCTCTGCTAGCCTGAGCACTTCAGGTCTTCCTAGCTTGGGACCAGGTGTGTTTGAAGGGGACAAAAGGGACCTATCTCCCTTTCTTCTCAGGAGGTGTCCCCTGCACAGAGAGCTAGCAATGTAAACAGTTGGTGACACCTGAGTGCGGTTGCCTATAAAGCAACTCTTACTGGATGTAGAAAAGGAAGTGAGACACAGCAGCCACAGGGACCTGAAGGTCAGACCCTAGCACAGCATTCCCTAGGGAAATCAAATCTACTTAGGAGAAACCTGTCAGTGACCTCAGAGTATACTGTGTGGTCTGGGGATTGAAAGTGGCAAGGACATGTCTCTTGGGGTGGAGACTTGCCTTGTTGGTGGCTTAAATGACTCATTTTCCTCTTTGGGTTTTCCCAAAGCCTTTGTCAACAAGTAACCTTACGTAAATGCTGGCCAGGCAGATTTTCAAGGACAGCGCCAGGAAAGAGGAGTCATCTACCTGCCTTGTTCATCTGAGAGAAACTGGTTTTTCCTGCAGCGTTGGAATTGAACCCAGGGCCACATGCATTCTAGGCAAGTGGTCTACCATCAAGCTATACCCTCAATTCTTCCCAGAATTCATTGGACACTTGTGAAAATTATGAACACTTTGATGGTCTCCCACTACTCTACTCAGGGGAATGTGCCCCAAAGAGCTGAAATCAAAGACTTAGCTACTTAAACACCAGTGGTCACAACAGCGTAATTCACAGCAGCCCAGAGCTGGAAACAACTGGCCTATACATGGAAGTGCATAGCCCAGATCTGTAAATAATGGTATAGACTTCCATTTGACTAGCCAGTGGGTGGGGATTTTGATTTGACCACGTTCTTGTTAATTTATATCATTTGCTTTTTAAAATCTAGTATTAGCTGTCCCGATGCATGTGAAGGGCTAACTCATTGGGGGTTTGATTTTCACTCACTTAACTTGATTTTATTACTTAGCTAATGGTACTGAGAAAGTCATATGTGTGTTAGCTTTTGTGTGTATCCTTTTCAAGATTTTAATTTGTGTGTATCTGTGAGTGTAGCTGTTTACCCTGTTAAAAGAAGGCTCCAGCTCAAGCTGGAGGAATAGGCAGGCCTGGGGTCCTTGGGAAGAGCAGCACGCGCTCTTAACTGCTGAGTCACCCCTCCAGTCCTCTGTGTGCTTTCTTTAAAAATATTTAAGTCCCTGGCCCTCCTTATTTCTTTGGTTTGTTTGTCAGGGTCTCGTGTGGCTCAGACTGACCTTGAACTCACTACATAGCTAAGGCCATCTTTGAACTCCTGAATGTAGCAAGAGTGCTTCCACATCTCAGGTTCTGGAGTTACACCATGCCTGGCTCTCCCTCACACCCTCACTACCCTATCTTCAGACCTTAGAGCTTTCGTTCTTGTCATCAAGTGTCGGGAGTCACTATGTAGAGAGTGTATGTGCTCATATGTGTGTACACGACATTAGTTTCTCATCGGATGTGGTTTGTAGACATTTGTTGTCATTAATTAAGCCACCTTCTCTTTTAATTAAGAGTGCTCTTTGTTGCACAAGTGTTCTTACTTTTGAAGATCCCATTATCCATTTTTTTTTTATGCTGCTTGTGCTATTGGAGTCCCGACCGTAGAACTACTGTCAAATACATCATAAAAGTCTCTGCTGTGTTTTCCTCTAACAGATTTATAGTGCTCGTTCTTGAGGTTAGCTCCCAGATCCACTTTAAACTGGTTATTCAGATGCTGCGGAGTGGGATGTAGCTTCTTTTTATGAGCATCCATATTTCTTCACAATGACTCATGCTACTGCCTTGGGTTCTTCTGTTTAGCTGGAAGGACTCCCGTTAGCAGTTCTCATGGGACTTGCCGGTAGCTCAGCTTCTGCTGAACACCGTTAGCCATTTCTCATCATGACGCAGAATACGCAAGAAAAACCACTTAGAGGAGGAAAGATGTATTTTGGATTACAAGGTTGGAAGTTTCCACCCTGGTTGGCTGACTCCATTGCGGTGAGCCTGGGGTGAGGCTAAAACATCATGGAGGAGTCACAGGGCAGAGCTAAGGTGTCTTGCTCATGGCATCCAGGGACCTGGCTGGAGATAGCACAATCTGCTTTCTCCAACCAGGTTCCACCTGCTCACGGCGCATTCCCTAAGAACTCGCTGGTATCCTTATGAACCAGTCACCTCTCAATGCACCCATGATGTGAGTACCATGTTTTTAACACACAAACCTTTGTGGAGGCACATTTCACATTCAATGAATATTTAAGGTCTTCTCAGGTCTCTGCTCAGGATGCGTTGAGCACAGCTCAGATTCCTCTGTATACCAGCTGTGATGCCACTGGGAGTTTGCTCCAGCTCTCCTTGCGGGCAGTCTATTGAATGTCAGAATATTCCTTCTAGGCCCTGGTGGGTTGTCAGTTCCCCCTGTGTGTTTTGAGCAGTGCCCTCTGCTTCTGTGCCCAAAGGTCTTTAGAAAATTAAAGCAATCATCATTTGGGCAACCTTTTGGGCACATGTAATATAATGTGGAAGTGTGAGCTGCTTTGTTACCTCTGAACCAAGGACCAGAGTCCTACCAAAGAAACACATACTGTGGGACTGGAGAGATGGATTAGCAGGTAAGAGCACTGGCTACTCTTCCAAAGGTTCTGAGTTCAATTCCCAGCAACCACATGGTGGCTCACAGCCATCTGTAATAGAATCTGAGGCCCTCTCTTGGTGTGTCTGAAAACAACTACACTTTACTCATATAAATATTATAAATAAATCTTTAAAAAAAAAAAAAACAAAAACACCTAGCCAGGCGTGGTGGCACACAACTGTAATCCCAGCACTTGGGAGGCAGAGGCAGGCAGATTCCTGAGTTCGAGGCCAGCCTGGTCTACAGAGTGAGTTCCAGAACAGGCAGGACTATACAGAGAAACCCTGTCTCAAAAAAAACAAAACAAAACAAAACAAAACAAAACAAAACAAAACAAAAAAACCAAAAACACGCGCTGTTCCTGTTTCAAGACTGTTGCCAAGCTGGGAGAGGTGGGACAGAGACAAGTGGACATGTCACAGGGATTTCCTGTTTTTCCAAGTTGCTTTGATTTTATTCAGTGTTCACAAGGTTGCCTTAAACCTGTAACTATCAGAATTCTAAAATTTTCAACTTTGTGCGTACACGTGCACATGCACATGTGTGTGTGTGTCTGTTTGAGTGTGTGTACATGCCTGTGTGTGCACATGTGTGTATGTGTGTGTATGTGTGTCTCTGTGTGTGCATGTGTGTCTGTGTGTATGTGCGTGCATGCGTGTGTATGCATGTGTGTGTTTGTGTGTGTATGTGTGTGTGTATGTGTGTGTGTGTTCGTGCATGCATGCATGTGTATGTGTGTGTGTGTCTATGTGTGTGTATGTGTATGTCTGTGTGTATATGTGTGTGTCTGTGTGTCTGTGTGTGCGTGTGTATGTGTGTGTGTGTGCGCACGCGCGTGTGTCTCTGTGTGTGTGTGCGTGCATGTGTGTGTGTGTCTGTGTGTGTATGTGCGTGCATGTGTGTGTGTATATGTGTGTGTGCATGTGCGTGTGTGTGCGCGAGCATGCGTGTCTGTGTGTGTGTGTGCGTGCATGTGTGTGTGTGTCTGTGTGTTTATGTGCATGCGTGTGTGTGTGTGTGTGTATGTGTGTGTGCATGCGCGTGTGTGTGCGTGCACGCGCATGCATGTGTGTGTCTGTGCATGTGTGTGTCTGTGTGTGTGCGTGTGCGGCATGTGCGTGTGTGCACACGTGTGTGCGCGTGTGTGCACATGTGTGTGTGTATTGTATGTGTGTGTGTGTATTGTATGTGTGTGTGTGTGTGTGTGTGTGTGTGTGTGTGTGTGCGTGTGTGATGTACTTGAACACTGAATACCATCATCTTGTTTGGAGCTAGCTAGCTACCCCACCATTTTGCTGACATCATTCCACAGCTAAACTTTTTTTAAAAAAGATTTATTTATTATTATATGTAAGTACACTGTAACTGTCTTCAGCCACACTGGAAGAGGGCACCAGATCTCATTACGGATGGTTGTGAGCCACCATGTGGTTGCTGGGATTTGAACTCAGGATCTCCAGAAGAGCAGTCAGTGTTCTTAATTGCGGAGCCATCTCTCCAGCCCTAAACTTTTTTTTTAAGATTTATTTTAATTTTGATTTTGTGTGCACATGTGTATCTGTGTGGAGGTATGTGCACACAAACTTTCTGGATTCTTGGAGAATTTTTCAAAAACAGCTTTTGGGAATGCAGACAACTTAACAACTCCGAATCTAGAGCACAATATCTAAGATCTTCCCCTTAGGGTTCTAGAGAGAAAAAGCATGAGACTTAGCTGGCCACGCCTTTCTTGCATCCCTACTTCTTTCCCAAAGCTGTGGAATGGGGTCAGAGCCTCAAATCCTGAGCAAGGCTCTTAGTTAAATGCAGGATAGTTGAACAGAACATCCCTGTTAGGTTAACTCAATGAAAACACGCCCCTTGTTTAACAGAAACAATCCAGGAAGCTAATGCCACAGATGAACAAAATCGCACTGCAGGAGGCGCACATTTGAATGTGGGTATCTGCATTTGGGAATCCTCACCTGGGTATGAAAGAAAAACAACAGCCACTCAAGCACCAAGAATGAGCATCTTGTTTTCTGAACATTAAGACCAGAGTCAGATGGCCTGTGCTTTCCTGTCTTTTAAGCACATCTCCTTTTACTTCAAGTAGATAAATCCCCAGCAAGAAATTCCCCACTGTGCACTCTCCAAGGATGGAAATGAAGGAATTTCTGAGCTGACTCAAAGTGTATTACAGTCCTTGTTGTCTTAGAGTGGCAGGGCCATCCCCCTGGGCTGGAGCTGCCCGGACGGAGGCAGGCAGTCATGGGAGGCAGGCAGCCGTGGTTCTGCCAACAAGCTTGCCTGGCTGGGCTGTATGCCACACTGCAGAGTTGCATTTTGAGGAATTTCCAGATGACAGTCTTTCTTTCTCTGTCACTTTGTTCCTACACTCTGCATCACATGGTAAGATACAATATAAATAGTTCAGCAAGTGTGTCCCCAATCATCTTTAAAAATTACAAAGAGAATTTGCTGATTTGCTTTCTTTAGACACTAGAGTTCAGCACTCTAGATGATTGAAAGCATCTAACTTAGTTTGTTAGATGTGCTTTAATCCACACTTGCATTAGTTTTCTTTCCTGCTGCTTTGATTAAAGACCCTGACAAAACCAACTTAAGGGAGAAAGTATTTACTTTGGCTCACAGTCCATCATGGCCCAGAAAGCAAGAGGAGGCTGGTCACAACACAGCCACAGTCAGAAAGCAGAGAGAGAGAGAGATAAACACTTGGATTCAGCTTTCTTTCTTTAAAATAATAAAAATGAATTTTATTTTATGTGTATGAGTGCTTACACAAATTATATGTCACGTGTGTGTCTGGTTCCCATGGAGATCAGAAGAGGGCATCGGATCCCCTGGAACTGGACTTACAGATCTTTTTGAGCCACCTCTCCAGTCCAGAAATGGTACCATGCACATTTAGGATGGGTCTTTCCACCTCAATTAATTTCATATAGATGATCACTTGGAGTCACACACAGAGCCTTTGTCTCTTCAATTTATTTTAGTCAAGTTAACAATCACTATTAACCATTACAAGATTATGTTCTATAAAGTAGCTTTGTATAATGCATTTTGGAAGTATATTTTGTTTTGTTACCAAGGAGAGATGTAGATGCCCGTGGCTATCAAACGGGTTACCGGGTTCCCTGGAAGGAAAGCTGGGGATAGGAAGGGGGTGACAGGAGAAACATGGAGCCAAGACAAGAGTTCCTGCTCAAGGCTGGGAGAGGAACTTCACTTTGGTCAATGTCAAGTCATGTCAGGTGGCATAGCACCCCAATACAGCTCTCTACATCTCCTCCCTTTTTATTAGTTTTAAGATGAGGAGGTAGCAACCAGTGGATAAGCATCCATCAAAAGATGGTGGGCATTAACCATGGAGTGGAAATATTGACCTGATCCTCCTATATACTTTATGGTGTCTTTTTACAGAGGAGAGGATTTAGGCTTCCTTGCTGTTATTCTAAGGAGTGCCTCTAAACACCAACCTCTATGCAATCAGGTTTGCTTCACAGGGGACCCAGAGGCAGAAAACATGGTCCTCCCCTTGCAGTGGTTTGCCTTGCACCTCCCACTGGTGCCCATATTGGCTCGTAAGCAGACACATATAGATCTGAGGTCTATGTGGCTCCTGAAAGGAGATCAACTTGTATAGGTTTTGATACCAAAGAGTCAATTTGTGCCAAACACTCTGCAAGTATCTTTAACAGACATGCCGATTTTTAATCCAGGTGAGCCTGGGTGGAGGCAACCAGTCTGCTTAAAATAGAAGGTCAGGAGTTAGAAGAAAAACAGAATTAACTTGAAATCACATATACACTACACATAGAGATGCGGACTTTAACAAAGAGCAGAAGGGTTGGGCACCACCAGAAGGCTCCCCGTGATGTGAATGTATCCTTACTCATTTAATAGACAAATATGTATGAAATTATTATAACACTAAATTATATAGCTAGAAAAACTAACAAAATATTTGCTACTGACTTTCCCAAAGCTCAAAGTGTCCACAAGGAGCTAGGACAACCCAAATATGAGGAAACTATAAGAGGTATGTGAGGGACGCAGCATGCAGAAGGAGACACTGAGACTAGGAGAGAGTCCTGGGGTGGGAGTGTGATTGAGAAAGGGCTCCGGCTGGAGGGGGTGCCAAGGGGTGTGCAGTACACCAAGGCACTCCTGAAAGCCTGCCTCAGCGGTGGGATGCCTCATCTATCAGCAGAAGCTGTAGAGATGCTGCTTCGTGGTGGTGATTGTGAACCTGTGACCTCTGTGGGAGACTTGCTGTTGAAACCGGCCTTGCTATGCATTATTTGTGCTTCTAAAAAGCAGAACTGATTTTATTATGGAGGACTAGCCTTGTCGGACCTCGCTGACCTTCATTTATTGCAGTTAAGTTTCAATGCAGTCGTTACTGATACTGGTCATTGAACCCTTGCACCAATGCTCTTGTTAACTATACGAATTATGGGTTTAGAAACTTGGCGTTTAAGAGGATTTATGTTGCGATTAGAGTGAAGGCTTGTGTTTAAAATGGTGTGCTTTTTCTCTATGTCTGTCAGCCACTCTTTGTGGTTAATTTAAAAGTTCCCAGGTTAACATTAATTATGACAGTTTGAGGTTTTAGCCATAATACAAAAACAAAAAACAAAAACAAACCTAGATGATTGTTCTTAACTCATCACTTCCTTAAAGGCACAAAGCAAGCATCCACAGCTGGCATGCTGTAAGTTTCCTCACAACTGATGAAACTGTTTACAGAAGCTGCAAGCACATCTCTATAAGATAATAGTGATATTTTCATTGCTGCTAATTGCAGAATTACGGCTAATAGTAACTAATTAATTCAAACTCCAGTCTAATGTTGTGGAGGAAGGCAGGAGTTTGTGTTTATCTGGAACTTTTAAAGAGTCTACCTTAGGAATCACTTCAAATTGTGGTTGCTTATTCTGCTTCCTGTTGCGATTACCTGGCTGAGGTAAGTGGAGTAGCCTAGAAGAAAGAACAGGCAGATAGGTGCTACCGGTGCTAACCACAGTGCTGCATGCTGCATGCTGCATGCCTACAGCTCCTTCCTTGAGGGGCAGAGGCAGGAAAACCAAGAGCTCCACGCCAGCCTAAGCTACACACTAGATGCTGTCTCATGTAATTCTTAAAGAATGGCTGTGTAGCTCAGTGGTGGAACACATGTCTGGTATGTGCAAGGCCTGAGTTTGATTCCTAGCACAGGAGGGGTGTGCAGAAAGGTGTGTGTGGGGGGGGAGAGAATGGATACACTGTTTTGAATAAACAGAAATTAGGAAATATCTACATAAAATGAAGTAAATAGGCTGAATGATAGGTCCAGTCTATCAATAAAAACATTACGTGACTGTATATTCAGAGAAGGGTCAAGCTAGATGTTTACTACCTACTCAATTTAGTTCACATTTCTGTTTTGTGTAAAGCTCAAATTTCATAGCACAAAATGTGTACTTGAGAGCTGGGGTTTTCTCCAAAATGGAGTCATTATTGGCTCACTAACACAGTGCCAAGAACATCAGTAACAAAGTTTAATTATTCATTGCTTTTCTCCTCCTTTAGCCTCATCTGAAGATTGCTTTATAATTGTAAAATAGGCCTACTGAGGAACGACACATTTTACGGTCTTCCTTTGGAACCTGAGTAGCTAAGGCGGCATTTCTTCTCCAGAGGTATTCTCCTCATTGTTCTCTGTCCCTGTGCTGAGGGTTAGAACACCATTTTCTAGGAAGGGAAATGGTTACAGGATTTTCCAAAGCCTAGGTCCCTTTGGAGTTGGACAGACTCAAATTCAAGTTGTGTCATGATTTGTATTTCCAACCTTCTACTCCATAGTTGTACGATTTTAAGCAAGTCACGTAACCCCCAAAGCCTTTGTTACTGGGTCATAGGATGAAAAGATGATGGTGACCACCATGTGGGGTTGGGTTTAGAGATTAAATTCTAGTTGAGTGCTCAGGCCAGTGCCAAACGCTCATGAAGCCCACGTGGCATGATACCCGTCAGTCAGTCGTCATCGCTGTCCCCTCATCAGTCAGTCGTCATCACTGTCCCCTCATCAGTCAGTCGTCATCACTGTCCCCTCATCAGTCAGTCGTCATCACTGTCCCCTCATCAGTCAGTCGTCATCACTGTCCCCTCATCAGTCAGTCCTCATCACTGTCCCCTCATCAGTCAGTCATCATCACTGTCCCCTCATCAGTCAGTCGTCATCGCTGTCCCCTCATCAGTTAGTCATCATCACTGTCCCCTCATCAGTTGGTCATCATCGCTGTTCCCTTATCAGTCAGTCGTCCTTACTGTCCCCTCATCAGTCAGTCGTCATCACTGTCCCCCTCATCAGTCAGTCATCATCACTGTCCCCTGCTAAGTCTCTAACACATGGGCTCCTCCATGTCCTGATGTTTAAAACTCAGATAACTCAGAATGTGACCATATTTGGAGATAACAACTCTCAGGGGGTTGCCATGGTAACACAGGGTGTTTAGGGGCAGTTCCTCCTTTCCTGAGGCTGGCATCCCTATTCAACAAGGAGATTGGGATATACACACGTATTAAGGAAGACCCCATGATGACATTAGGAGGGCTGTGTCTAACCTCGAGATGAGGAGGGGGCACCACGGTGCTGACAACCTGAACGTGGACTCCCAAGCTCCGGAAATAGAAGACAAATGGTTGGTGCCTAAGCCGCCTCGTCCGTGGTGTTCTATTAGGGCAGGCCTTAAAGAGAGAGCGTAAAGGACACAAAGAGCCCGTGCATGGTTTGTTTTTGGTACTTCTAGTTTCTCTAAGGTTCCCCACTATACTGCACACCTTCTTGTCTGCCATGTGGCTGACCTCCATGCCAGTTCATTCAAACTCATGATTTTTTCCTTCTTTTCTTCATTTTCCTCCTCCAGGTATCTGTCAAGATTTATAATATGCCTGCCCCGAGATTTTGCTTTTAAACCCAATTGTCCTTAAGCCTCCACGTAGAGTCCATTAGAGTGCATGTTAAACAGCTTAAGGTAAGGAATGTTCCTGGAAGCTGCTGTGTTTGGTCTGTTTCCACCAATTTCTTACATGAGGAAAAAAATAACTCTAAGCTGCATGTTCTGTTCTCTGTCCCTAAAGTGCCATCTGTGGGGCTTGGCTAGCAGGAGTCGAGCCTTAGATGGAGTACAGACACACGGATCATGCGGTGGGTGGCGTAAATAACACGCCTCAGAGATAATAGCAACAGGCTAATGATTTAGAACCTGTCCTGTCAGTACTGGTCAGAGCACTGGCTCTGAGGTAAGGGAGACACAGGTGACTCAGAGGGAGCTTATTTTAAATATTACAGCTACAATATTTGTGTTTTCCTCTGGGCAGAGTTAAACATGCTTGTTCATTTAGTGTCATGGGAACAAAATCATTAAACGCTTTCTTTTCCTTATGTCAGATGGGGTCATGATTTCCCTGAGGCAGGAGCAAGGGGTGACAGTTGCCACAGGAATTGCAACTGGCAGACCCCTCCTAGGGACTTTTTCCTCTCAGCATTTACACATTCACTGTTGTCTCCAAGGCCATTCCTCCTGGCTACTCAGTCACCCTTTGTGCCACTTTCCCTTCCTTCAGCTGTCCCTGGCTAGGCTAGGGGACAGGCAAGCTCTGGAAGCCACTGACAGACGTCACCTCTGTCTTTTCATTCAGTCCAGGCACATCAGTCCTGGGGACAAAGAACGAGGCCCCCCTTCCTCTCACTTCCTCCAACATTTCTTGTAGAAATAAAAATTCTGTATCTGTTGTCACTGGAAGAACACGAAGGCTTGAGTCATTGGAACAACTGTGAGGGAGGCTGGCTCTATTACCAGGGAAATGGGGTCCCCTCTTGAAGTTCTTAGTCTCAGATTAAAAGAATTTTAAACATGGACTCTAAGTGGAGGCTTAAGGACAATTGGGTTAGTTTAAAAGCAAACTCTCAGGGCAGGCATATTATAAATCTTGACAGATACCTGGAGGAGGAAAATGAAGAAAAGAAGAGGAAAAAATCATGCTGCTTCCAGGAGTTTGACACCCTGGGGGGTTTGTTCCCAGCATGCTCCTGCTTCCTGCGAAGACCAGCATTTAATCCAGGGCCAGCTAGCAAGAAGACCAGTGCGTGCTGTGTCCCAGCCTCGGCAACACGGTGGGAGAGAGGGTCAAAGCTGAGAAGTGCCGGCCTGCTAGCCACCAACTCACCTGCTCTGCCCGTTCTTCCCACCTCAGGCAACCCTGAGAGGCTGAGCAGGCACCAGGGCCTCCTCTCTTTGTCTTGTCAAGGTCCTGGGAAAGTAGGCTGGGCTTCCCTAATCTTCTGAGTACTATCCTGTACCTTGCCCTTCAGGTCACAGCTTAGGAGGCAGCTGCTCACTCAAGGAAGCCATGATGGATCTAGGGCATTGGGAAAACAGGGACACGTTCAGCAAACTTAGCTTGCACAGACAGCCGGCCCAACCTCTGGTCACTTCCCCTTCTGTCTCACGCAAACAGTTCTATTCGTGGAGAGTTTCCACTCCTGCTGGAGATCTGCCCTTTCTAGAGAATGGATTAGCAGAAATTCCCTTACTTTCTGTCATCAGGAGTTATCTGACTCTCTGGCACAAAGATTGATTTGGCTGAGTTTCTTGTTCTCGCTTGCACACAGGAAAGGTATGCAGAATGCAGGTATTTTCCCAGTGCCACGTGGTGCCCAGAGCCGTGCTGGTGACTGAGCTGCTCCCGTCTTTGCTTCACAAAAGCAGCTTGGTCTGATGGACCTGTGACTTAGAAACAAGATGACCTTGGGCTGGCCAGGCATTTTACATATTGATCCTAGACTTGTGGCGAGAACCTCTTATACTTTGGTCTGCCTGCTCCCAGCTTCGCCAACCAGGCCAATTTCTGACTCCTGGGGGCTGGCCAGGATGACAGTGTTAGGGATAGAAACTCAAGCAAATATAGGGGTTGTATGATGAGCTTCACCCCCATCCCAAACCCCACCCCCACCCTAGTCTGAGTGCCAGCATTCCTAAGCAACTGCTGAAGGAGCCAGTTTCAGATGGCAGGCTGTCCGTGGGCTCGGAAGTCCCCCTGCAGGTTCCCTGGGCCTCTCCTGTGAGCATCTTTGATCAGGAACTAAGGAGAGAGGAGTCTTAGAGATGATAACTCCATCAGAGCTGGGCCTAGGTGACCTTGGAAACCTGCCTTGGATGCATTTGGGGAAGAAAAGCTATTACTTGAAAAGGAGCTATTGTAGGGCTCTGTTCTAAGCCCCATGGAAACTTACCTCTGAGGTCTGGAGGTCTTAGTAGGAGGAGTCTGCTCCACAGGTGTGGTTTCCTTGTGGGCTACAGCTGGCGACTGCCAAGGTCTAGGCTGCAGGTGACCAAGGGGACAGAGCTGGAGGAGGCTCTTCCCACGGCGGTTCCTCAGGCCCTGACGTGATCTAACTGTTGGTCATCCTCACAGACCCCTGCAGGCCTTTGCCGTGTCTACGCATAGCTGGGGTGTGAAGGAAGGCTGGGACTCTCAGCTGTGGGAGTAGAAATGCTCAGGTCCCAGGCAGAGGCGTTACTGTCTGTGCATTTACATAAATGGATTAGTGAACAGCTACTATGGTGCATTGCTGTAACTTGGGCTGGGTGCCAGGCCCTGGGGACAGAAGTATGAAGAACCTGGCATCACCTTTGATGTGGGCAGGGAATGGGCACAAAGCAAACATAATGACAATACAATGAGAGGACAATGATGTCCTGCTCTGCAGTGTGGCCCATGTTCTCAGAGAGGACCACGCAGTTCAGACACACAAGACCAACGACAGCTTTGTGGAGAAAAGGCAAGGAAGCTGAGATCTGGAGCCATTTAAACCCTGGACACCAGTCTGTCTGTCTGTGCAGTTTCTGCTTGTCTGTCCAACTTTGCTCACTGCCAGTCTGTGAACTTCCCTTGTTGACCCATTTCCCGTCTATCTTCCACACCAAGTCTCTGTTTTTCAATATTCTTATTTTAGACCATGACTCTGGGCTAGGATCTCTACAAAGATTGTCTCATACCAACCCTATGGGATGGGGGCACCAGACCACCAGCGTTCAAATTGCAGCTTGGCTACTGCCAACTTTGAGATCTTGGGCAAGCAAGTTAGAAAACCGTCAGTGTGAGGACAGAATGAGTTAACACTGCAGGATGTTCAGAACGGATCCAGCCAAGATCTGACATCATGTGAGTGTCGGCTGATAGTCAGCCACTTCCCACTAAGGCGGATATGGGTGGTCCCCAACAAAACTCACGTCAAGTCTTCATTCCCTGGTACTGCAGGGTCGGGAAGTGAGGCCTTTAGGGGACATCTGGGGTTTGAGGGATTTACCTCTGTGTATGCATCCATGTCTTTCTCGAGAGCTGAGGTTCGGTCTCGTGGGACTGAATAAGCTTCTGTGAGACTCGCTGTCCTACAGCAAGGCCTCTTGCATGAGTAGTGTTCCCTGCTGTTCTGCTGTGGGCTCCTACTGTGTGGTGTTGTGTCGCAGCACACAGTCCTCAGAGGCAGCAGCCTGTCCTGGAGCAGGACTTGTGACTTCATGGCATTACAGCCCTCCACTGGCCCCTCCATCCTGACCTGCAAAGTCTTGACACGCTGGCCTTAGCCGTGCCCCACTGAAATGCTGAAGTGGCCGACTCCAGTCCCACCCACTTGGTCCACATCTGGACTAGAACACACACTTGGAGTCTGGGCTCCTACGACCATTTCCGACCTAAATCTGGAGTACTCAGGCCTGCTTTGTCTTTGCAGACAGGGAGACAGTTTAGTTGAAGAGGTTTCATGGGGCAGGGAGGCATCGGGGAGTCAAGCGAGGGAGGGAGCTGGGATGTTAACCTGAGAAATAGAGGAAGGGAGCAGGTACTGAAGAGGCTGGAGGGTGAGCGAGAGCGTAAGAGTCAGGGTGGCTTTGGGGACACTTCTAAATGGGATTGGTCAAGCAACGAAGGCCCCGACCCTGATGTCAAATGGAAACACCCTTCAATTGCCTTCTGCTGGCTTGCATGAGTCTAATATATGGGGGGACGCTGATGACATCATGCTTGTTCATCGAGTGGGGAAAGAGGACCCCTAAAGTGGGGGTTGTCGGGATGAGAGTTTAGAAGTCAGAATCAGCGTTTTATGCCATCGGTGACCTTGGGGGAGAGGCCATCTTTCCATTCTGCCTCTTTATCTGGAAACCACAGGAACACTTTCAGCCTCCCTCCGAGGACCGTTCCAAAGGGAGGTACAGGGCATTTTCCATAAACAGCATCACACAAGCAGAAGACTGTGGCTCTTAGAAAGTGTGCAGCTCCTGACGCTCAGATAGCATTGTCCTACAGTGAGGCCAGGTCAGCCCATGCGGATGAGTACTGTGCGCACCTGCTCCTAGACATAGACCAGCGTTTGCTTCATTTGAGTCTCATTTGGGGTGTTTTAGGCCACAGTCCTTCAGTTGGATCACTGAACCTACACTCAGAAATGAAAACCAGCTGACTAAACAAACAGTTGAGAATGGAGAGGAAGCAGGAAACGGCGCTCCAGAGCTAACAACATTAACAAGGATCCAAGGGACACACAATCCATAATTAATGTCAATTGGGAGAAAAAAGAACAAGAAAACTTGAAATCTGAAACATGACCCAGAGAGCAGAGCCGGCCGTGGCTTCTCTCTGGCTCATAATCCATCTACCGCCTTGGCCCCATCTTTGTTCTAACTGCCACATTTAGTCAAATTCTCTAAAATCTGCAGATTTAGACACTGAGATTCCATTCTCTGTTTGAACTCCCAAGTACCCAGCCAGCCAATAGTTGCTCCGGTATATATACACAATGGAGTACTATTCAGCCATTAGAAACAATGAATTCATGAAATTCTTAGGCAAATGGATGGAGCTGGAGAACATCATACTAAGTGAGGTAAAAGTCTCAAAAGATCAATCATGGTATGCACTCACTAATAAGTGGATATTAACCTAGAAAACTGGAATACCCAAAACATAATCCACACATCAAATGAGGTACAAGAAGAAAGGAGGAGTGGCCCCCGGTTCCAGTGTAGCAGTATAAGGCAAAACCAGAACAGGGAAGTGGGAAGGGGTGGGTGGGAGAACAGGGGGAGGGAAGGGGGCTTATGGGACTTTCGGGGAGTGGGGGGACTAGAAAAGGGGAAATAATTTGAAATGTAAATAAAAAATATATCGAATAATAAAAAAAAAAACCTCAGTAAGCCACATGACCAGACATAGCTGATTCTAGCTAACATCCCAGGAAGGATGGATGCCCTTGTTATCAAAGACCAGAACTTGAGATAAGATTTCAGTGACACTGAACAGAATAACAGAGCAGACCCCACTCGATGTACTTAGGCCAAGATTCAGCCGGCCCCAGATGCCTGGGGACTGAGCTGGACCTGCGGGGTCTGCTCTGTAAGAGAAGCATTGATCTAAGTCCATGGGGGGGGGGGGCATCATTCAGTGAGTCACATGCAGCCTAGCAGCAGTGTGCTAGTCCAGCCTTAGCTCGGCTATCACGTGACCATCCGCTCCATCTCACGTACGATTATGATAGAAATGTCTAGCTGGCCCCTGAAAGATCATGAACACATTCCCTCTCTGATCTCCAGAGCACAGACTTGTGCTGCCTATTGACTTCTGGGGACTATCTTTCCTGCCCCATGCCTCATTGTTGGTATGGACTAGTGACACTGGAGCTGGGTGCTATGTCACTTTTTAGCTGAGGTGGCCTCACCTCTTTTTCTTCCCCATCTTGTGTCACTAAAGGACAGGGAACCTGGGCCCCTAAGTCACTGTGTGGTAAGGAAGCCCAAGAGGACTGTCTGATCAGAATCGTCTGGTTCTAGTCTATGTGTACAGGGAATAAGGCCCCCTCTTCAGCTGTTGGGACAGAAGAACTGGTTGTTGTAGGGGTTGCCTGGGTTGACTGAGACATGTCTGCTCAGTGATGCCAGGACTGTGCATCTCACCGGAGGGATTTCCCTCATCTCTGCAAAGCATGCCAGCCCACCATGTTTCCTGTGGCTTTACCTGAACCCCTCTGGGTGTGTGTTTCCTACCCTGTGTCGAGCCTCTCTTTGTGAAGAGGCTGCGAGCATGAGTGGACGTGGAAAGCTTTGTGTTTGAGTCGGAGTCCAAATGCCACCATCACCACTGACTGACATGAGTTCTTGAGCAGGTGACTCCTCTCTGCGCTTTTAGTTTCCTCTCAGCAATCCAGGAGGAACATCTTGCAGCCTGATTGTGAAGCTAAAAGGCAGATTCCATGTAACGTAGCAGGTGATCAGCATGGTCCGTGTTGGTATAGCATGCCTATAGGAAGTGCTGCCAGTGTAACAGGCATGCACACTGTACAGCCAATCGGCACACAGCCTGCCCACTCCTCCTTCTCTCATCAGTAACCCCAGCCAATAATCCACCGCGGCTTCCTTTCAGAAGAGGCCATGTTCCTTTGTCCTCCACCCTCTGCCTTCTGGTATTTATCTGAGGGATCACAACTATCTTGAAAAGTGCAAGTCTGTTTCAGAAGACACGATGGGTGGATCTGAACCTCCGTGATTGCTAGTCCTGCTGATGTGCTGGCTCTGTCCCCACGAGCTCCCCACAGGGCTTGGTGTTACCGACCCAACACTCAAGTGCTTTGCTCTTGCTGAAAAACCCAGGATAGAAAGTTAAGAACCACCTAGACCAGTACAGAGAGGACTCCCCAGGAATTCAGAGCATTTGTGGGGTGACAAGGTGTGGAAGGAAGAGGAGAGGGGTCGTGAGATGCAGTGTCTAGCTAGTCAGCCCACTGCACTCACAGGCTCCACACGTGCAGCCTCAGCTGAGCTCAGACAGAAAGGGCAAGAGAGAACAATGGAGCCTCGGCTCGTCCTGTGCAGATGCCTTGCCTTGTTGCTATTCCCAAAGCAACACGCTATGACAACTGTTGGCATGACATTCCATGATAGCTCATAAGTAATCTACAGGTGACAAAGTGTACAGGAGGCTCTGCGTCCGTCACAGGCAGAGTGCCATTTTATATTAGATCTTTGGTTGCTCTTAGGTTTGGTGTCTGTGAGGGACGGGACGTCCTGGAAGAGATTCCCAGTAGACACTAATTGTCAGCTGGTGTAAAGTCCAAAGGGCGGCTGAAGAAGCCGTTTAGTAGGTAAAGCATTTTCTGTGTTCATCTCCAGAAGCCGAATGAAGCTGGTGGTGCACAGGTCCGTAAGGCAAGCTCACCCACGGGGAGATGGGGTGGGGCAGGAGACTCGGCCAGCGAGCTCGCTGTGACCAGCGGAGAGGGCAGGAGACTCTCAAACAAGGTAGAAGGTTGTCCTCTGACCTCCACACGTGTGCCACAGCATGAGAGCACACTTCACACACATGAATACACACAAACATACTATACACATGTATGCATATATACAAACACACAAAGATTAAGAAGGAAAAGAGAAAGGAAGAAAAAAGAAGGAGGGAAGGAAGGAAGGAAGGAACAAAGAAAAGGAAGACAGACCCAGGTGTGGTGATACATGCTTTTAACCTCTGTACTTGGAAGGAAGAAGCAGGTGAATCTCTCTGAGTTTGAGGCCAGCCAAGCACTGCGTAGTGAGGTGTGTCTCAAGAGGAAAACGTAAGGCGCTCAGCTGCTTCCCTTTATTCACGTGGACCAGCCTCCTTGCATCTTACCAGAGCTTCCGCTCAGAAAGGTCAGATTGCATATACTGGACATATACATCTTGCCTATGTACATATTCACTCTATTATCAGGTTCAGAAGCTTATTTTTAAAAGCGATGTTCACCCAGCAGCATTTCTTCCCTTGTGACAGGACCAGGGAACCCTGAAGGTAGAGGTGACAGGGCACAAGAACAGTAGACCAGGCTAGGGCATTCCAAGCTACAGCCGCAGCTGTACCCTGGTGTCAGCCCTGCCGAATGCTGCGTGGGTAGGAACAGCAGACGACACAAGGCAGACGCCCCGTGAGTGGTGTGGAGTCCGTGAGCGTTGGCCCACTTCACGTTCTGACGACAATCCGGATCAGTTCACAACTGTGAGCCCCTGACTGGTCTGTTTGCAGGCCTCCTCAGTGACAGAGGCTCAGATCTCAGGGGATTGAACACCGCGACACTCCTCCTATGTTCTTTTGTGATTTAATTTTTTTTGAGAATCCTAAACATTAGTATACTATATGTTGTATTCACATCACAGCCCCTCCCTCTCTTTCTTCCATCTTCTCCCCTCTCCTCAAGCTCCCATTTAAATCATGACCTCTTCTCTTTTAATTATTGTTATATATATAATATATATGTGTGCGTGTACACATACACATAAACACATACACAATACATACATACACACATACATGCATATATACATGCATGCATACATACACATATACACATATGTACGTATTACATACATATACACACACGCATATACATACCACACACATATACACATATACACACAAAGACACACACACACATACATACACATATACACACAAAGACACACACATACATACACATATACACACAAAGACACACACATACATACACACACATATACATACATACGCATACATAAACATACACATACACCACACACATATCCAAACACGCATACACACACATACACATATGAACACACATATGCACACGCACACCACTGACTCCATTTAGTGTTACTGGTATGCATACTGCCTACTTGGGATTGAACAACTTCTCTCCCTCTTCCTCCCCCTCCCCTCGCCTTCTTCCTCCCCTGGCCTTCTTCCTCCCTCTCCCCCTTCCCATCTCCCTCCCCCTCTCTTTTCATCCATTTATTGCCTGTAGCTCTTCCCTGGGGTAGGGCCTTGAGAAACTGTCCTCATCCACACTGGCACGTCTGTCTGTCTGTCTGTCTCTCAGCCGGCATCCTGGTCCTCCGGTCCTGACTGTCTTCCTACGCTTTCTTCCAAGGTCTTCCCTAAACCTTAGGCATAGGGGTGTGGAGGGTGTGGGTGTATCAACTGGGGAAGGAGACCACACTGGTCATGAGCTCTCCCAAGCCTGGACAGTACCCTCCTCCAACACAGCCTTGTCTCTGAGCACTGGCAGGCAGTGAGTGCGCATGCCTGGCGCGGCTGTGAGTGCGCATGCCCAGTGAGGTTCGCGAGCGCCGCCCTTTCACAGCTGTGGGAAGCAGCTGTGCGACTGAGCCTGTACCGCCACCTGCAAATGTCGTCTTCGGAACCCCTGAAATCCTCAGGAGTCCCTAGCAGGGGCCTGGTGGGGTGAGGGGATGGGCAGGGCGGGCGTTACCATTTCACAGCCAGAAACCTCTCCTGTGGCTTAAGTTTTCTTGTATAAAATGCGGCCATCCTTCAGCGAAAGGTGCTCCGGTGGGAGCGGGGAGAACACAATGGGAGAATGTGGACTGAATTTTAGCACAGGGCCAGATTTTAGTACTTGTCTGTTTGCTGCTCCTGGGAGACTGTAAGTGGCATTTCAGACTGCTTCGCCTCAGCTGTGGGGCCAGGAAGCCATTGGCAAGGGACTTTCTCATTCTGCCAGGATTCTAAAGAAGAGACCTAAGGGTGAGCACCGCTTCACACGTGATAGTCCTTTTCTAGAGAGCAGCTAACAGGGAAGAACACTCAGGGAGGAACTGTGAGATTCTGGGCCCAGACAGGGAGCATCACAGCCTAGCTGAGGGCGGCCAGGCCCACAGAGCTCAGGACTCAAAAGCTCAAAGGCCACAGGTGCTTTTAGGATATCCAAATGCATCTTGAGACCGTCTGAAGAGGCTACCAGGTCTTCACACCTGTGAGAGGAAGTGGGAGAGATGTTCTGGATAGTTCCTGAAGCTATCTCAAAGGGGTACACACTCACTGGGTGCTCACTAATTCTCTAACCACCACATAATTGCTCCCCAGAAGTTTTACACCACCCAACAGACTTGACTTGCCAATCAAAGCTGAGATGTCTCTTTTTTTTGTTTGTTTTGTTTTTAAGATTGCTTTGCCCCTAAGGTCTCACTGGTCTGAGTGTGATTTGTCCCACTTCAGGTAGAGAAAGGATCTTTTGAGCTTGCCTTTGGGAGAGCAGTCATGGGCCAGGAAAACATTATCATAGCTGTGTGTCTGACAGTGGTAACTGCTGGGCTTGCAGTTGGCTGAGTGACTGAGACAGTGGCCGTCCTGTCTCCTGGCTGTCCAGCAGCGTTTGCGCTCAGGCCTGCTGGGTGCGTGTGCAGCTCTGTAGAACCCCTTTTGCTGGCAAGGCAGACAGACCTGAGGAGGCAACGGGGTTGCCATGGCGTTCCCTTGGTGGGAAGAACTACACAGCAGCTGCTTCCTGCTGAGGCAGCTCTGTTTCCGATGAGACTGGTTCTCCTGGCCCATTAATTCCATGCACCAGCCAACGTCCTGCCTGACTGTCAGCACCAACATCTGTGGCTTACTGCTGAGGTCACTGAAGGGGTCCGGTCTCGGAGACTCCTCTCAGGTACCTGAGCCTAGACCGCTAGGCCAGCCCTGGAGTCTCGGGCTCAGAAGCCCCCCTCTTCAGCTTCTTTTCTGCACAATTGGTCCCGGCTTCTTTTCTGAGTTGGCCTTTCCTGCTGTGTGGCTAGACCTGATTCCTTAAGGGACTGACTGTTCAGTGAGAAGGTGACCTGTAAATGCTGGAGTGGCAGTGCCAAATATTCCTCCAGCATGGCTGCTGGATCGCTTTGCAGCGCTGTGAGTATTGTTTGCATCCAAAAGAGAAACGCTTGTGGGGTTTCTATTTAGTTTCCAAATATCTGGTCTTGCCATCCATTGCATCTGAGGCCGTCTTAAGCAGAACAAACCAGGTAAAGATAGCGCCCAAGAAATTGGTCCGGTAAGTAATTGATTTGCTTGTTTGTCTGTTTGTGGAGTGTTGTTGTTGTTGTTGTTTATGGGTTTTTTTTTTTTTGAGACAGGATCTTTTTGTGTAGCCCTGGCTGTCCTGGAACTCACTAAATAGACCAGGCTGGCCTCAAACTCACAAAGATCCACCTGCCTCTGCCCCCACCCTTGTGCTGGGATTAAAGGCCTATGCCACCAGCCCAAGCTCAGGTAGATAGCTTATGACACTGAAACTCTACAAGGACAGACTCCCCCCCACACACACAGTGAGCACTAAAATAAATTAGTGTTAAGAAAGTGTGGCTGCACGCGTGAGGTCATTTCAACCGTAGCCTCTGATTGGCAACGGCCTAAGACTTGCTGAGAGAACAATGAACACCATGACTTTGGAATGTTTGTGTCATGAGAATTTCATAGAAAATACATATTTCGGAGCCGAAGAGTTTGGATCTGTGGTTAAAAGCACTTGCTGTCTCTGCAGAGGGCCCATGTTCAGCCCCAACACCCACATAGTGGCCAGCAACCATCCTTAACTCCAGTCCGGGGCACCAGACTCTCTTCTCACCCGCTGGACACCAGACGTGCTTGTGGTACATAGTCACAGAAACAGGCTAATACTCAGACACATAAAAAACAAATCTAAAAAAAAAATTTAACTTAAAAAGTATACATTTCTATCCATTTTTCTAGAAGCCTGTTACCACAGAGAGACCTATTTAAGGCCATATTGGATAAGGATCAATAACCTCTTCTCTTTGGGATATTTGAGTATTATTTGAGTGATATATATTTGATGTATTATATACATTTAGAACTTGTTGACATTTGAAATGGTTTAGTTTTATGTAGCATCGTTGACATTTGCAATCTTGAAAAACTGAAGTGGCAGCTGCATTGATATCTGTCCTGGCTTACATCAACTCTCCAGAGTCATCTGAAAGGGGAGACACTCAACTAATAAGATGCCTCTGTTAGATTCCTTTTCTCAATTAGTGACCAATGGGGGAGAGCCCAGCCCACTGTGGGTGGAGCCATCCCTGGGCTGGTGCTCCTGGCTTCTGTAAGAAAGCAGGCAGAGCAAGCCATGAGGAGCACCCAGTGAGCCGCATCCTCCATGGCCTCAGCGTCAGCTCCTGCCTCCAGGTGCCTGCCCTGCTTGAGTTCTGCCATTATTGCTTTTGATGATGAACTGTTACATGGAACTGTGATTGAAATGAACCCTTTCCTCCCCAAATCGCTTTTGGTCATGGAGGTTTATCACAGCAATAGTGACCCTAACTAAAACAATATCCTTAGTTTTATGTAGTGTGTAGTTTTAAAAAGCGATCCACGCTAAAGCAGCTAAGCACCGACATCTCTGTCTGTTCCTAGCCTGGTGCATAGCCTGAGACTGAGACCACGTGTGTCTCTCAGCCAATGCCTCTCCCACAAACGCTGGCTCTGCCTCTCCAGAACTCCGAGACCTCCCTCGAACCAGAAGCCAGTTGGGGCGAGCTCTTGCCAGCCTGCGCTTCGCTGTGGTTACTTACCCTGCAGCTCAGACCTTACACAATCGTCCCTTTCCGAAGCCTGGACGAATTCTGCCTCGGCTATGTTCTTTCCCTCCAGCCCACCTGAGTCTCCACGAATGGAAAACACCAGACAATCTTAGTTTTAAATCAACAGATGTCACAACCTCTGGGCACAGAATCCATCGTCCTAAACTCATCAACTATTCTGGGTTGGAAATCTTCCAGTGGTGGAAGCTGCCACCAGATCTGACAGTTCCTGGGCTACATCTTGACTTCGCTCCCTGCCTTGCCATAAAAGGGGCTGTTTCCTCCTCCCGCGTCCCCTCTTCCTCTCGGACCTCTCGGACCTAGAAGGACGGCCTCCTTTTTGCCCAGCGATTGACTTCTTGTCATCTTTATTATTGAATCAATTAATTAGAGGAATTCCCCTTCACTTTTATGTCTATATGAGTATGGTTATTAGTGTGTGTATAGAATAAAAAAAAGGCTCTTAGTGAAAACAACATGTGGTCTTTGGCAGATAGTGTCCTTTTTGCCCTTCCCTTTCAAGAGATATAGAGGCTCTCTTCTGTCAAGTGTATTTTAGTCTGTGGCCAAGGCCATGGTCGGCTTTTACCCACACCACCTCATGTATCCTTTAAGGACTCAGAAAGGGGCTAGCCACATGGTACTCTCCACTGGACAGACATGGAAAGGGGTGGGAGGTACGAGACGTTATAGACTTGATGCAGAGCCAAGATGCTAACTTGGTCTAGCTGAACCAGGGGACATCCCACAACTGGCAGAGCACAGGGTTTCTTGACAAGAGCATGTCATTCTCAGTTAGCTATTCCCAAGTCTGAGTCAATGAGAGGCACTGTGAGAATTAAGCAGCCCAGGGGACAGCCATTGCTCAGCATGCCACCATCACATAAACAATAATGCCAATAACACAAAAAATGCCAGGGACTACATCACACAGCTTAGGTTGTCCTGGAACTCATCTCCTGTCACAGCCCTCCCAGATGCTCAGATCTGCATCATAAAGAAAGCAGACTGTGGGGCTGGAAAGTCGGCTGCAGGTGGGGGCATGACACCTGCAGGGATGTTAAAGATACATTCTGCTCTCAGACAGGACCTGGGTTCAGATTCTAGCACCCATAGCCTAACAACTCCCTGTAACCCATAGTGTGACAACTCCCTGTAACCCATAGTGTAACAACTCCCTGTAACCCATAGTGTGACAATTCCCTGTAACCTGCACTCCCTTCTTGCTCCCACAGATGCATGGACACATACTTATACACGGATACAAACACATATACATAATTTAACCTTTAGAAGAAAATCGCCTTTTCCTTTCCTTTTCTCCATTTTTTTTTAAAGAAAAGAAAAAGGAAAGCAAATTACAGCCCCTTAGGGACACGAGTATGGAGCTATGCACGCATCCAGCCTGACTACAGATTGTAACCAGGTATCTCTAGAAGATTCTCTGCTTTCAATCAAGAGAAATAAACAATTCCCTAGGTTATCTTTTGGGTTAAATATTCTTTGCTTTTTTCCTTGTTTGTTTTGTTTTTCTAGTTTTATTGCTTGTGTGCTTGCTTCCATTTACTTTGGTTTTGTTTTTCTTTCTTCTGTATTATCTCCTCCAAAACAGGTTGTTTAGCCCAGGCTGTCCCCAAATTCCCTACATAATCTAGGATGACCTTGAACTTCTGATCCTCCAACCCCCCAACCCCAAATACTGGAATTATAGGTGTGTGTCACCTTACCCAATTTGTATGTGACTAAACAGAGAGCTTCCTGCATGGTGGGCAGGTTTTCTTCCGTCCTCAGGCCTAGCCCTATCCTAGGTTGTCTCAAGTTTTGGTGTATTTTCACCTCTGCTTTCCAACTCCTTTCCCCATTATTCATCAAACTACGATAATGGCCTGTCAGCCATAGATAGCTGGTCCTGAGCTGCTGGGGGTAAGTGGGTTTCAGAGCCCTCGAGTGTATCTCCACCCTGAGGCCCAGGGTCAAGCTGCCCTTCCCTGAGCTCATCAGCTGATGAGAGCTCTTATCTGAAAGTATCCTGCCTCCACATTCTTCTGCTCACAGGAATGGAGATCTTATTCTTTAGAACAATCCACAGAGCACAAATCCAAGAAGCAAAGCTAATATCGTTCTGAGCTGATCGGATATTGGAGCTTTTATGCTCTGTCCTGATACCCAAAGTCAAACCTAAAAATACAAATTTGAGGTTGCAGACAACACCAGAGTGTGTGTTCTTTTCCAGAACAGGAAGTCATGCCAAATAGATGATATTGATGTTTACCTTCTATAGAAAGGCCAGCAAAGGGCACTGCAGCGCAGCCAAGGTCAGCTCTTGGGGAGTGGAGTGTTCACCTTCCGTGTGGGCAAGGAGAGGTCGCCAGGATGTCCTCTTAAACGCCCAGCCACCTGTCTCTGGGGAGGGGCTTCTCTCTATCCTGAGCTCCTCTAGGACACCAGGCCTTAGGAACAGCCACGACTACTTTGCCACACCTACAACTTAGCCCTTTGCCTGCCGTTGAAAAGTAGCCAAGGACACTGGGCAAGCCTCACTTGCTCATCTGATTTATTGCATTGTTCTTGGTTCTCATCCACAGTTTTGAAACTCGGGACTGACTCGGTCCCACCCTTACAAGGGTGGGGCTTTCGATTTGATTTCAGTTCAATTTGTCTGTACCTAACCCAGTGTTGAAACCTAACTAAGAAACCAAAAAGCTCAACACTGTTTGGTGCTAGAATGTGTGTCTTACAATCTAGGAATCTGCAAATTCATAATGCAAAACAAACACGACCCACCACCAAATCCCTTGGATCTGTCTCCTGTTACTTCAGCCCTGAACAGTTCCTATCTAACCTGAGATCTCCAGTATTGTAGGACCTTATCTGGTTATGGGATCACCAAGTCAAAACTGCCCATAATTCATTTCCTTCTTTTTCTTGTGCTACGCATACAGAACTTGGTGGCTGGCTCCTTTGCAGTGGGAGACATAGTTATGACCATTTCCACTGAAATCTTTTTCTTAGGGCTAGGTGTGCAACAAAAACAATTCAGGAACAGAATATGATTCTTCACATTTGCTTGGAGACACAGGAGGCATCTGGGGATGGGATTCTAGAGTCCCATCAATATAGGACCAGACCTCCCAGGAAGACCTGGGAAGGTCTACTCTGCCTGAAAGATGGAGACAGCATATGGTTGGTTCTCCAGTAGCTTTCTCTAACTAAGCTTCCTACATATTGTTCTCATCTCAACATATACATACACATCATATACCTATACCTGTACCTGTACCTGTACTTACCTATACCTATACCTATCTATACCTATACCTACCTATGCCTATACCTATACCTACCTATACCTATGCCTATACCTATACCTACCTATACCTATACCTATACCTATACATACCTATGCCTATGCCTATACCTATACATACCTATGCCTATACTTATACCTATACCTACCTATACCTATACCTACCTATGCCTATACCTATACCTATACCTACCTATACCTATACCTACCTATGCCTATACCTATACCTATACCTACCTATGCCTATACCTACCTATGACTATACCTATTCCTACCTATGCCTATACCTATACCTATACCTACCTATACCTATACCTACCTATGCCTATACCTATACCTATACCTACCTATGCCTATACCTACCTATGACTATACCTATTCCTACCTATGCCTATACCTATACGTACCTATGCCTATACGTACCTATGCCTATACCTACCTATGCCTATACCTACCTATGCCTATACCTACCTATGCCTATACCTATACCTACCCATACCTATATCACATATACATACACACACACACATACACACACAAACACACACATATAATATATATGTTTGGTTTTCAAAACAAGCTCTCACTTATCCATCCTAGCTGGACTTGAAAGTAGTTCAGAATAGTCTCGAACATGCCATCCTCCTGCCTCCACAACCTGAGTGGTGTGGTTACTGAAGAACACCATCATATCAGGTTTATGTGGTGCTGAAGATCAAACACAGGGCCTTAACCACGCAGGGCAATCATACTACTACTGAGCCCAATACCCATCCCTCCCCCACCACCTTATTATCATCAATAATAGCAACAGCTAATGTTTATTCATCATGTGGTGTGTATGCAGGAACTGTGGCACTTCTCCACATATGACCTCATGTACACGCTCACGACTCTGAGGTAGACAGCACTGTAACTTCATTTTACAGATCGAGGAAGTAAGATGAGAGGTAAAATAACTTGCTCAGCTGCGTTCAGTTCATAGATGGCTGAGTCAGAGTAGTCCGTTTATCTCACTCAAAACCCACGTTCTTACTCTTGGCCCAAACTGCCTGTCAAATCAAAGTTGATATAGTGAGGGGGGGGGAACCCTAAGTTTTAATTAATTATTTATTTATTTAAAATTTATTCTTATTTATGGTATGTGTCTGTGTTGAGGGTGTGTGCAAGCAAACTCAGAGTCCCCTGTGGCTGAAGTTGTGGTCTGCCGGGAAGCAGTCGTGAGCTCCCTGAGGAGGGTGCTGGGAACTGGACGTGGGCCTCAGCCAGAGCAGCCATCTCTGAACCACTCTCTGGCCCCTCGAAGTCTCAGCTTCCCACCCAGCAGTAGCCACATGGCATCTTAGAATCGCTGCTGGTTCTCATTCATCTCCAGATGCTCCTCCTTCCCTGCTCAAGCTTTGGTGGGACATGACTCCAGGGCAGGAAGTCACAGAGTTGGGGCGAGTGAAGGACAAAGGGGAGGGTGTAGGACTCTGTAAGGGGACACAGGGGACCATAGAGAGCCGGGTTAATGAGGTAGGACCCCTGCTGTGACGGACAAGGGGCGAGGAGAGCTGAGGACCCCAGGCAGGCATGGGTCAGACTACACTGTCTCGGGCATTTGCAGTTGTAAAGACAGCGTGCTCTTCGCAGGCTGGTTCAAAACTCCTTAGCCTGTTTCCATCCTTAACCATCCAACAGAAACACAGACACCTCCAACACCCAGTCCACCTCAACCACACAACAAAGGACACCTCAGGAGACACCAACCTGTGAGCTGCAAACGTCAAGAGAAGACTCCCCTCCACACCCAGCTCTCAGACCCTGTATCCCGCTCTGCAGGAACGTTTGACCAGCTTCTAAGGTTTAGTGTAAATGATTTAAACCAGGTTAGCCTCGTCAGAGACAGACACACAGCCTTGGGAGTATGACTGTGTGCGTCTCCTGCTGATCCATCAACCTCACTGGTGCATAAGTCCACACTCCAGGGGTCACGTTCCATCTCTGCTGTCACAAACTGAAAGATTTTTATTGTGTCTTTCATTCCCTTCAAGCAAGCAGCTTCCCTAACTAATGCAAGTAGTCATTGCCAATGTACCCAAGGGCAAATGGGGGTTGTAAAATCACAGGTTTGGGTTAATGTTTGCTTCTGTTTATATCTTCCTGGATAGGCTATGGAATTTGCCTAATGATTATATTTCTCTGAAAAAGTTAATCAATGTCTAGAGGACTAGCTACAGACCACCACAGCGAAGGGAAAGGTTGGACTCCAAAGTCTCTTCCCCAAGGGTCAGGTCTCTGAGCAGAGCAGCAGGAACGTTACAGTGAATGCTGAAAGTGGCCAGAGGAACCCGGGCTGTCCTTCACTCTGCCGAGCACTAGAGTCCAACCATCATGGGTACAGCACTAGGAGATCACGTGACCGTGATTACCCCGCTCCCCCAGCTCCTCTGGCCACAGCCTTCAATAGACCAGGACTATTTCACTAGGTCGCTTTTTTCCTTGGACTTGTTGACCAGAGCCATCCCTGCAAATGTGTACAAATGTGTCTGACCTTGAGCAGGTGTAAGCGAGGGGGTGGTTCTGTGAGATCCCTGGCCTTAGTTGCTGATCCTAGTTAAGAGAAGGGAGAGTTAGAGAAATTAATTACAACCGTGCTACAACAGGGCTTGCATAGGAGCCCGTGAGAGAAGGGGAGATGGACCAGAACAGCCTTGGGGGTTAGGAAGGCCCTACAGAGAAGAACTTTGAAGTCTAAACAAATACTAAAGAGGAGATGGCACCAGTTGGTGGTGGAGCACATCTGAATTTCAGCACTCAGAGGCAGAGGCAGGAGGATCTCTGTGAGTTCAAAACCAGCCTGATCTGGGAGTGGGTGGCAGGGGGATGGGATAGGGAGCTTCCAGAGGGGAGACTGGGAAATGGGGTAACATTTGAAATGTAAATAAAATATCCAATAAAAGGAAGGAGAAAAAAAAAAAGACCAGCCAGATCTACAGAATGAGTTCTAAAACAACCAGGATTACACAGGAAAAAAGAAAAGAAAAAGAGGAGATGGGGGTCTGCCAGGTCGGGAGGCGGGGGGGGGGGGGGGGGGGGGTAGTTGAGCAGAATAATGGTCTCCAGGGACACAAAAACCTATGGAGCGACTAGGTGGCAGACAGGACTTTGATGATGTGATTTAATGAAATGAGAGGCTATCCTGGGTTATCCAAAGACTCTTCAGTGTAACTACAGTGTTATGGGTTGGACCTGAATGTCCCCGCAGGCTTGTGCTTTGAACACTGGTTCCCTCTGCTGTCCCCAATGGTGCTGTCTTTAACATTTTGGAACTTGAAGGAGACAGGCTTAGCTGAGACGATTGCTAGGCAGGTTGCTTGGTGTGGGACACTGAATGTTGTAGCCTAGTCCTTGGTCCTAACCACCCTACCCACTGGTCCCCTGTGATGTGGGGAGCCTCGGGTACTGCCAAGAACCCTGTCTTGTCTTTCCCACCATGATGAGCTGAAACCATGAAGCAAAATAAACCTCCTCCCTCCATTCTTTCTGTGGGTCTCCTCCTCCTCCTCCTCCTCCACCACCATCATTTTATGTGCATGAGTGTTTGTCTAACTTGCATGTCTCTCTGTGCACCATACAAGTGCCTCATGTCTACAGAAGCCAGAAGAGGGAGGCCAATCCCTCACAGGGAGCTGTGAGTTGGCATGTGGATACTTGAAACCAAACCCAGGACCTCTGGAAGAACACCCAGAGCTCTTAATTGCTGAGCCATGTCTCCAGACCCTCTGTTAGGTATTTTTGTTACTGTGATACAAAATTCAGTAACACACACACACACATATACACATGCACAAGTGCACACACGCATCACTTGTGTGCACACACACTCATGTACCTATGCTCACACAGTCACATGTGTACACACTCACATACATGTTTACACATGCACACACACATTCACAATACTTACACAATGCTCACACACATACACATGCACACACTCATGTGCTCACACACTCATACATATGTTCATACAAGCACATAGTCACACAAATGCTCATACTCACATATGCACACACATTTTCACACACATGATTAGACACACATGTTCAGGTACATGCACACACAGTGGGGCTGGGACACACATACACATCATGAGGGAAGAAGAAAAGAATCTGGCTAAAGCAAAAGAGGAGGGAATCCAGCCTCACAGGCAGAGATGGCAGTGATGGGCTGTGACAAAGGAAATTCAAGCAAGGGAGCACAGCCCATCCTGAGAAACCAGCAGATTCTCTCCCAGAGAAGAGTCTTGGTCTTGGTCCACTCAAACCAACCTCAAGACTGCTGGCCTCCAGAACTCTGACAGAAATACATTTTTTTTTTATCCCATCAAGTTTGTGAAATGTGTTACTGTGACAACGGGAAGCCAATACTGGGACTTGTGGAAAAGGAGGAACTCGGGTGGGGTGGGGTGAACAGCACGGCCATTTCTGAGTGTGAGAGGCTGATTCCAGAGAGAGAGAATTAACTAGGGAATGGGGAGCTCTGTTCTCAATGTAGGTGGTATGATCCCCAAAGTCCAGGAGCCCAGCGGAACGCAGCGTGAAAGCCCAGACAGCAGCTAGAGGAGACCTGTTGTTTCTCTACTCCACTCCACTGCACCCTCCCGCCACCACAGACCAAAACCCTGACAGATGGACCAATGGACTCTTCCTTGAAACTGTAGACTCAGATAGCTGCTCAGACTCCACTACAGGACTACACAGGACTTCGAGTAAAAAGTCCTCACCCTATGACACCACGTTCAATTAAGGTTGGTTTCTGAAAGCTGAACGGAATAGCTCACTCCTTTAATCCCAGCACTCAGGAGCAGAGGCAGGGGGATATCTGTGAGTGTGAGGCAGCCAGGACTACATAGAGAGACCCTACCTCAAAACCAGAGAGAAACAGAAGAGAAGCAGAGACAGACAGACAGACAGACAGACACAGAGATTACTTTTGAGGGCACAGCAAGGGATTAAACCACTTGAGATAGGATCAAATGGTGGTTGAGGAAAGACTCATCTAGATGACACTGTGTATTCCTAGGTGGAGAGAGGTAGGGGTTGGAGGAGAGCAGAGACCTAGTATCCAAGGCAGAGAGGCTATGGAAAATCTGTCACCAACCTGTGGCCAGCGTCTCTCTCAGGATTTCTGCCCTTGCCCCTGAAGTTCCAGGAAGCTGAGTTCCATCTCTCTCGGGACACAGCAGTTTTTTCTGACTTGTACATGAGTAACCAGGTATGCTCCTCACGGTCATTGCCTACACCTGAGACTTGAGTTTTGTAACATACATAATGAAGTATGAATAAGCAGACACCTAGAAGTCACTGATCAATACAAGGATTCTACGCTGGAAAAGTAACTGTGGATGTTGTTGTTTTCCCACAGAGCGATTTGTACTGTTGTAGCCCTCCCAACAAGAAAGACCCAGGAAGTCTCGCAGCAGGTTGTCTTTGTGTAACAAGGCGTCTGGGGGCTCCTGATGCAGTACATGAGGCTGTGACCTGGAGCTCTCCATGGAGAACTGGAGCGGTGAGAAACTCGTTCAAGCAGGAGTACTTTACCCGCTGGCTTAAAATAACAGAGAGATGTGGAAAAGAGATGACAAAGAGCCAGAGGCCAGCGGACCCAGATGTCTGGTTTCTACTTACAGTTTGGGCATCTTTGGCATCTTTATCTAGTTGATAAACTGAGAGTAACTGTTTCACAGAGTCATGTATCTTCAAAAAAAGTAGGAGTAAGAAGAGAGATTGGGGAGGGATCCCAGACTGGAAAAACTAAATGCATAAAAACAGCCAAATCAACAATTATATTAAATGTAACTTAACTAAAATGTTGCATCTGAGAAGTCAAGAGTCAATAGATCTAAAACAGCAACTCAATCTATAAAGTGAGAGTGCTATTGCTAACCATATGTTGAAATTACTTAAGAGCGCTATAAAACAAAAACCTCTAAGCCCCGCTAGCCTGAGGACAGGTGGCTTCCTGGAATGCTGGGGGCTGTTGCTCATGTAAGACAGCAAACTGTAAACAAGCTTGGTTGTCCCAAGTGCACAGGATGTGCTTGTGGCTGACTGCACGAAAGGGAGAAGTATGTAGCCTTCTGAGTTTGTCTTTATATGCACCTAATGTTATTTGGAAACATACTCTGATCTTAAGTCTCTGGTATGGACCATGTCCATGGTTCCTGGAAAGTATTTAATAAAGCCTCTTGTTTGTTAAAATTCATTCATGGTCAGAGTAAACCTCTGAACTACCCCAGATCTACATACAACAAGGGACAGGCGTCAGGACAGTTACAGAGAGCAGGCCTTCACTGGGGTGAAGCTATTGGCCAATCCAGGAGGACTTTGAAGAAGGTTTATGGATATTGATGAGTGCTTTCTGGGTAGGCAGCCTTTTCTGGTGTATGTGTCCCACAAAAGAGCAAGATTCTGTGGGCCTGACTGTTGAATCTGGCGCTGTGTGGCTTGCCAGAGCACAGGCAAGTGGAAAGCCTGGCTTTATGGCCAAAGTGGATTCTCTGGAAGGAGAAGAAGGAAACCCAGTCCTGTTACGGCCCCTACAAGGCTCATGTGTTGAAGCCGTAGGCCCTAGCTAGCAGTTCTGGTTCTTCAGAGCTGATGGAAGCATTCGAGTTCTGACTTAATCAAATCCATGTCTGGTCACAATCTGGTAGCATTTCCAGGAGAGAGTGTGGACTGGGAGGTAAGTAGAGTAAGCTCTGTGCCTTCAAAGGAGGTCTCTGGTCCCCTATGCATGCGTCCCCTGGCTGCTGAGGGGAACTTGGCTCCAGGATCCTCCTTCTGTCATGATGCTCCTTCCTCACAGTCCTAAAAGCAATGGAAACACTGAACCCATCAGCCAACATATCTCTTCCTTCCTTAAGTTGTTTATGTCTTGAGTATTTTATCCCAGCAATAAAACAACAACAACAACAACAGCAAAAATCCCAACTAACTCTGTGGCCCAGAGAATGAAAAGCGCAAAAGCTGCGGCCTGAGATGCTCTCAGGAGCTCGTGGAAAAGCAGCTCTAGAAGCCTGGCAGGGCGGGACTGCCATCCTTAGACACCAAGAGGGCCAGCGAGCTAAAGGGCGTGGTAAGGGGACTCCACCGGCTCACACTGGGGGCCTGGTGGGGAGAAGGCTGACAGAGGCTTTGTTCTTAAATGGAGGAGACTGTTGCAAGGAGATTTCAAAAGCCTTGGGAAGTAACTGTCCCTTTCCTCCTCCTCTGAACTGATCGAGCATCAGAGCTGTCCGGGAGTTCCTTGTGCCATGCGCACATTTCTCTCATGTGTGTGAATCAGGCAACTCTGAGTTGATGGTCGCTACCGATCGGCCTCTCCTAACCAGGCTGGCGTTCCAGGCGGGAGTCTGATGAACCTGGGTTCACAAGCTAGAGGAAAGGAAAGGATGGAGTTCGCTCAAGACTCGGGGTGCCAGAGTCAGGGCTCTGGACAAGCAGGGAGGGAAAGGTGGGGTGAGGGACTTGATGAGGTGAGCTGGGCTTTCCTTGAGCCACACCCAAAGAGGGTTGGTGAGGATGTGAGGTAAGAAGAGACCTGGAGCACGGGAGTGCGCACACCATTCAAGATGAACTCTGGCTGGGCGCAGTAATAAACACACCTTTATCACCAGACTTCGGAAGGCTGGCCTGGTCTGTGTAGCACATTCTAGGCCAACCAGAGGTACACAGTGAGGCACAGTCTCAAAGCAACAAAAACAAAATGAAACAAAACAAAAGAGAACTGAAGGGTCTCTGGGTCTAGTGTGTGGGCACATCTGCTGGCGTTCAGACCAGGCAGGAGGACTGCTGAGTTCCTGGCCTTCTAGTGCCACAAAGCAAGGCCCAGTGTTTAGGTGAGAGAGACAGAGAGACAGAGAGAGAGACAGAGAAGACAGAAACAGAGACAGGAAGACACAAAGAGAGAAACAGAGAAAGGGACAGAGACACATAGACATAGATACAGACACAATGACAGAGACAGAAACAGAACACACACACACAGAGAGAGAGAGAGAGAGAGCGCGCGCGCGCAAAGCAAATGGTTTCGGGAAATGAGGGAGCGTTTCTTCAGCAGAATAGCAGAGGCTAATTAAACAAGCCATCCAAGCGCGGCAAGCTTTCAGGAAGCACTGCTGAGAACGGGAGGGGCAGGGCGGGGCACACCAGTCTATACCAGGAACACAGGCCCAGTGCTGCCCAGCACAAATGTGAGACAGGCTAGGATGACTGCAGAGAGCGAGCCTCTGTGATGGAGGCAGCGGTGACGCCCGAAGGACTGTCCGAAGGACGGCGATAGCTGCAACAAGCTCGTGAGAAGGGCCTTGGGCTGTAGACATGCCTCACTGGCCATGTGTGCCAGCCAGCACACCCTCTGGGCCTAAGCCCCAGGACCATAGAAAACAGCATGCTGTAACCCCAGCGCTGGGGAGGGAGAGGCAGGAAGATCAGAAGTTCAAGGTCACCGTCAACTATGTAGCAAGTTTGAGGCTAGATTGTGGTACACAAAACTCTGTCTCAAAACAAAACAAGACGGGGAAATGGTCAGCTGAAAGGCACTTTGATTGAAAGCACAGGGCTAGAACCCACATAAAACTCAAAGGAAGCAGTGACGACAGAGAGGGAGGAGTCTTGACTCCGTCGCCTTCTATTGCTGTGAAGAGACTCCATAACCAAGGTGTCTAAAGGAGAAAGCAGTTTCCTGGGCTGGCGTGCAGCCTCAGAGGGTCAGTCCACTCTCACCTCGGCGGGAGCACGGCAGTACACTGCTTACACCCTGATCGCTGGCCAAGAGAGACAGGGCTTTTCAAACCTCAAAGCCCACCCTTCAGTGACCCACTTCCTCCTACAAAGCCACACCTCCTAATCCTTCTAATCCTTCTAAACCTTTCTTATCTCCCAACTCGTCCCTGAAGTTAGGTTTTTTCCAAGACCCTGGCCTAGGGAAGAAATTAAGAATTTTACTATTTTTTCAATGTTGATTTTCATTATTTATATTTGTGTATATGTGTATTGCACGAAGGCATAGCACCCGTGCACCCGTGTGGGGAAAGGGTGTCACATCCTCCGGAGCTAAAGTTACAGGCAGTCGTGAGCTGCCAGACATTGGTGCTAGGCCTTAATGCAGGTCAGAGACGTAAATGTTTTTAACCACTGAGCCCCCTCTTCAGCCGTGGGTGCTCGAAAATCAGCGTGAGATCAGTGTGTCAGTGTGCTCAGTGACCTCATGGTTCACACCCACAGATTAAGATCTGTGGAAAAATGTTGTCAAACCAAAGCTAAAAATCCAAAATACTCTTGTAGGAGAAACAGCTATTGAGTAGACATTCCTTAGGTGCCACAGAGGCAAGGCTGACCCCTGCCTTACGTTGATAAAAGTTAGTGTTGGCTTCCAAACTGAGCTGTGGGGCTAAGAGGAAGCACGGTTCAGAGACTAAACACCACAGATGGGGAGGAACTCAAGATCCGGGAGCTGTGCAGTCTGGAGGGCAGGCGCCTGCAGGCTCCTGACCCATGCAATGAGGCGTGTCATTACGCACTGCCACACCCCTGGACAGTGACTCTTCCACACTCCATGGACTTGGTCTCACAGCCACGTATGACCATCACCTGTAACTGGTGTGAGTCATTAACACTCAGACCTGAAGCTCTCCTGGCACCGTCTCAGGTCTGGCTGGCAGGCCAAGACCCAGAAGCCAGCAGGCAAGAAACAACCAGGCGGGCCTGAATGCTGGAGGTTGGCCCATTTGTCTTCCGGAGTTCAGAGTGGGTCCTCAACTCCAGGCAGAAAAGGAGTCACCAGAGGAGGGACTAACCCAGGGCACCTGAAGGAGCAAGAAGGCTCTGGAGGTGGCTAGTGAAGAAGGAATAATGAGGTACTAGTCACGTGGTACTGAGTACCACACCTCACACACTAGAAAGTGTCATAAGTGTTAGTTAGGTACTAGTTATATGGTACTGAGTACCACACCTCACATACTAGAAAGTGTCATAAGTGTTAGTTAGGTATGAGTTATATGGTACCGAGTACCATACCTCACACACTAGACAGTGTCATAAGTGTTAGTTAGGTACTAGTTATGTGGTACTGAGTACCACACCACACACACTAGACAGTGTCATAAGTGTTAGCAATTATTTCTTGTAGTCATGATTCCTGTAACATTGATTATCTCCTGATAAGGGAGAATGATCATGTAAATTCCTGGCAGAGCAGAGCTTACAGAGAACGGACAACTTTATGATCCCAACGTGGCCTGTGGCAGTCCTAACACAAGGGACAGGATAGATAGATGCCTGGTCAACACCCAAGCCCACCCCACAGAGAACTCAGTTCTAAAAATAAACAAGGAAATAAGCTCAGTGATAAGATAGATACCAACAAACATCATTTGTACTTGCATTCTGGTGGTTGTGATAAGGACAGCAATGACTAAGTCCCACCCCGGCCAGGACTCTGAGAGGCCATCCCTGCCTGGTCAGCTAGCTTCTTGGGGCCTTCTTCATCAGGAGTTTCACCGAGGATGACAGACAGAGTGTCCCTGCTTTGCTACCTAGCACTTTGGGTACTGCTACAGCCTCAGAAAGAGACCAGAGCTTTTAATCCTTTCTGTGGGAGTCAGAAGGCTGCAAAATTCCAGCAGGAATCCAAGGCCTCCTGAGTGACCATCTGGCCGGTCTCAACAGAAGGCACCCTAGCAGCTCTCTCCCTGGAGGCAGAGATAACCTCCGATGTCTGGACAGCCGCGCCTGGTGTCCTTGACAGTTTCAGCTCTACCCTGCTGGGGTGTAGGAAGTGGGTCTGAGGGCGGTCAGGGTTATCATGCTGCTGTCGGGGCAGGGCCTGCACCTGAGGGTGCCTCGAAGTCTTCCTAAATGATGTGCCCAATGAGTCGTGACAGACAGAGCCTTTCTAAGCTCTGAGGGTGATAACATTCTCAGGGCTTCTCTTCCAGACAGGGAGGGGCCGTGCGTGCTGCTGGCTGGGTCTGAATAGGGAACGTGTACTTGGTGACTGGGTTTTGAAGTATTTACGTCTACTGTAACATGTTCGTGATGTACAGAGTGTTCATGTAAAGACAGTTCCCATGATCAAGTGACACGGGACCATGCTGACCATGGGACAGCAAACACCACGACTCTACCCCACCCCCAGGACATCTGTGCCTTTCCAGTGAGCAGAGGAAGGCTGCCTCCATTAGCCATGGCCTACTGAGAGCTAGCCTCACCTCTGAGTGTCCCTCTACCAGGTCTGAGCCTGTGAGTGCATGAGGTAGAGAGAGAGAGTGGCTGAGGTTTTTGTTTTTTACCAGTGCCTGGTGCCACAGTTCCTCTGCAGCACAAGCTGAACCAGTATTCAGAATGGTGGTTCTCAGCCTTCCTAGTGTTGGGACCCTTTAATACCTCATGCTGTGGTGAACCTCAACCATCAGTTACTTTCTTACTATTTTATAACTGTAATTGTGCTAGTTATGTATTATAATGCAAATATCTGTAATTTTTGATGGCCTTAGATGACCCCTGTGAAAGGGTCATTCAACCCCAAAGGGGTCGTAACCCACAGGTTGAAAAACCCTGGCTTAGACAGTAGGTAACCACCACAGCTGGTTACTAGGTTTTCAAATCAGCTCTGGGGTCGGCTTTGGTCCCATAGCTTCAACCAAGCAGGGAGAAGGCAAAGATCTTGCCTGAGGTCCTACAGCCCTGAGCAGAGAGAGGGAGGAGGGCTTGCCTGAGGTCCTACACCCCTGAGCGGAGAGAGGCCACTGGACAGATGAAGAACAAGATGGCAGGAGAAGGCAAGGACATAGGACAGGGGAGTGACAGTAGCACATCAGACAGGGCCTGCTCCCAAGCCCTGGTGCTGCAGTTCCGCACACATAGGCCCACTTTTTGAAATTTCAACGGCACAGAGGACATCTGGTCTATGGCTTTCAGGCAAATGCCTGTCCATCCAGACAGTGTCCTCGGCCCTGCTGTGGACTGGGAGCATCTGCTGATTTGTTGATCTCAGGTCACGTTTGTGCTGGATGAACGGGTCTCCACGGGTGGGTCTTGCTGTCATGGGAGGATCAGGAAGAGGACAAGGGAAAAGGAGGGATGGTTGGTTCAGCTCCTGGAGTTTCCCTCGAACCAGACACTCCACTTGACTGTAAGCTGGAGTCTCCTGACCCTCCAGCGGGACTGCACACAGCCTTAGCCCCCACTTTGCAGCGGGGAATCGGTAAGCCATCAGTGTGTCCCAGACTGGACCCACCTCGGCTTGGCATCAAGCTCTTGACTACTTTTGTTCACTACATTTGTCACAGTGGCCAGCAAGCTGCAAGGTGACATTATCAGGGAGGCCATGCTATGCGGAGGCATCCAGTGGCCCAAGGCTCTCTGGGCCGGAGAGAGGGACTGAACCCAGCTGTCCCTGTGCATCTCTCTAGAGCACAGTCTTGGCTTGGGGCTAGACCCACATCAGTGTTACAAAATGGTGGGTGACTAAAGTCTGTTCTGCTTATGTGTGGGATGCACAGTGGCCCTGGCAGCCAGACAGTTCTGGAAATATTTCAAGCAGTTGAGCAGACAGAGCTGGGCAGCAGGGAAGCCTGGAGCAGAGACGGGGCCTTCCTGTGCTGGTCACCTGCCCCGCCCAGGGAGAAGAAGCGGCTGCTGGGCCACAGTGAAAGGAAGGTGGGGCTCTGAAACTTCTTGTTGTCTGCAAAAAATATCTGTGCACACAGACAGACACAACAGACACGCAGACAGATACACACATAGATACAAACACATAGACACAGAGACACATACTGACACACACAGAGATACAAAGACATACACAAAGACATACACACACACACACACACACACACACACACACACACGAAGATATATGCACACAGGGGTACACACACACACACACACACACACACAGAGCATGCTGGGCCAGGCCCTATACCCTATATACTGGGTCTCCTCTGAACCCAGGAAATAAAAACTCTGATCCTGCTTCCATGACAGCCAAGGGCTGTAGCCACAGGAAGTCCTTCCCTGACTTCTGTGTGGGACTCAGAGTTTAGCAGATGTGTCATTGTGGGTGACTCCTGCTTCTGCCTCTTTCTGGGGATGGGTTTGGTCCCCCATCTAACCGAGCCCCAGGAACCAGGGAGGCCAGTATGTGGAGGGGTCGCTCCCTTCTGGCTGGGTCTCCAATCTCACTGGGCTCTGCCTGCTGCCTGCACCCCCAGCCACAAGAGAACAGAGCCAGCAGCAGACAGCAGTCGTTCCCTGGGGCCTCTCTGAGCCTTTTTTTTAAATTTTGGATGGCTTCAGGTCTGAGCCCAAGCTTCAGGTCTGATGGCTTCAGGTCTGAGCCCAAGCCTGTAGCTTGCCTGTGGCTTTCTTTCCACGGGGTGGGGACACCTCGCCCAGGCCTGGGAGCCAGCCCACCGAGGGCCTGCTGGCTGTCTCTGCGCCAGCAGGAAGCTTTTGAAAATGCTGAATGCAAGCTTAGGTCTTAAGATGTGAAAGTGAAATTGCCATGTGGCTTCTAGAAAACTCTCACGGTTCCAAAGAGTCTTTTCTGTAACGAGTTTCAGAGTTTCTCACCCAGTCCTCTGACTTAGGGGAAACTGACACAAAGTACTACGAGAAGCAATTCTGTTAGCCAGGTCTCCTCCTCCTCCTTCTCCTCCTCCTCCTCCTCTTCCTCTTCTTCTTCTACTTCCTCCTCTTCCTCCTCCTCTTCTTCCTCCTCCTCCTAATTACATTTCTTTATAGCACATGTGTTGTTGATGTTTGCTTGTTTGAGACAGGGTATCACCATGTAACCCAGCCTGGCCCAGCACTCTGGCTGAGTTCCAGGGTCCCCAGGAAGCTCTGTCCACTTCCCCCTTCTAACCATTCTGTGTGTCTGAGGTCCTGCAGGTCTGAGATGAGCAGGTCACAGAGCTAGGGCCAGGAGCATGGACACAGGAGCATGGACACAGGAGCATGGACACAGGAGCATGGACACAGGAGCATGGACACAGGAGCATGGACACAGGAGCATGGACACAGGAGCATGGACACAGGAGCATGGACACACAAGCATGGACACACAAGCATGGACACAGGCGCATGGACACAGGAGCATGGACACAGGCGCATGGACACACAAGCATGGACACAGGCGCATGGACACAGGCGCATGGACACAGGAGCATGGACACAGGCGCATGGACACAGGAGCATGGACACAGGAGCATGGACACAGGAGCATGGACACAGGAGCATGGACACAGGAGCATGGACACAGGAGCATGGACACAGGCGCATGGACACAGGCGCATGGACACAGGAGCATGGACACAGGCGCATGGACACAGGAGCATGGACACAGGAGCATGGACACAGGAGCATGGACACAGGAGCATGGACACAGGAGCATGGACACAGGAGGGCCCCTTCTGTGCTCTCAGCCCGCAGGCTTGTCCTGTGGGTTTTTCTGGCTTCCCACCTCCAGCCACTAGCTGACCACCTCGAGCAGGGTCTCACCGACTCCTACTTAGGAGCCTCCCCGGCAGGCATCGGCGCCTGGTTTCCTATGAGGTATAAGGCAATTTGGTGGGGTGATCCTTGAACACAGTGTTTGCATAGAAGCAGTGCAGGGCCTGTTCACATCATCCGCTCCCTCTGGTCCTATAAACCAGGCATGCGGCCCGAGGTTAGAGGCTCAGGGCTGCACAGTCGGGGAAAGTGAAGTCTGCAGGTGAGGTGGTACGTTCCTCTCCCCTGTACGGCACCCTGAACCGGTCAGGTAGCACTGAGCCTCCAGGAGACCTAACCTCACACTACCGGCACCAGTGCAGGACTGCAACTTAACATTGCAGCTTAGGAGAGACTGGAGTCAAGTCAAAACCGGGACCAGACTACCTCAGGGAAAGTTAGAGGGTAGGAAGAAGGGAGCTTACATCTTCTTTGCTCCCGCCAGGCTCAGGGCTGAGTTTCCACACCTAACGACGGGCTAGCATGGAATGAACATGCACAGCTGATTCAAAACTCAAACCTTCCGAAATGAAGGCCCACAAAAATAGCGGAATCGTGTAATGTCGTGCTTTTGAATATATGTGTATTGTGTGGTCTGAGTTTGTGTTGCACATGTGTGGAGACCAGAGGACAGCCTAGACCTCCGCCCTCAGGCCTGGCCCTTGTTCTTCTGGAGCTGCCATTGTTGGCTTTGGAGATGCGACCTCACACTGTGACCTGGGGCTCACCATTTAGGCTATGTTGGCCAGTGAGCCCGAGGCTGTGTCTGCACTTCCCCAGTGCTGGGATTACAAGTGCATTCCACTACGCCTGTCTTTTTACATAAGTCTGGGGATCAAATGCGTCCTGTGCTCAATGGCTGAGCCATCCCCAGCCTTGTCTGAGCGTATTTTTTGCCGAGGCATCTGTAGAGGACAAAGGAGGACTGGCCCGCCGGAATGAACAGGGCCAGGCCTGTGTGCCGGGGTTCTCCTTGGATGTCTGGGTTTTCACTCCTATGCCGTGACATGAAAGACACATGCTCTGACGACCTGTGCAGAGGGACGTCTGAGAATTCTTTCAGGGCCTATGGGGGAGAAAGGCTGGGAGGAAGCGGAAACCTCCCAGTTTCTGTTATTTATCCTATTGCCGAGATGCTGTGTTTCAGGGTAACAGGGCCAAAGCCCATGATGAGAAGTTCCTAAGAAGAAACCTTCAGAGTAAGAGGGATTGAGATAGACTCTGCCAGAGCTCATGACGAATTATGATGAGGCGTGCAGGTAATCAGACCTAAAGAGTCCGGAGACATGCTACTGAAGGTGGAAATCCCTCGTCAGACTGACTTTAGCGAGATGCATACTAAACCTGGACAACAGACATGGCCCCAAAGCTGCAGGCCTAAGTGAAATAGTTCAGGGGACCCTGGGCAGAGTTTGGCTAATGACAGAGTTTTTGTCACAAGCACAGGTCTTGGAATATTACAAGTGTTCAATAAATGTATTCAGTAAGGTAATGAGCCACACTAGCGGCGTCCACCACAGAGGTACCGTCAATGCCCCCTGAGGACTGAAAGGTAGCCACAGGAACACTGAAGAGACAGAGCTGTGGGCTGTGTGCTTCCGTGTGTGTGTGTGGGTGTGTGAGCCTTGGCACACAACCTGACACCAGCCACTGTGTCGGCTGTGGAAAGCGGCAGCCACGTTTTTCTTCACAGCTTTGACCACTCAGTTCTAAGAGTCTCTTCCTGTCTCTTCCCGGACCACAGCTCAGGCTGAGGGGCTGATTCAAACCCTATCGGCCTCCCTGATGCTTCAAAGAGATGGCTGGCTCCTTTGAGAGTTGTGCCCTTCTGCATTCAGACAACTGCCCCTCCTAAAACACGGGCCAATTGACTTGGGTACGTAGACATCTCCTGCTCTCCTAGTCAGGGTTGAGAACCCCTGGGAAGCAGTTCTACCAAGGGAAAATTCCTGCACCTCCTGAGCCAGGCTGGTTCTGCCTCACTGAAAAGCCTCCAGCCTGCACTGCCCCAGGAATGCTAAGAGCTGATAAGAAAGAAAAGATAAAATCTTGCCCCCTCCTCGGACCTGCAATTCCCCATTCCAGAACCTTGGCTTCCCTGTCTCTGACACTACCTCTCCTGCCTCACCTGACAGGAGGGTAGAGACAGCAAATGTATGAGCTAAAATACTATTGCCCAATTCTCTGAAACCAGGGACAGGGGCTGAAAAGATGGCTCAGTGGTTAAGAGTGGTTAAGCTGCTCTTACAGAAAGCCTGGGTTTGGTGCCAGCACCCACGTGGTGGCTCACAGCCATCTGGAACTCTAGTTCTAAGGGATCCCATGCCCTCTTCTGACTTCCACAGGTTCCAGGTATGCACATGGTGCACAGACATCTATGCAGGCAAACATACAACAAAAATAAATAAACCTTACAAACGAAACCTCTAGGGTCATTCAGTGAGCTAGCTGTACATGAGGCTGTGGGCAAGGCTGGGGGTTCCCAAAGGCGCTGTGGGACTGTGGGAGCTGGCTGGCAATGTTTCCCTGCGTGTCACTACCCTCACACAGGGCTACACTCAGCCAGAGCATGTTGAAGGGGATGGCTTCCTAACTTTCTCTAAGCACAGACGAAAGCCCCACAGAACATGGGCCACCCCTCCTGAGTAACAAATGACGGTTGTGATTTTATCTCCAACTGTGGCCGCCATCTGATTATGGTGACCTGGGACTGTCTTGTTTCCTGGTTCACGGGTCTGGAGCAGGGCCGTGGAACAAGGCTGGACACCGTGCAGGCAGTCGGTCCAGGAAACAGGCTTAACTTGACCATGGTGGCTCCTGGGCCTAGAAGCCACGGAGAACAGTTGGGCAGATATGCAGGCAGAGGTGAAGTGAGGAGGAATACGTCATTCCACTGAGTGTGCAGACCAGGAACCGTCCCAGGCCTCCAGCTAGCTGCAGGAGCAGGTCTCATTCCACCGGGGTTGCCTGCCCAATCTCTCCTCGCCCTCCACCCCAAACCCCCACAGCATCCTTTATGAGGCCTCTGGGCATCACCCTTGCTGTTCCTCAGCAGGAATGCTGTCCCTAACTGTCCTTGCTGCCATGCCTCCCAGTGAAGAGGCTATCTGTGCATCTTCTCTACCAGGAGACAAACAAGCAGGCAGACAGACAGACAGATACAGAGAGAGAGAGACAGAGAGAGAGACAGAGAAACAGAGAGACAGAGACAAACAAGCAGGCAGACAGACAGATACAGAGAGAGACAGAGAGAAAGAGAGGCAGAGACAGAGAGACAGATATAGAGAGACAAACAAGCAGGCAGACAGACAGATAGATACACAGAGAGAGAGAGAGAGACAGAGAGAGAGACAGAGAAACAGAGAGACAGAGACAAACAAGCAGGCAGACAGACAGATACAGAGAGAGACAGAGAAGCAGAGACAGAGAGACAGATATAGAGAGACAAACAAGCAGGCAGACAGACAGATAGATACACAGAGAGAGAGAGAGACAGAGAGACAGAGAGATAAATATACACATATACACAAACACACATATCACACCCAGACACACCCTTGCTGGAACCATGTCTTGATTTGTTCTGTTCTTCCCACAGGCCACCAGGTCTTATCTATCATCGAACCCCTGAAAAAGGAGGACTACAGCTTCCCTTCTACACTTCAGACTCACAGAGGGCAGGGCAGGAGGCCACCACTAACCCTCTCTGCTAAGGCACCGTGACCAGGGATTCCCGAGGCTGGGAGTGCTGTCTTACATTCCTGTCCTCTGTGGAAAGCTGGTCTTTGGGGACATGCTGTCATCCTCAAAGCCGCAGGCCCAGGGACTCGTGCGTAGGACACCACAGAATATGGAAAGCTAAGCCTTATCTCACGGGGCCTCTTCTGGTTTGAATGACTTAGAATCCTCAACTGAGACTACAGCCTTCTCTCTGGCCCTCAGGGGACACTTGCTTGGATACATGGCATTTGATGTGAATAACTCCATTTTGTTTTGGTCCACGGTGGTCAGGGCAGAAACTCAGCTCAAATAGTTGCCTCCTGTACACTGTATCTATCTGAGAGCAGGAAGGAAGGGGAGGTGGCCTTTTGGACCTCAGATCCCCAGAACTGTTCTTAGGAGAATGCAGATCTTTACAACTTCTTTCCATGCCAGATCTGTGCCCCAGCCCCAGCCCCAGCCCCAGCCCCAGTGGTGACTCTGAAGGCCTGGCCTGGACTTGGGCCCCTCTCTCTGTCTATTGAGATGCACAGTTGTGAAGGCCAGACCTGGATGATGCGTCCCTCCCCGACAGGAAGCCCTAGGACAGAAGCAGGAAGAGCTGTTTCCCCAAAGAAAGCTGGAAGGATGCTGGAGTGGGGGGCATGCTGGGATTCATGGGGGAGATGCTGGGATGGGGGGAGATGCTGGGATGGGGGAGATGCTGGGATGGGGAAGATGCTGGGATGGGGGAGATGCTGGAACATGGGGAGATGCTGGGATGGGGGAGATGCTGGGATGGGATGCTGGGCAGGAAAACAAAGGTCAAACATGAACTAACTCAGATCGACAGGCTTGGTGGGTGGTGCCCTGCTGCTCTGAAGCCTCCAGCCTCTGGCTTGGACCCCAGCTTGGGTGCCAGGCTTTAGAGAAAAAAGAAGGCAGGAAGGCATGTGGGGCGGGGAGAGAGGGTTCTTACTCGTGGGTTCAATGCTGTCTTCTGGAGGAAGTGGGAATTTCCGCACCGCGAGCTCTGGTGTTTGCACAATGTACTGTTGTCTTCTTGAGAAAGCCGTGGGCAGCGGAGAAGTTTCCTTCCAATGAGAGTTTACCACCTTCCTCTCAGTGGTAACAGTTTTTTTGTTGTCCCTGCAGGATGCAGACTGATCTGACCACAGATATACGCATTCATGTAGTGTAATGTTCTGGGGGGTTGGGGGGAGGGGGAAGCCATGTCTATTTGATAGATTCCTATTCCATACTTGTGGCGAGTTGGAATGCTGCCGACCCAAGGCCAAATTCCCTGGAGCTGTCTTTGGTCTCGCTGCCCACCTTTGGGTCTGACAGGTAAAATCTTTTGGAATTAGCAGAACACTAATGCCCATCAACCCCAAAGCTGAAACTTTCACCAGGTAACGCCTGAGGCTCCTGGCTGTCTCCCTGCTCTGCCGTGCCCATCTGTTGCCCCCGTGGTGTATTTGAAGACTGTCTAGGTTTATGACTTTCATTTGTTTGTAATTATATAAAATATTCAGGACAGACCGCCTCATCGCAGCACTGTCTCCATCCACGTGCCCTGGGGCTGGGGTTCCCGCCTGGTGGCAGATACGAGGGGTCCCTGTGGAAGGAAGGGGGCTACTGCACTGCCCCACGTCCTGTGTAGTGTCCGTGTCCACTCGCTCTTCACTGATGCCGCTTGGAGTCCTGGCCCAGCTGCCCTGGGTCACAAGTGCGACATCTACCCTCTGGTGCCAGCAGACTCCTGAGCCCTGCACAAGGCTCCACCCGGCCTCACAGCTCTGGCCCCAGAGTCTGGCTGCTCTGGGCAGCCAAGGACTGCGCAGCCCCTCCTTCCTCCGCCTAGTCCCCAGAGAGCATCAGCCCCGCCCCCATCCCCGTCCCCCACCGTCCCTGGTCCCCCACTGTCCCCGTCCGAACCCCACCTGAAGCTCAGCTGTCCCAGAAAGATAACCTGCTTCTCTTCAAACTGTCCCAGCCCTAGAATTCCCCACTCCCCCACTCCGCGTGTTTGGGTGAAGGGGCAGGGCGGGGGCGGGGAGCTGGGGAAGAAGCAGTTCTGCCTGCAAGCTCTTCCGGCCTCTATGGCCAAAAGAAACTGGATCCTGGGCAAGAGTGAAGTTTATTTTTATTGTTTTTTAATGAAACCGGTTCTCCCAGGCAACACTGAATTTCCTCCTGCCCCTACCCCTGACCCCAGATCAGCCCTAGAGCTCTGAGGGTGTAAGCACTAGGCCCAAGGGATAGTGAAGTGACATTTACTTTAGTCCTACTTTTGTGCATGTCTATGTGTCTCTGTCGGGTACGCACATGTGACTGTAAATGCTCGTGGAGGCCACAAGAGGGCGACAGCTCCCCCAGAACTGAAGTTATAGGCAGTTGTGAACTGCCTGATGTGGAGTTGGGAACTAAACTCAGGTCCCACGGAAGAGCAGTTAGTGCTCTGACCACTGAGCCATCTCACTCATCCCAAAAAAGTACATTTTTAACAAGCATAAGGTCCAGTGTGGTGGCACATACTTCTAATCTCATGATTTAAGAGGCAAAGGCAGGAGGATCTCTGTGAATCTGGGTCCAGCCTGGATTACATCATGAGTTCTAGACCAGGCAGGACTACACAGTGAGTCTCTGTGGAAGGAGGAAGAAGAAGAGGAGGATGTGGAAGAGGAGGATGAGAAAGAAGAAGAGATGAGAGAAGCCAAGTGCAAGAAGAATCCCAACTTTTGCTAAAGAAACGTTAAAAACCCTCACGTGTTACTCTACAGTCCACCCAGTTCACACACGCACAGCATACACACTGCTGCTTCTTTCCCTTTAGTTAAAAACCAAAAAACGAAAACTTTCTCTATAAATGGGCTTAACAAATTAACAAGGGAAAGAGGAAATTTTCCTTCCAAGAAGACTGCAGATATTTGAACCAACAATCTCCCCACCAAGGAGGCTGAACTCGCTTCCAGAGCACAGAAAAGCAAGGTTGGGGAAGCAGAGAAGCAACCACGTTTCCATAGCAGCCAGGCTCCATAGAGATGCTGCCCTCGCCACCCCGGAGGATGGCATCACCCTATCAGCCTGGGCATCTCCACGTGTCCGCCATGTTTCCCCAGTCGCTCCAACAGCTGACCAGGACACTCCACACTTGTCAAGATCACAAAAACAAAGATGGAGAAGCAACCAGGAATGGGAAGACAGAAGCACAAAGAGAAAGTGCAAGGATTTCCTGGGAGGGAAACTAGTAAGGAAACTGTCGCACTCTAGTTAGTAGTAGTGTGCGGACTGTGCACCATGTTCTTGTGTTGACAATTGTACCAACATCGCATACCATAATGCAATCAGTGGGGGATGCTGGGACTAAAGGAAAATAAAAAGCCTGTAAGAAAAACAGGGTGCTATGCACATGCTCCTAGTCCCACCAGAGGCCTGGCGGCTCCCTTAAGAGTCACCGGGGTGGGTCCACACTGAGGGCCTGCAGTCCCTCGTCCATGGTGGAGCTAACTCTACCCGTGGTCTACACACAGCTGCACCACATGCCAGTCACCACTGAACATGCCTCAGAGACACAACCACGTGTCCTACACCAACACCACGTAGACTTAGTGGGCAAAGCACTTGCTGCCAACCCAGCCACTGCATCCACAGAACAGGAGAGAAGTGACTTCCACTGCTGTGCTCTGATTTCTGCGTGCCCGCCATGCCATGCACACACGTGTGTGCACGCACACACATACACACATGTTCTCACACACACACTTTTGAAGAATCAATGATCACAATTTCTGTCCAAGAGAAACAGATTTTATGTTCCAAGATTTGCTGACAAACATTCGTAGTGTCTTTAAATGTCCGAGCTAAATGTGGGGTCAAATTTGGTGTCCTGTAAGTACTGGACAATCAAACTGCAGCATGTCCACACACGGAGGGGGCCTCCGACGACTGCGTTCACACGGGGACATCTGGGAGACGTGCAGAGCAGAGGCAGGCTAGCGTGCATGGTGCTGGACACAATGATGTGCCCAGTCAGACAGCAAGTAGGCCTAGGCTTGCCCACAGCAGGAGGATGGAGACGGGCAGACAGAGATGCTAGTGAAATGCATTTTGACTACACGGTTGCATGACACTCTTCAAATGTAGCTAAGTTATATTTAAACAGCTGCCTCTGGCTCTACCTTCCTTCAGAACTATCTACACTCTGCTCCACAAACCCCTGAAGCCCAGCCTGGGTAGACCCGTGCTTCCGCTATTAAGATGGAGGACGATGACCCATGAGTGGGTAAAAACCTGCTGACAGGCCTTAGCTCTCAGATACACCCTAGTCTATCTACCTGGAATATACTACCACCCACTCCTGACTGAATGGTTTTTTTTTTTCTTTCAAAATGTTATTGTATTTACTATTACTGTGTGTATGTGGGGGGTCACTCATGTAGAGGTCGGAGGTTAACTTATGAGAGTTGGGTTTTTCCCTTCGCTGTGGGCTCCAGGAATAAGTGTGTGTCCCCTGTGAACCATCTTGCTGGCCGCGATTTCTTCCGTTGGCGTCTGGAGTGCAGCCATCTCTTAGTTCCCGTACACCACCGTTTTTCCTCATCGCCCGCCTCCCAGGTCTGCAGTGCTGCAGGCTCCTCTGCCCATGCTCCTTAGGTGACTTCACCAAGTCCCCACGGCTCTCCCCTCCACCCATACCTACGCCTGGGACTTCTACCTGCTCAAGGTCCTCTCCCTCCAGCCCAGATCTCTCTCCTGAATTCTAAACTGAAAACCCAGCTTCCTACCTGATAATTCTCTTTAGGTGCTGAGGGGTGCCTCTGGCTCAACAGCTCTAAAGACAAGCTCCTTGTCTCCTGTGTGTAGCCAGCTTCCCACTGCTGCAACAAAATGGCTGAGAAAATCAACTTAGAAGGAAGAAAGGTTCATTTGGGGGCATGTTTCGGAGGTCTCAGTGCATGGTTATCTGGTCAGATTGGTGAGGTGGAGGCAGAGGCCTTGGTGGCTACGGGTAGGGGTGGAGCTGGGGAGAGGGCTGGGTCAGTAAAGTGTTTGACAGGCAAGCACAAGAACCCGAGTTCAGATCCCAAGAACCCATAAAAAGATGTCCAGAGCTGGCAGTGAAGGGGACCCAGACGGGTGGAGCTCTGGAGCTCACTGTCCACCAGAGAGAGAGAGAGAGAGAGAGAGAGAGAGAGAGAGAGAGAGAGAGAGAGAGAGAGAGAGAGAGAGACTGCAGTAGTCCTAAAGGCCCCTTCCAGGGTATGCCTCCCTCCCCTGCCCTTTCCCCTTGGTACCCCATCTCCTGAAGGTTCCATTATTTCCCAATAGCACTACAGACTGGTGACCACGCCTTTAGCATAAAGCCTCTGGAATGTTTAAGACCAAATGATAATGCACCATAAGCCCAGTCCACCTCCAATCTTTCCTAAAGACCTGATGTACCTACCACAGGCCTGAACACAAAGAAACAAACAACACTGCAGTATTTTTCACGCCAGGTATTTTGCATCTACTTACTACTCTGCACCAAACACTGTCTTAATCGTTGTTGTCTTTCATCTGGGCCACGGCTCCTAACAGTAGCTTTACTTCTTATGCTCTATTAGGTAGCGATTTCTCAAAAGTTCAGCCCATTAAGATGTTCTAAAAGGGGTGTGTGTGTGTGTGTGTGTGTGTGTGTGTAAAACATTCTGTCCTGCAGGGAAGCTTCTTACACACAGGAAATAAACAACGTCAAAGGCTTCAGGAAGTCCCTGAAACTGACCAGATTCACCCAGTTCCTTCCTCCCAAGGCTTATATAAGCAGGGAGGATGATTGAAAGACATCCTCAGCAAGAAATCTGCCAAGAAGAGGAAGAACCAGCAGAGCTGACAGGAGAGACAGACCAACTGAGCTGTACAGAAGAAAGATTCTTCAACCTATTTGCCTGCCGGTTATGTTACAGGTTTGAGCGTTTGTGCCCTGTCATCTGTGCCGGGTTGGGTTTTCTGATGCAGCTGTCTGTGAGTCACTCCTGCTCCTGTGCTCCCACAGTCCTGTAAGTAACCCCATAAAACACCTCAGTCCACCAAGTTAGACTTTGGAAGTGTCCTTACTTTGATCTGTATGTAAGTTCTTTCTCTCAGATGAATGGAAATTTGTCCATGTCTCCTCAGAAAGGGTGTCACACCTATATCCATGGGGAAGGGCAGAGCTGAGCCACACAACACCCTCTCGGGATGGGAAACTGTGTGAGGACTGGGCTTCTTTTGAATTGTTTTGGTTTTCCTCGTAGTTGGAACACAGTCCAAGAATGGAGTCGTGCGATGGGAAATCTGAGTGCTTGGAGAAAACTCCAAGATGACAAGAGTCTTGTGACCTCAGTTTCTTCAAAATATGGAATTGTTCTTGGAACGTTTCTGTGCTCCTCCCAGGAGTAGCAGATGGGAGTTAGTTTCCTTCAGCTATTATTGTTCATATGCCTCTATGAGAAAACATGTTTTAGCTGAGTGTGACTTGTCTTTGTGGTTGTACACTTTACACATGTGACTCCTCTTAACCCCCAGAGTATAAATTGTCTGAAGCTCTGAATAAAGTCGGCTACTGTGTGAGACTTTAGTCTGCCTTATCTTTAGATTGCATGGCCCACTTCCCGCCAGAGCTGGAAACAAAACCAGGTCAGCCTCCCTCCTCAAGGCTGCTCTGTGCCCGCAGAGGCACTCGTGTGGCCCTTGAGCCTCACAGATTCAGGGCTGGGAGTCAGGACAGGGGGGTGCCTCTGAATGGACAGCTATCCCTGCACAAGTTCTTCGGGGAAGCCCTGCCCCTTCTGATCCTCCCTTAAAGAGGCAATTATCTGGACTCTGTTCCCAATTGCCACCAGGGAAGGAGAACTCTTATTACTGAAGTCAGCACATAGGTAAAAAATGGCCTTGCCTGAGCCACCATGTCTCCCAACCAGACACCTTAAGACTAGGACCATGTGTTTTTCCTGAGGTAGCTGTCCTCTCAGAATGCCAGCCCCCATGCTCCTCACTTACTTTGAGGGCCTCTGAAGTCCCAGCTTATATCTGCCTGAGTTACTTGTGTGTGTATGTGTGTGTGTGTGTGTGTGTGTGTGTGTGTGTGTGAGAGAGAGAGAGAGAGAGAGAGAGAGAGAGAGAGAGAAAGAGAGAGAGACTCAACCACGTAAGAGGTTACAAATCTACTTCTTTTGCCGACCTGTTTTGCTCAGTAGCCCCCTGAGCCCTTTCTCCCCAGCAGTGGTCGGAGACCAGGCCCTGTCTGGGTAGTGACAGGGATAGTGATGGGGATGGTGATGGGCTGTGTCCTTTGTTGGCCAAGAGGAAGTAGCAAAAGGCAGAGGCGCTGCTGACTCTCGAGGTCAGTCCGGGGCCTGGGCTGAGGGGCTGTGGGACAGACTCTGGCAAGGGCGGCTCTGAGAACAGGTGGGGCTGTGTCCTCCAGGACGCCAGGCCCAGACCAGAAGAGTGTCCTGGCAAAGCCAGCAGCTGCAGGCCACAGGGAAGGCCCAGTGAGGAGCTTGACGGTTTAGCTGCCTCTTGCATCTGAAGACATCTTGGAAGGAGGGGCTGGGCTATGGCGGCTCCTTGCTCTTCCTGTGGTTCTGCATCCATTTCAAAGCTGCCCCTGGGGGCTGAGGAGATGGCTCAGAGGCTCAGGGCACCTGCTGTGCTTTCTGAGGCCATGGGTGTGGTTCCCAGATCCCACACAGTGGCTCACAACCACCTGTAACTCCAGGCTCAGGCATCTGACGCCCTCTTCTGACCCACAGGTACCAGGCACAGACATACATGCAAACAAAACTCATACACATAAAATAAAAATAAATCTTTAAAGCGATCTTACAAAACTCTCCCTGGTATTCAATTCTCTGCCCCTGGCAGTCTTTTGGCAGAGACTGCCCCTGTGAACTCAGAGCTGATGGTCTGTTAGGAGAGTACGATAGGCTGTGTCCTCTGGTCGCTGCCTCCCTCGAGTGTTGACTGTGGGGAAAGGCAAGAATAAGAAATGTGGAAGTAAGTTTATAAGAGAAAGCAGGGCTGGAAGGGAGGAGGTGGTGCAGGGGACACAGGCTCAGCCAGGCAGAGCTGGGTGTAAAGAGAAGCACTTCCAGCCTTCTGCAAACAGAGGGTCCCCAGGAAGAGGACATGAGCCTTCAGGAGAAGGAGGCCAGCTGTCTTGGTGCAGGGTGGGCAGAGGACATCAGCCCCAGGCTGGGAGGTTGGTGTCTCCACCCTAGCCTGCCTGCTTCAGGGTACTTTCACCTTGCATACTCTATTTATGGTTTTTTGGAATTTTCCAAATGAGGCAAGTAGCCTTTTTGCCTAGACTACTTTATTTACAATTGAAATTGAATCCCCACTGTCCTTGGGGACAGACAAAGCAGCTTGACATCACCAGCCCTGGAGTTGCCATTTCAGACAGGGAGGCAGCCAGCCTTTTGCTGAAGATCAAGTGGATGAGATTTGCCTGGCATCGCAGAGGAACAGGTGGAGAAGGAACTGGAAACCCACGGAGGCCCGTCTGCACGGCAGGCAGCGTTGTTCTTTCTCCACACCCACAGGGCAGCAGGGTGCTCTGCCGCTCTACGGCGTGGTGTGTGAAGGCCCCGCTGTGGCCACCCAAATCAGGGTCTCAGCCTCCCTCCCTCCCTGAAGATGCTGGTGCCCAAGGCCCTCTGCTCCCAGCCAGGCAGTGCGGACAACAGTCCGAGTCCAGCCAGCCAGGCCTCACTTGCCGGCCTCTGTGCTCTGCTCTGTACAGGCAGGGAAGGTGACAGCCTCCAGTGCCACCAGTTATCCTGCACAGATGTGCCAGGACCAGCTGAGGCCACAGAGAAACGGAGCTACAAACAGCAGCTTCCTGATCTCCCCCTAAGCTCCCAGGGCCCTTAGGGAAGGGCGTGCTGGGCAGACTGGCTGAGGCTAGCCTCAAAGTTCTTTTTAACTAATAATTATGGTATTTTTTTTAAAGGAGACACACAGAGCTGAAGCCATCTGGGAGCCTAATCAGTCAGCGTCCAGGCAGGGAGCTGACCTGTTAACGTGCTGGGGCCTGTCAGATTTCTAGTACTGCAGCAGAGGCAGGGAGGCGGCACCGCCACAGTAAGCACTGAGGCGCACCTGAATGGAGCACCTCTCTTTTTGAGGGTCCCCAATGGATGAGATAAAGAAAGGACCCAAGGAGCTGAAGGGGTTTGCAGCGCCATAGGAGGAACAACAATGAGTCACCAGAGCTCCCAGGGACAAAACCATCAACCAACACATGGAGTTACCCATGGCCCCAGACACATGGGCAGCAGAGGATGATCTTGTGGGATACCACATGGGGGAGAGACCCTTAGTCCTGGAAAGACTTGATACCATAGTATAGTGTAGAGGAATACCAGGACAAGGAAGCAGGGGAGGGTTGACTGGGGAAGGGGAGATGGGTTATGGGCTTTTCGGGGAGGGGGGAAGAACAAGGAAAGGGGACGACATTTGAAGTGTAAATAAAGAATATACCTAATTAAAAAAAAAATGAAACTGAGTTCAGGGCAAGCAAATTGCCCAAGGTCACACCATCTTACTGGAGTGAGGACTGGAGACAGGGTTCAGTAGGAGAGGGCCTGCCTGGCTTGGGGGGGTCCTGGGCTCAATCCTCAGCGCAACAAAAACAAGACAGAACTGGAGGCCTGAGGCCCAAAGCCAAGCCTGCCCGACTCCAGGGCACACACCTTCAGTGTCACACGACTCTGACTCCCATCACAGTGCACAAAGCTGTGCCTTGTGCGCTGTCCTCACAAGTCCCTAACTTACTGTCCCACCCAGGACCTGGCTCCTTCTCATTCCTGGTGACATACAACAGCGGACCATATCAAGGGCTATGGGACTTCTTGCCACTCTCTGAAGGATTATAAAAACCAGATGTTACTTGGTTTGTCGGGAGGGCATCTCTGAAGGCTCGCATCTCCGCCTCATACCATCACAATGGCTAATTCTTACTTTATGAAACTCCTCTCTTCTTAAAGTTTGAGGCCCCGTCTAAGATAGGGTTAATAAAATAATACCATTACCAAAAGTAACCTTACACATCGGGAATCACAGTCTCCTAATAGAGCCAAGGCAGGAACTCACACCAGGCCGGACCTCGGAGAGGATCTCCCGCAGAGGCCAGGGAGGAGGGGCGCTGCTTACTGGCTTTCTCAGTCTGGTTTCCAGAAAGCACCTGGGACCACCAGCCCTGAGGTGGCCCTCCCCTGTCAAGCTCTAAGAGAATGTCCCACAGGCCTGACTACAGCCCAGTCTTCTGGAGGCATTTTCTCAATGGAGGCTGCATCCTCTCTTACTAATGTTAGTGTTTGTTATAAATACTGGTAGCACAGGCCCTGCCATGCCGTTTTTAATACATTTAGAGTTCCTTCTAACATTCGCCCACCTCGAGGCTTGAGCATGGTCTAGGGGCCCTTTCTCCTAATAAACCTCATCCCTGAAGGGGAATTATGTTATCAGGACCTCCCCTGAACCTCCTTGCCCTCTAGCAGGCATCTTGGGCTTGGTTATAAAAGCAGTCTTGTAATTAGGCAGGCTGATGTCAGCACTGCCCTGGGATTTACTAAGGTAATACAACTGAGCATGAGAGAGGCCTTGTGCTTCCTAAACAGAAAAGGCCCGACCATGAGAAAACGCAGCTCCACAAGTCACGGACCGTGAGCACTGAGCATATCTACAGCGAGGAGGTTGTGACCAGTTCTGAAGCAACCGTGGCAAATGGTGTCTTAATCTTCCCAAAACCCCCATCAAAACTATGCTCTGGAGCTACACACCTGGCATTCTGAAATTGCTCCTGTGGTTATATAAGTATGTTCTCCCCTGTTCCATGTACCTTGGGATTGCCCAGTTTGAGGCTAGCCTGGGTGTTTTTCTCCACTGTTGGGTAGTCTCTGGGCTCTACTGCTTGGTTCTGAAGTTTCTTTGGTCCCACTTCTGGGCTGCTGCGGCACGTGCTTTATGAACTGAGCCGTCTCCCCAGCCCCACACTTAACCTTTTAAGAATCATTCTCTTTATGGGGTAACAAGTTTAGAGCCTGATTACTGTCCGCACAAAAACAAAGTTGCTATTATTTTATTAATTATAAAAACCTCAGAGGTCACTATTATTTCTGCCCTTCACATAAAATCAGAGATTTGGGGAGCTGGGGCCATTGGCACCAAGTCTATAAGTTTGGTGGCAAAAACCACAGCTTCCTCTGGCTGATCCAAAATCAAAGTTCCCAAAAATAATGAATAAAAGCTGATGCTCAATCAAATGAAGTGCAGATGTGACGCTGCAGACACTCCCACCTGCTGCTAAATGGAGCTGCTTATGCAGGCTGGTGTGTACCCTGAGAACGGGAGGGGCTCTGCGCTGGGAGAGCGGTAGGCTTCCCTCAATTCTTTCCTTTCCTGCACGGTAAATCACAGCCTGGAAGCACAGCTCGTGCCAACGGCACTGGGCTAACCAGGACTTTCCAAACCAGCCTGCAGCTGTTTGCCAGCTTCTGTACCAGTGACCTAGAAACTATTTCAAAACTTATTTTTGTTTTCTAAGGGCCAAAGTTTTGGTGAGACAGTTCATACAGCTCTGACCCAGAGTTTTTAAATTTAGAAATTAATCCCTGGACATGTGGGATAATGGCTGCTGTGTTAGCAAAGTTATAGGAGGAAAAACTCAGGCAGAACTTTCCAAAAAAAAAAAAAAAAAGTGTTTGCAGCTCCAAAGAGAGTTGTAGACTTTGGCTACCTACTATTACCAAATCTCCAAACAAGTCACTGTTTTGTGGACACCCAAACACACACCATTTTATAGAGTGTTGCACAATGTGTTATTATTTTGTGTGTGCATGCGCGCACATGCTACAGCACATGTATGAAGGTTAGAGGTCAGTCTGAGGAGTTGGTTCTCTCCATCCACCATTTGTAATTTTTTATTTTATTTTATTTTTGTGTTTTTGAGACAGGGTCTCTCTATATGGTCCTGGCTGTCCTGGAACTCACTGTGTAGACTAGGCTGGCCCTGAACTCACAGTGATCCATCTGCCTCTGACTCCTAAGTGCTGGGATCAGAGGTGTGCACCACCACACCTCTATTTAATCCACCTTTAATCCTTCCAGTGCCCGTGAGCTGTGGCTTCCTGGGATCACGCTGAGGTGTCCAGCTCCCACGGTAAACGCTTTGAATGGTGAGCCATCTCGCCAGCCCGGTGTTGTAATGCTTTAAACACTGTAAAAAGAAACAAATTTAAATTTGCTGAAATGTTTTATACCTGGCGGGCATCTGTGGCATGACATATGTGTGGAGGGCAAATACCACCTATTGTTCCTGACTTGTTACCTCAGAGTCTCGGCAGGCAGCTTGGGTTAGCCTTGGATGTATGAGCCTGTGGTCTCAGAGTCCTGGGCGCTGGGTTTACAGGCAGGTGCGCACCACCACACTGGGTTGCTTATGAAGAGCATTTACTCTCACACTCCTGCATCTGTGGGCATTAGACTCCAGCATCTGATTATTAGTTATTTATTTGGAACTCACTTTGTAGCTGAGGCTGACCTCTAACTTAAGAGATATGTCACCACTGCTAAACACTGTCATATAAGTCATGTCATGACCTCCAGGGCTTAGATGTTCACCTGGCTCCTGTAATCACTGACCTCCCAAATTAAGTCAAGTTTGTAGCCTGCAGTGAACCTGAGGAGTCAGTGCTCTGACGAGAACAGACTACATCGGAAGGTGTTGTCTGTGACCGACGTGGGCCATCCACTGAGCACACCACACGATGCATCACGGGATGCTTTCTGAGACGGTAGCACAGATGCGCTTTTGAGGAGTGGAAATATTGTTGAGAGAAACTGCTTATTGAGGAAATGTCAGGTTTACAGTGACTCTCCTGGGAACAAATGAACGGGGGGCCATTACACTCCTGCCTCCGTGGCTTCTTACACTATCAGCTTGACATGATGTTGTGAAGACTATCAATCTAGACCACAACAGCAAGACTGTTTAATGTGTCCGATACGAGAGATCTGTATTTTAAAATACCCAGATGAGCATGTGCACAGGGGTAGGGAGCAGTAGACGAGGAGACAGTGCAGGAGCTAAGAGCAGTGGAGGAATCGGATTTCAGTGTTTCTGCTGCTGTCCTTACTGGGACCAGTGACTCAGACCCTCCTGTACCCCACACCCACACTGCAAGATTTCCAACATCTGGGAGCTCTGAACTTCCAGGATTATGACAACTGTGTTAATGCCTGCGTGTCCAGCTTCACTCAAATGACTCATCAGAATGGGAGGATGACCACGGCACGATTTCCACGGTTTAGAATGCTACTTCCTTATTAGCTAATGCAAGTCCTGTGTTAGGGACCAGATACTTCAACACTGTCAAGGATGCCTGAAACCCACAACTGCATTCTGAACATGAGGTAACAAACTACCCTTCTAAATGCAAAAGGTCAACATGAAGGGGTCCTGGGGAGTCAGAAAAAAAGATGTTTTATTCTTGCTAATTTATACTAAAAGGTACCCTGTGATAACAGAAAATGACTTGAGGAGGATTATGCACATAGCATAAATAAACAACACAAAACCAGGAATCGCAGTAAAGACCTGTAAAGACCCACAGCTCAGCTGCGTCCTACGCTCCCCCACCCCATGTGAGAGGAAATCTACCTGCTTACACACAATTCCCAGAGGCTGTGGGGTGAAAGCAAGACTCCTGCTAGGGACCCGCACTCTTGTCCTCATGCCTGTGTGGCAAACACTTTCCGGCAGAGCCACCTCCCCGGCGTCTGATTGGCCAGTGTTGGATTCCTCTGAGCAGCTCTGCTACTGGTGGAGGGGGCTCTGAATGAGCATGGTCAGCAGGAGTCCAGACTGCAGGTCTCGACTTCTAAGGACGTGGGCAGCTCACAGGCCAGTGGCCACCCCGGGCCTGGGCAGCAGCGGAAGGCAGTCCTCCGGCTTTCATATTCAGCAGGACTCACTGCTTCAGGGTCATAAGATGCTGCACTGGGCTGCACTCAGGATCGGTTCCCAGCACTGAGGTGACTTGTGCTCCGGTACCAGGGAACCCAGTGTGCTCTCCTGGCCCCCATAGCCACCAGGCATACATATGGTACACTGACATACATGTATACAAAACATATAACATAATGTTTTAAATGTAAAATGGAGTTGGGGTAGCCTCACACAGTAGTAGCAGTCTGTTTTCTTAGCATAGGATTGTCCAGCGCACTAAGACCCACATGGGGTGTTGTACAAGGCCGTAACATGCACTTTGGGACACAGTATGTCTATGACCTTTGACCACTAAAGGTCAACAGTGTCCCCATCCACATCAATGGTCCAGACCACATAGGTTCTAATTCTCCCACTGCACCAATGAATTCATGTAGACACAGGCTGCTGGTGAGAACCCAGGACTCTGTGTGGTGACTGCTCATCTGACAGAGGACACTCCACTGGGCGCGTCACGGAAAGAAGTCACAGTGAAGATAGCTTCTTCTGCATACTATACATGGATAGACCTGAAATTCCACCCATACCTCAGAACCAGCCTGAGGATTCAGCAGCCAGAGGGCAGAGCCCAAAACACAGGAGACCTAAAGACCTCAGATGACATCATCTGTGTGCGTGTATGTGTGCACACATACACACACATGGGGGGGGGTGCTCAGCTGCTGGCCTTGAACTAATAAATTTCCTGATCTGTGCTGCTCTCAAGTTGGACTTTGCTTCCTGTGGCTGAGAAGTACTTTGTCACATCAGCAGTTTCCACAGGTCAAAGACCAAGGCTAAGGTTCTGAAAGAATACCTGTAGCAGATAGTTCCTGTTGCTGTGTAAAGAGGCCACAGCTAAAAGTAACTTCCAGAGGAAAAGGTTATTTTGGTCTCCAGTTCCTGAGGGAGAGCCTGTCACAGTGAGGCGGCTGCAGGTGGTTAGAGCAGAGGGCAGAGGTCACACCTTCCACTACAAACAGGAATCCAGAAAGTGAACTGGAGGAGCCCGCCTCCCAAACGGCATCACCAGCTGGGCACCGTGAGCTCAAATATTTAACCCGCGGCGTACACTTCTCATCACTGCATTGGACAAAGTAAGAACAAAAGGAGACAGCTGCTCCTCGATTTGTGTGTGTTCCCGTGTGTGTGTGCGCGTGCATGTGCCCGCACATGTGTGTGCCTGCCCCTGCATTAGGCAGACCTGGTGAGTGTTCACCTTTCTGTAGGCAGGGGACAACACAGCATCAGTCTGCACAGTTCCCTGGCCAACTCACTGGCACCTGTACACAAGGCAGGCATGGTTCACACACAGTTCACACGCGCTGCTTGTTGGGGTAACATGTGACTGTAAGAGACACAACCTGAAAAGGATTGAGAGCCGGGATGCGGCTCCGTGGGTCCAGCCCTTGCCAGGGTGCCTGAAGCTCTGGGCTCAGTCCTCACCACCACAGAGGACCAGATGTGGTGGCATACCTACACTCTCAGCACTTGGGAGGTGGAGGCAGAAAGGTCAGAAGTTCAAGGTCTTCCTCAGCTACATAGGACGTCTGAGGCCAGCCTGGGCTACGTGACACCTTGTCTGATATAAAGTGAAACACAAATAAGCAATGCTTCCAGTACCTTTGCAAAGTGCTAAGCTGTCGAATGGGCAGAGGGTTACGAAAGCAGCCCAGGGCCATGCTCTCCTGAAGATTATGACTCTAGGAACAAAAAGCACATGGCGACAGGCGAAGAGATGCAACACGACTGCTCCACAGTGAGGCTGCTGCCTCTGAGAGCCCGAAGGGGGCATCTGGGCAACGGTGGGCACTTCGCAGAGCACACCATGGGTCGAGCACCAACATTACAGCAGTGGGACCCTGTGGTCTCTGTCACTGCCCAGCAGTGGGACCCTGTGCCCTGTCACAGCCCAGCAGTGGGACCCTGTGCCCTGTCACAGCCCAGCCGTGGGACCCTGTGCCCTGTCACAGCCCAGCAGTGGGACCCTGTGCCCTCTGTCACAGCCCAGCAGTGGGACCCTGTGGTCTCTGTCACTGCCCAGCAGTGGGACCCTGTGCCCTGTCACAGCCCAGCAGTGGGACCCTATGCCCTCTGTCACAGCCCAGCAGTGGGACCCTGTGCCCTCTGTCACAGCCCAGCAGTGGGACCCTGTGCCCTGTCACAGCCCAGCAGTGGGACCCTGTGCTGTCACTGCCCAGCAGTGGGACCCTGTGCTGTCACAGTCTAGCAGTGGGACCCTGTGCTCTGTCACAGCCCAGCAGTGGGACCCTGTGCCCTCTGTCACAGCCCAGCATTGGGACCCTGTGCCCTGTCACAGCCCAGCAGTGTGAACCTGTGCTGTCACAGTCTAGCAGTGGGACCCTGTGCTCTGTCACAGCCCAGCAGTGGGACCCTGTGCCCTCTGTCACAGCCCAGCATTGGGACCCTGTGCCCTGTCACAGCCCAGCAGTGGGACCCTGTGCCCTCTGTCACAGCCCAGCATTGGGACCCTGTGCCCTGTCACAGCCCAGCAGTGGGACCCTGTGCCCTCTGTCACAGCCCAGCATTGGGACCCTGTGCCCTGTCACAGCCCAGCAGTGTGACTTGGCCTAGATGGCCTATAGATCTCTGCAGCAGTCTCTCATCTTCGAGAAGGAACAGAGCCACAAGCAGAATGAGGTGAGGTGTGCTAAGTGACCCACCTGGGCGGTTCTGCATCATGGTGGTCACAGCCCCTCAGTCCCACATGCAATGTACACTGATTAGTTCGATAGCCAAACAAAGATGAAAGTCTCTATCTCTGTTTCATCAGCGAAACAGTTGGCTTTTAAAATAGCTAACTGCAATCCATTACAAACTCCTGAAATAGGATACACTAAGAAAATGGCCAGTGACTAAGGATTTATAAATGCATTTATTGGAAGCAGTTAATGAATAATGTGGAGCACATGATGCACAGAAACCATCGCTAGGCAGGAAGCAGGGATAGTAGAGGCAAAATATTTACATATTACATATATTCTGACTCACAGACGGGACACTAATTCCAAAGCATTCATTCGAACATGCTTTGAACTTGAATTCTAGTGTTCTCCATGCAAAAGCAAACGCCTTCCTCTGCCCCCACCCCCTGCAATCTACCAAACATGATTAGTTAAATGCAAGACACTGCAAGCTGATTCTGAAGCAGCCGGTGAGGAGCTGCAAACAGTTCCTTCAGACAGGATAAAGACACATGAAAGAAAAGAGTGTCAGTGTCTTATATCTGAAAGCAGAGGAGAAAATACCAGTGAGGGAGACGCTCGTGGAGGGCAGCTCTACCCAGTCGGCAGGGGCGCCTCTGCTATAGGAAAGAGAATCATTAGCTCCTCACTGCAGGTTTCAGATTTTACTCAATTATTGAACCTCCATGCTCTGTAATATCATAAGAAATGTGATTTCTATGCCACAGAACCAAAGAGGGCTTTCAGAGACACTGAGAAGCTACCATGTAGTTTAGGGTCCAGATTCCTACTCATTATGGGAAGGCGCGGGTACACAGGAAGGCGTCGTCGCAGCAGCACGGTGTTGTTCAGGACTCGTTACACAGACTCCTGCTGACCTGGACATGTTCGTTCATGACACAGCTGGCTTACAGACTCAAGTGTCGCTGTCTCGGTGGCACTCCCGAGTTTGGGGACAGTGAAGGAGAGGGCTCTCCTAATGACTATTCACTACAAAGAATGTCCTAGTGTTTTTCTGAATGGGACATCTCAAAAGTAAAAATGGGAAGAGACTGAAAAGTGGGCTGAACTCCATAAAAAGTTGATCTTCAGACCCTGCAAACAATCAGTTTAGAGTGAATCAAAACTGCTCCATGCAACTAAACACTGACCAAGGGCGTCCCGCTAAAGGGGAGACTGCTAACTGTCTAAGCCTGTCTACTCTCTGACTATATACTCTTAAAAGTCAAAGTTCCTAACAGTTCTAATTTGTCATATAGATTGTAAAAAAATTAAAATTCCAGTTGAAAGTTTTCCCTCCATCCTTCTGCCAGTAAAGTCAATACAAACAGAACACAGCGACTGCAAAGGGACAAAGGAGGCAGGACAAAGCCGCTGGCGAATGGACCCCTAGAAAAAGTAATCTGCTCTCTGATGACCACTGCTCCTCCACAAGGGCGCGTCCCCACTGGGAGGCTCCGAGCCTCTGCCTTGAGTGTCCACCTGGTTAGTACCACACGTGGCTCACACGAGCCTGGGGATGACTTCCCGAGACACAGGCAGTGTCTGAGGGGAGCATCAGGATGCAATATAACCAACTACGCGACGAAGTTCAGTGGAACACATCATTCTTCTGCAAGGATCATGGTAAATAAAAATCCTAAACACAGACAGGCCTCATTGCCCTGCGCTAAGAAACAGTCTAAGAACTGGGAAGCCATACTGACAGGCCCCTTGCTGCCCTCCGACAGCCTCAATGCACCAGCTCAGGCTGGTTATCCACAAAGGGCAACACCCCACTCACGTAGTAGGCAATGCCCAGGGACAGCAAAGCAATGACCAAGATCAAGAGCAAGACCCTCCAGAAACCCAGGTCCTCCACAAACTCCTGCCACGTGGTCCGGAAGCTGGACAGGACTCCATCGCCTTGCTGCAGGTTCGGGTTGAGCAGAGAATGGCTTTCCATGGCACTGTGGGAGGAGCAAAGAGAAGAAAGGGGCGTGACCACACACTCCACCTAAGGCGGGGCATGACTGTGGCAGGGGAGGGCCAGCCTCCCGGCAGCCCTGGAGAACTCCCTGCAGAGACCACCGCCCAGGGATGTGCTGGTTACCGACTCCAGGGAATCCACACATCAGCCTTACACTGTACACTGGTGAACGGCCCCAATTCGGTCCCTGGCTTACTGCCAGCAAGCAAATTACAATCCTATCAGGAAGTCCCAATGGGTGTCTCGGGAGGTGGAGGGCTGAGCTGGGCAGACTCCAGCAGGAAACACTGTACACTGTACACATGTACAATATTGTCAAAAAATGCATTAAAAACATGTTTTTAAAGGTACCCCAAGCAGAGATCTTAAAATAGGTCAAATATCTTGTCTCCATCAAGACATTAAGCAGAACCTTAATTTTGTTCTACATTTACAGGGGTCACACAAAGGGGCTGGCACGGCTCTCGCAGAGGACCTGGCTAACGTCACAGCACCCACGTGCAGGGCACACGCATCATCATCCAGTGTCAGGGACCCGATGCCTCTTCTGGTTTCTATAGGTACCAGCCACACACAGCACACATACATGCATGTGAAGAAAAACACTCAAACACATGAAATAAAATTTAAAAATTCAGAAGAGGGAATTTCTCTCTTAATTTAGTTCAGTCATATGCCAGTTAAGAATTCTCTAAATAATATCTAGTAACGGAAGCTTACTGCTCAGCCTACAGTCCATGTAGACTGCTGTAAAAATTCTGTAATTATGTCTGTGCGCTGCATGTGTGCACACACACTCACATGAGGAAGCCGTGTGAAGGCCGAGCGCAGCTCCTCAGACTCGCTCTCTCCGGTTCCCACTCAGCTCTCGTGGCGATGCTCTTACCCACTGAGCCATCGGGCTGACCAGCAACTGTTATCCGCTTTCCCTGCTGTTCCTTTGCTCTTCATTCATTCATTCATTCATTCATTCATTCATTCATTCATTCGTGCATGCATGCATTCACAGGGCCTTACTACGCAGCCCAGCCTGGCCTAGGACTCATTTTGTAGCTGAGGCTTGCCTCAGACTCTCAAATTTTCCCTCAGCCTTCTGAGCATTGGGAATGTGTGTGTGTGTGTGTGTGTGTGTGTGTGTCCAGATTTTTTCTACTCACTTTATTTCTCCTATACCTCAACAGGAAATGAGTTTATTTTTCTTCTGCAAGAAAAGTAAGTCTAGTTGAAAACTATTAAGAGAAATAAATCCCTTTCAACCTTCACATCTACACACTATACTCAAGTTGATTTTTTAATTTACTGATGTGTTATTTTTATGAATACAAAGCATTATATTATGAATTTTCATTCTGAACATTTTAAAATGTTAAATGTTTAAATGTTAAAATTTAAATGTTTAAAATGATAGTGTGACTAGTCTACAAACATCCGACCATCCGGGGACTATCTGACTCCAGTAGAGGGGAGGGTGGTGTGGGTAAGGGAATATATATATATATATATATATATATATATATATATATATATATATATATATATATATAGAGAGAGAGAGAGAGAGAGAGAGAGAGAGAGAGAGAGACAGATATATAGATATAGAAAGACAGAGGAAGAGAGAGAGAGGGGGGGGAGGGTGGGAAGAAGGGAGGGAGGGAGGGAGGAAGAGAGAGAGGGGGGAGTTCTTACTGGAGCAGCCCCAAACTCACCATGCTAGCCTCAAACTTGTGGTGACCTCTTGCTTCTGCCTCCCAGTGCTGGGATTTCAAACCTGGCCACCATGACTGCCTTAGTCCTTTTTTTAAAACACATGTCGGCTGCACTGTCTCTGTCACCCAACTGTCATGACAACAGTACAGTCGAGGGCTGGAGAGGTGGCTCAGTGGTTAAGGGCACTGGCTGCTCTCCCAGAGGACCCAGGCTGGATTCCTAGCACCAACAAAGCAGCTCACAACTATCTGTAACTTCAGTTTCAGGGAATCGGGTGTTCTCTTCGGGCCTCTGTTGGAACTGCATACATGTGATAGACACACATGCATACATGCAGACAAAACATCTATACACATAAAACAAGCATTTTTAAGAGAATAAAACTAAACTTAGAATAATATGCAGATGGGCAAATATTTTTCATCAACTTGATGTTTAATCCCACACAAGTTAACTCTGTCTCCCAGAGCCCGATGGAGCACACACTGCAAAAACACTGCTTGGAAGGCGGTCACAGTGGCATCACAGCGCCACCACCCCACCTCCCAAATAGCTGCTACATCTCCCTCTACTTGTTTATTGCTAGGATTTGTGCTAAAAAGTTCATCTTTTGTCTCACTGTACAGCCCTGGGTGGCCTGGAACTCACAGAGACACTCCTACCTCTGCCTCCCAGTGCTAGGGTTAGAGCCATGTGCCCTGCTGGCTGGAACTTAGTAGTTCTGAGGAGGTTCACAGGTGTGAACTGTCTCACTACCCAATCCCTCATCAGTGCTTGCTCAACCTCCGCACTCACTGGTCACTCTCGCCGTCCTCCAGACCCCAGGGACCCGCCATACTTCCTACGAATTTCCCTGTTTGGACATTTTACACCAACAGAATAAACACCATGTGTCCTTTTATGCCTGCTTTTCCCAAACAGCATTCTATCAATATTTATCCTAACTGAAGCATCTATCAATACTTGATTAGTTTTTACAGTTTAGTAATATTCCTTTGGGTAAACAGGTATGTTTATCCTTTCCTTAGTGGATACACATTTTGTATGTACCTAGATGTGGAATTGCGGGGTCACAGAGTAACTCTGTGTATCTTCTGAGAAGCTGTCAGGTTGCTTTCCATAGTGGCCCCTGTCTATGCTGGCTTCAGGAGTCTCTTTTCCCCACAACCTCAGTACAGTAGCGAGAGCCGACCTGCCTGGGCACGCCTGTCCCCACAGCTAAGGACTATTCCATTGTGGCTTGATTTGTAATTTTCTTGGCTTTCTGTAAGGGGTTTACTCATTTCCCTGATTTGTAATTTCATAACACTGTTTTTAAGTGGAATTGATCTCAGCTACTGTGGCACCGAGGGCAGGAGCAGGTAGGAGAACTGAGTGGCAGGATTGTTAACCTTTTATATCAAGAAGCTTCAGTGTCCCCAGAGCTGTGAGTAACACAACACCAGTGTGGGCAAAGGCAAGCAGGGAGTTCACACTGCCACCAAGACGGACAAACTACTCACGACTTAGTTAACCAGTAATCGTGACAGGGAATAAAGTCCAAGTACGTCCTACTGGCTGGGACGCAGGGAGTGCTCCAGAATGCACCGAGACACTCGTGTATTCTCGGGCAGAAGGCTGGGGCTGGAGAAACACACAGCAAGCAGTTAGGAGCACTTGTGTGCAATCTTGCCGACTGGAGCTTGGGCCCACATAACAGCCCAGGCACCCCACACTTTCCAGTGACCCCGGCTCCAAGGGAGGGAAGAGTGGACAAAACACAGGTCTGGTTCAGGCGAAACCCGGCCTCCAAAGAATGAGCGCAGAGTGGCTGCCGGGCGCCCGAGACCTCTCTGGCCTCTCTAGTAGTGCACAGATGCGCACATCAGTGTACACAAATGCACACAGACACACCCAGACACACACACATGATAGTGAGGAGGAGCAATCACACATGAAGACCTTGCCAGTCCCACACCTGGGCTCCCATTACATAGAGCTTCCAGTCCACGTCAAAGTTACTTTTTCTCCGTTGCTTGAGTTGTGAGCACTTGTGTGTGATAGAGACCCACATAATCAGGTCTCACTAAGTAGCCCAGGCTGGCTCAGAATTTGTGGAAATCCTCCTGCTCATCCCTGAGGTCCAGGACTGCAGGTGTGAGACTGGAGAGAGACTTTCAGTGACTCGTGTCTGCTTCTAGTGAGTGTCCCTCCTCCTACAGATTTCCTAGCACTCCAACCCCTCCCCTTGGAATGCACTGGCTGCCTGAGCAACCCAACTTCTGTCTTTAATAAATCCCATTCTTGGGATCTACACTTAAAACTCGGAAGCTCCTTCCCTCAGACTCTGCCTTTAACTGTCTCCTGCCCGACTCGTCCACGGTGGTGCATCTATCTGACACTGTGAGAGAGCATTGTCACTGGGCACTTCAGTCATGTTCTCCAACTGTAATCTGAAGCCACAGCACATACGTGAGGTTCAAAGACAAACGCCGCTCCGTGCCAGCCCGAGCCTTAGCCACACAGAGCCCTCGCTACCTTTCACTCTCCGCCGTCTGCATGGTCTCCAGCTTCGAGTGTGCACCTCTGTTAAACCCTTTCACTTCCTGTTCTTCCAAAGACTCCAGCAGTCGGATGACATCTTTGTTCACACCCCGGCGTTTTGCCAGAACTAAAGGGGTGGCGCCTTGATGGTTGCTGCAAAGGGTCACAAAAACAGAGTCACTGCAGTGGTCACAGCACGGTGGGGAAGGGTGGGGAAGGGTGGGGAAGGGCACACCTCACAAGTCACACAGCAGAGCCCAGCAGGCCAGAAATTCAACTTAAATTACTGGAGTTTTCCTTCCAGGGAATTGAAAAAAAAGCATTTAAGAAAAACAAAGAACACATGACAGTAAAAAAAGAGAGAAAAAGAATTTCTAGGGCAGAATTAGGAAGTCTAGTCCTAGAATCCTAGACTCGTCCTTTGTACACACTGTGAGTATATTCACGTATGCACATACATGTCTCTAGACTCGTCCTTTGTACACACTGTGAGTATATTCATGTATGCACACACACGTCTCTAGGCTCAATCTTTATACACGCTGTGAGTATATTCACGTATGCACATACATGTCTCTAGACTCGGTCTTTGTACACACTGTGAGTATATTCACGCATGCACACACACGTCTCTAGACTTGGTCTTTGTACACGCTGTGAGTATATTCACATATGCACACATACTTCTCTATACTCGGTCTCTGTACATGCTGTGAGTATATTCACATATGCACACACACACACACACACACACACACACACGTCTCTAGACTTGTCCTCTGTACGTGCTGTGAGTATATTCACGTATGCACACACATGTCTCTAGACTTGGTCTTTGTACGTGCTGTGAGTATATTCACGTATGCACACACACGTCTCTAGACTCGGTCTTTGTACATGCTGTGAGTATATTCACATATGCACACACACACACACACACACACGTCTCTAGACTCGTCCTTTGTACATGCTATGAGTATATTCACGTGTACACACACACGTCTCTAGACTGGTCCTTTGTACGTGCTGTGAGTATATTCACGTATGCACATACACGTCTCTAGACTCGTCCTTTGTACATGCTGAGAGTATATGCACATATGCACACACACACACACACGTCTCTAGGCTCGGTCTTTGTACATGCTGTGAGTATATTCACATATGCACACACACGTCTCTAGACTCGTCCTTTGTACATGCTGTGAGTATATCCACGTATGCACACACACATCTCTAGGCTCAGTCTTTGCACACGCTGTGAGTATATTCATGTATATATATGTTCATGTATACTTACACACATGTATGTAGGCAGACATATATACTTACATACAGATATGTAAAGGGTCTAAGAATGAAAGCTGCCTTGAGCTGACTATCTGACTCTAGCAAAGGAAGGGCAGAGCAGACTGGAGCCCCGCCGACTCCACTGTCAGCTCCTGCCCCACTCTGTCCTATCCACTGCCATGCTCGGGTGCAGGGGGCCACGGCTCTGGACATGACAGGACATGTCCTGTCTACGCAGGACAGCAGGAGCCTGCAGCTCCAAGTTCAAGCTCAGCTTTGAGGGGACCTGGCCCCCCCACACGGGAGCTCGGGTGTTACTGTCCAACGGAACAACCCCCACAGATCCTCCACTGTCCAGCTAAAGAGGACTCGGGCCCGGGGCGCTGATGGGGCTAGCATGTTCTCACAGGAGACACAGGAGCTGTGCGGAGGAACTAGTTCAAACTCCAGTCTTTCTAAGCTGGGTGTCTTCTTGACACGCCTATCTCATGTGTAACATGAAGAAAAGGAGGAATAGTACTCAACATACAGATACCTGCACGGGAGAAATCTAAAAAATAATTAAAAATGAAGCCTCTAGACAGAGTGTTAGGCACTGAGCTTAGGACGAGCTGATAAACTGTCTTCTTCCTTCCCTTGCCAAATTATACTTCATAATTAACAGAAACCTGCTACTGTTTCACATGTGTGTGCGCACTCACGCACATGTGCACATGCACACTTGCACACATGCACACAGAGCTCTAGGGCTCCCACACTGCCCTACTGAGTGTTCAGGCTTCCATGCCTTTCTGAACTTGTCATTACAGTGGATCAGGTGGTGATCAGCCCATGGCCTGAACATCTAATGGGAAGAAATGATGAGGCTTCAAAGGAACAGAGAACTCACCAAATATCAATTTTGAGTCCATTGGAAACTAAGAACTGGATGGTGTCCACGTGGCCGCACAGGTGCAAAGCCGTGTTCCCCTGATAGTCAGTGGCCAGCGGGTCAGCCCCAAACTTGTGCAGCAGCTGACAGATGTCCGCATTCCCTCGGGCCGCCGCGAGGTGAAGGCCGGTCCTGCCTCTGCTGTCGCGGATATTGGGGTCAAAGCCACTTTCCAAAAGTCTCTTGGAATAGGTGAAGTCTCCATCGATGCACGCTTGAAGCAAGGGTACATTAGTCTGTGAAGAATCATTCACAAAAACGTAGGACATTGTCTGTGGTGGATGGACACTCCTGCAACGAGAGATGAGGTGAGGGGGGCGAGCTGGTGAGGCCAGCGGCAGCCAATCAGAGGAACACTAGTTCCATTCTTGTCTTGTTCTCGGAATAAATTTCCTTACCAAACAAACAGTAGTCACAAAAGTGTCAACTATGTTTTATTTTCCACTAAAAGAGTTTCTTTTCTTCATATCTGCTAGATCAAAAATGGCAATTCAATTACTGTAAAACTCTTAATTTTTATCACAATAAAGAGCTCAAATATTTTTAAAGCTAAAACACAATTAGATTTTAGGTCATTACCTTATAAGGAAACACATGTGAACTTTAAGCTGCAGGACCAGCCATCTCTACATGCACATACTACAGCTGGCACTCCTGTAATGTGTGGTAATTCTTCTTCATACACTTCCTTCTTATAAGAGATGCTCTACAGAGTTAACAGAAGTACTGTGGGGAAAAGCCCATTGACCCAACGCAATCTACCCCATATAGAACACTGTATCTGAGGCACAGGATTTAAGGTCTCATTTTAAAAGTTAAAAGAACTAACACACTGATTTTTAAATGTCATTAAATCAACAGACTTTTACAGAATTAACTCTCTTCTGCTGTTTTATGGTCACCGCAGTACTTGGTTTTACCAAATTCCCAGTGTCTAAGGACTGAGGAAGACAGATACAGGCCAAGGCCACGGCTGTGCCCACAGCACAGTCCACAGCACCAAAGATGCCACTGCCCCTGTGTCCTGTGATCTGAATTCCCTGGAGGCTAGGCACACCGTGGGCGGCTCTAGTACCAAGTCCCATTAGTGTTCCAGAGAGATGACACCTGAAAAACTACAAGCTGAGGCTAGCCTGCACTGCCTCAGCCTCAGCCTCAGCCTCAGCCTCAGCCTCAGCCTCAGCGCATTTTGCTCCATAAGCTCTCGCCTCACTCTTCATTTCAATAAGAAGTAAAGTCTCCCAAAAGGAACTCTGAAGACAGAACAGAAAAGCAGAGACCGGGCATTTACAAAGAAGGCTCTTAAAAAAAAGTTCGTTTATTTTTTCATGGTCTGTACATACCATGTGTGCATGCCATCACACATGTGAGAAGGCCAGAGAACAGCTTGTGGAAGTTGGTTCTCTCCTTCTACCATGAAGGTCCCAGGCATCAAACTCAGGCTATCCAACTTGGCTGCAAGCACCTTTATCTTGTGGCCATCTCGACAGCCCCTATAGAGAAGGCTTTAATTCACAGGCTCAGCTTGCAGTTTCTCAGGGGAAATCTTTCTGGAACACTGACGAAAGTCGGTACTAGGCAATCCATGGTATCTCCCCCTTCCTGAGGGTCCGGGAGTACAAAGCCCAAAGGCACTGAGTCTGGCGGGTTCTCGGCCTCTCTATCCGGTTCTGCAACCTGGGCGGCCTGGCTCTAGAGCACTGCTCCTGCCCTTGGCTCTGAGGCAGGCTTCAGCCCCGGCCCACTGAGGGCCTGTTCCTTCTCTTCCGTCAATTCTGGGCCCAAGGTGAGCAGGCATATACTTGGGGTTTTTACTTAATGTTCTGTAACCCTTACAACTTCAAGGTAAGTTTCATTACCCTTGAATTTCTGTGAGAATCCCTTTAGATGTTAGGCCAGGGAGAGGGCTGGCCTTACTGGTTTTTTAGACAGAGACCTGGACAGAAATGTGCAGGATTATACAGAAAAGATTACAGACAAGCAATCAATCAGTAGACAGGAAATGATGGAATCTTGACTCAAATCAATGACAGAGGAGAGGACCTTCTGGAGAGGGGACAGAACATCGGCATAGTTGAGCAGTTGCTGGTAAGAACACGTCTGGACACTTCTGGTTATAACACAGCATGATGAGGGGTTTGTGTGGGGGCAGGGCTCGGGCTGGCCTCTAACTCCTACCCTTCCTGACTCAGCTACCAAATTAATCCCCAGGGCTGGAGTGCTAGCTCAGTGTGTTAAGATGACTTGTTGCTGGGGGTTGGAGAGGAGGCTCAGCAGGTAAGAGCACTGGCTGCTTTTCTAGGAGACCTGGGTTCAATTTCTACCAGCTACCTGGTGGCTCCAGTGCCAGGGATCCAACACCATTACAAAGACACACATGTAGGCAAAACTCCAAAGCGCGTGACATAACGACATCATTAAAAAATGTGACATAACGTGACATCATTAAAAAAATAAAGCACGTGCTGCTCTTACAGAAGACCCACCCAGGTCCAGTTCCTGGCATACACACATGGTTCACGGGCATCCATGACCCCAGGTGCGGAGGTTCCAGTACCCTCTTCTGGCCTTGGTGGGCATCAGGCACGGACTTGGTGCACAGACAAAATGCAAGTAAAACAGTCACACTCTTAAATCTAGAAAACTATTTTTAAAAAAATTAAAAAGGCATAGTTTTCACATAATGGTTATCTTCTCATTATACACACACACACACACACACGTAATTCTCATATATGTATAAAAGTGTGTGTGTGTGTGAAAGTGATTCCATCCTAATATTTATTTAATAAAGATGCTAGCCGTTCTTCTGTGAGAGCCTTCTCTTACTCTCCCCCTGCAATGCTCACTGAAGCACCAGACAGACAGACAAACAGAAACCCAACACAAACTGTTTTGGAAATAAAAGTGCATATACCAAGTTTTCTCAAGAGCAGAGACTTGTTGGCTACACTCTGTAAGAAATGATCCTACAGACCTGCCTACTGGGTGTTCTGACTCGGGCCTCTGGCTGACAGGCTGGGGCTCCTCTGGGGCGGCCCAGGCTGGGGAAGCGGCCTGCTGGTCTGCTCTGCTTCTCTGTCCTGAGGAGCTGCTCCTCTTACCCCACAGTTTAGAGCCCCAGGCAGACGGCACTTCCCCTTGGTCAGGGAGGTGCAGGCCAGAACTCCCTAAAGGCTCTCAGGCTTTGAAGAAGTTCACAGCAGAACACACGAAGGTGCAGGGTAAAATGTTCCCCAGCGCCACCCAGAGCTGTGTCTGGATTCCTCACAAGGTTCAGCATATAAATTTGTAATGAACCCAGAAGGGTGGAACTGCAGTGTGAGGAGGAATGCACTGTTCTGTGACACACGGCAGGTCACAGGGCCTGTGCACATTCCCTGGAACCCCCGAGGTGAAGCAGCTACCTGCCAGGCCACCCAAGTGACTGTCAGGCACTCGAGGAGAGTGGAGGGATGACGGTGACGTGGAGCTGTAACTACTGACAAAGCGCAGGCGGCAGAGGCCTCCACGTGTCATGTACAGGGAGGAGCCGGGCTCTGGAAGTCACCCCCAGCTTCTGGAACTCTGAATCATACTCTCCACAGAGCAAGTGGAAGCTAACCTCTAACTTTAACTGGTTAATTTTTGCAGGGCCATGAAATTTGAGCCCAAGGCTTTGCAGAAGCAAGGTCAACCTCTGAGCTACATCCCTAGCTCCACAAAGAACTCTTCAAGAAAATGCTTTTCGTTAGGGGGAACGGTACGCAGAGAACCAAAGCATACCACTCAGCCGGATGGACGGACGGATGGACGGACGGACGGACAGCTGAGCCAGGCTGGTTCCTTTCTTGTCTCTGCAGCACTCCCTGCATTGCCAGGCCTTGCTCTTAAATTGCCTGTCGCCCACCCTCAGATTTGCCCTGGGCCCATTTGGGGCAGCAGCGCATCCTGCTCAAGCCCTAGGAAGAACTGTGGGAGCAGGGTGCTGGGCAGCAGGCTGGATCACTAAACATTCACTGTGCCGGAAATCCTTCATGTTAGCTGGCTGTCCCGGTCCCGGAGAAAGCAGGAGGGAGAGATGTGAAGTCTGACTCAGGTGAGGAGCAACTCTCAGGGCTGTAAGCTGTCAAAGTTTGGCCACTCCATCCAGATGTGTGTGGCGCTGCCCTGCCTGGGAGTAAATCTAGCCCGGATCCTTCTCGGCTGTGCGAGTTAGCCCCCAGTCTGAAGTGATTATTGTCCCAGGCCGTACAGCACCCTGCTGCGCAGAAGCAAACTTGCAAGGCATGACCATCCCTTGGTAACAGAGAGGCTTCTAGCAATGGGGTGACATCTAGTGGGGAGAAAAACCTCCAGAAAAAAAGCACAGAGTAAAAGCACAGTGCCTGGAGTAGCCTAGGGTGGGACAGTCGAGCCCCCAGAGAGTTCCTGGCTGTCCTGAGGGCCCTGGAGTGTAGAGGCAGTGTGCATGACGCCTGCCCACAGAGGGGCACCGGTGGACCTGTGGGCACTGCCTCAGAGGCGTGCGGGCGGTCAGGTGATGCCTGCCCACAGAGGGGCACCAGGCGGACCTGTGGGCACTGCCACAGAGGCGTGCGGGCGGTCAGGTGACACCTGCCCACAGAGGGGCACCAGGCGGACCTGTGGGCACTGCCACAGAGGCGGGCGGGCGGGCGGGCGGGCGTGCGTCAGGAGTGAGGAGCTGATTCTCACTCACCCTACCCTCGCTCTCCTTCAGGCCTCAGCGGGGACCAGAACCTAAATAACAAGCAGGAGGTTTGCGTGGGAGGCTGAGAGCCACTGACTTGATGGAAAGTTCTGTCAAGCTTGCTTTCCCATTATATCCCAAATCCTGGAGTCACAGTCTGATCAAAATACAGAAGTTCTAGGATCAAATTCTTCATGGCCAGAAACTAATGGAAAGGTGCCATGTTTTAGAGTGGGCTGTGCTGATAGCCTCCCATTTCCTCTCTATCCAGTATCAACAATCAAGTACATACAGTACAGATTTGATTTTCGTTTTGAAAGTCCCTGAGAAAGCATGAATAAGTGCTAACTTCCTGGTTCAAACGCACTGGTGACAACACACCTATGGAGGAGCAATTAGAAGCAGGTATTAAACCTAAGATGCTGGAGCAAAACATACACAAAAATGGCACGTTGGGGAGGGGGGCATGAGATCTCAGTGCACACGGCGGGAGGACTGTGGGGAGGACTGTAGGGAGAGCTGCAGGGAGGACTGTGGAGAAGGCTGTGAGATCTCAGTGCACATGGGAGGGAGGGCTGAGGGGAGGACTGTAGGGAGAGCTGTGGGGAAGACTATAGGGAGGACTATGAGATCACAGTGCAATGGCAGGGAGGGATGAGGGGAGGACTGTGGGAGGGCTGTGGGGAGGGCTGTTGGGAGGACTGTGGGGAGGGCTGTTGGGAGGACTGTGGGAGGGCTGTGGGAGGGCTGTTGGGAGGACTGTGGGAGAGCTGTGGGGAGGGCTGTTGGGAGGACTGTGGGAGAGTTGTGGGGAGGACTGTGGAGAAGGCTGTGAGATCTCAGGGCACATGGCAGGGAGGGCTGTGAGGAGGGCTATGAGATCTCAGTGCACGCCCTGCCAATCATCACAGAAAGCAGTGTGTGGGAGAGGAAGCCCAACCTGGAGCCTCTGGGGGTTGTCTGTTCTTCTCCCTGTAAGTAGTCCAGAGGCTCCCAGACAGAATACAACAATGTGCACTCATGACCCTAACTCCACAGATCCAGAGATCTCCCAGTGAGCGTGACTGCTCATAACCCAGTACACACGCACCACAGATCTCAGGCAAGGGAACAGGCACGTGTATCCCCATTCCACACGGACGACGTCCTCGTCCCAAGAACAATAAAGCTTTGCAGTGTCACCTGCTCCATGGGAAGCAAGCTGTCGTCACTGAATACAAGGAAGTTTTGGGGGAACAGCAATGACAAAGTCCTTGACCGTGTCCTCTCGTGTCCAGGAAGTGACTGAATTCCGGGACTCGCTTGCCTAAGCGTCTCACTCACTGTCTGAGATAACAAGCAAACCTTTACCCAGTATCTCTCCACCAAGAAGAAACTAAAATGAAACGGGGACATACATCTGCTATATTCTGGCAATATTTAGATTATTTATTGCTTTATTGACTAGAGATTAGTCACAACTCAGCTTCTTTGGAAAAGATAATAGATTTAAATAAATCTAAATAAAATTTCCATAAAAGTAATAATTGCTAGTTTAGATAGGTTAATACTTTGGTTTTCTAGATTCTTTACTATGTAACTATGCAGTTTTGAAACTCTTACTGTGTGGGGTCCTTTTCAGTTTAGGATCTATCTGAACTGCATGGCCATCAAAGCCCTGGGGGTGGAGCCTTCCGAGTCCTGCCTGAGTTACTGATGGACAGTGGCTGACTTTACAGCTTCTCATATCCAACAGCGCCACCTTGTGAGGCATCCGCTCTTCAGTGTGCTTTAGTTTTGGAGACCGCCTTGCCTTGTATGTGAAAATAGAATCATGCACAGTGGCTGGCGGGCACTGCATCCTTCATGCAAAGCCTCCATCTAACAACACGGGGAGCAATTTCTTCCTTCACACAACCTTAAGAGGGTCTGGTAGACGTCCCTGGGCTGTCTGATTGCTGTGAGGCTGCAGGGATCATAGTGCTTTTCTATTATACCAAGTGACCTCCATAGAGCCTAAAACCCCAGCAACTCTTACACACCCTACTGAGCCAGTGTGCCACCCCGAGCGAGGCCTTGCTGCACACCTAACACACAACTGCAGAGGAATGGGCAGCCACCTTTCCCAAAGCTGTTTGAAATAGCAATATTGCTAAGCGACCCCTGGATGGGAGAAGGACCCACCACGCAGGTGCTGGATAGTCTACGCTGCAGCCTCTCTGATGGTTACAGGGCCTCTGGCTTTCTTCTCTCTTGGAGATGATGTGGAGGGGTCATCTTCTGAGGCCTGGTGACGGCAGGATGAGTGCGAGGATCCGGATGTAAGAAGAAAACGTGGGGTTTTCTACTTCTCCCACTGCCAAGCCGAGACAGTGGGGTAAGACTATGTAAATGATGGCAGGCAGAAGTTGGGTGGAGCTGAATCTTCTACCTGCTGTCACTCAGGAAACTGTGGGGGGAGGCGCAGAAAGTGGGGAATGCCTGCAACCTGAGGCAGAACAGATGCAGCAATTCCTGGAGTTCCTCCAGCAGAGTACTTTCATGTGGCGGGGGAATGAATCAGAGCGAGTCTCCGACTGACGAGAGCCAGCTCACACACAGCCTCTCACACACAGCCTCTCACACACAGCCTCTCACACACAGCCAGCTCACACACAGCCAGCTCACACACAGCCTCTCACACACAGCCTCTCACACACAGCCTCTCACACACAGCCTCTCACACACAGCCAGCTCACACACAGCCTCTCACACACAGCCAGCTCACACACAGCCTCTCACACACAGCCTCTCACACACAGCCTCTCACACACAGCCTCTCACACACAGCCAGCTCACACACAGCCTCTCACACACAGCCAGCTCACACACAGCCTCTCACACACAGCCTCTCACACACAGCCTCTCACACACAGCCAGCTCACACACAGCCTCTCACACACAGCCAGCTCACACACAGCCTCTCCTAGCAAGGTGTCAAACAGGCCGGCAGGTTCAGTCTCCCAGAGAGCTCTGGGGAATCTCTCAGCGATGGGGACAGAGGTTGGCGAGTCCCAGATCAGCTCCTAGGAATTGTGGGTATATGGTGGTGGGGGGGGTGCTATGCATATGTAGAGAGGTCAGAGGCGCAGGGTCCCCTGGAAGTGGAGTTTCAGAAGGCTTTGAGCCACCTCACATTAGTGGGTCCTCTGTAAGAGCAGCCTGCTCTCTTAGCCACAGAGTCATCTCTGCAGCCTCCACTCAGGCTACCTTTACAGATTGCTAGAAGGTTCAAAGGTCAGTGTGACAGCACAGGGAAGAAAGGGCTCACCGACTGCAGAGCGCTTCCCCCAGACCCACAGTCTTCCAGGGCGCAGCCTCAACTGTGAATACCTCCTGCCTGGACGGATCTCTAGCGAAGACTCAGACAGCAGGAGTTAAAGCTCTTTGCTATTTTACATACACGCCTCAGCTTTCTCCCAGTTCTTACTCACTACCTCTTAAAAGCACATTTTGTCACTTACACTATGACTAGGGAGACTAACAATAATGGTAAATGTTCTCATTTTTTTAAAATGTTCTGTATGACCTGTCATTACAGATATGACAAAGTATAACACTTAATTCTTTAAAGTCTGAATAACTGCTACTTTGAGCTTTTGTTCTGGCTCTCAAGAGGACCTCATTGTTCAGAAAAGGTCATTATGACATGAGAATTTTTTTTTTAAAGATGCTTTCAAAGGACGATGATCTCATGGGCTCCAAATACTATAACAAGTTTCTTGTTTTTTAGTTCATGGGGCAAATTATACCCCAGAATGCATAAGTTTCAGATTCTGGAAAGTGAACTGAATCAGAAATGTTTTGTATCTTATGCTACAGAGGCATAAGAAGAGACAAAGACAAATTAAAGCCATGCTTCAAGTTTAAGACAGCTTGTAAATGTGTCTTTGGCCTTCAACCTGTCTCTCAGCAATCCTCATCCAAAGGCCCTCCTACATGGCCTCTCTTCTGTCCTGAGCTGATCTTAGTTTGTAGTTATAGTTTATCAGATGATTATAGGTGTTGCCACCACTTCAAAAACAGACCCATGCGGAAGGCCCTCAGGCTGCACCCCTGTCCCACCACCCAATTCTAAGGCCCAGGACCTTTCTTTTATATCCCTCCGTCTCTGCCTTAGCCCCCTCTGGGGACCAAACAGGGAGGAATCCTGGGCACAACCGCTGCCACACACACACAGACATGGTATAGAATTGAGTTTATTCAGGGTAGAGGTTGGGAGTTAGTGGTAGAGAAAGGCAGAGAGAGAGAGAGAGAGAGAGAGAGAGAGAGAGAGAGAGAGAGAGAGTGAGTAGAGAGTAGCGGAGACCGGCAATGACCACATGGAGGGAGGGGGAGGGGAGGAGAGCCCAAGGGGCAGTGAGAGTAGGATGAGAGAGAGAGGAGGGGCAAGGAGCCCCTTTATAGTGGGCCAGGTCTATGGGGCGGGGCATACCTGGCTGTTGCCAGGTAAGTGTGGGGTGGAGCTTAGACAGAATACCAACAGTGCCTCTAAACATACCTACTATGCTCTAGACACAAAGTGTCCCCCCAAAGGCTCAGGCGCTGGAGGCCTGGGTTGAGTTGCTGGGGCTACTGGGGGAGACTGTGACATTTCCAGCTGGAGGAAGTGAGTCACTGCAAGCACGTGACTCTCTCTCTCTGTTTCCTGTCACCATGAGGTGAGCAGCCTTGACACCTGTCCCCAGCCCCATGATGTTTTGCTTCACAATCGTTCTAGAAGCAACAGAGCAAGGACAATAGACTACAATCTCTAAAACACATCTTTCCTCTTTTCAACTTATTTATACCAAGAGTTCTGTAATATTGCCCCATCTTTCTGATAACCACTGAGCTTCCATGTTTGGTTAACCCTTTGTCTCTTCTGATGTATTTAAACAGCATCTCAGGTATGACTAAACCCAACTTCTGCTTCCTGTGCCACATACCCCATATCTGTACCACATACCCCACATCTGCTCTCAATCCGTCAGCAAATCATTTCCTCAAACACGACTGTTCCTTACTACACGGAGCCCTCCCACTACACAGAGCCCTCACTACACGGTGCCCTCACCACACAGAGCCCTCACCACACAGAGCCCTCACTACACAGAGCCCTCACCACACAGAGCCCTCTCAGTACACAGAGCCCTCCCACGACACAGCCTAAACAGGCTCTACTTGTGCTGCTTTCAACAACCCACGGTCGAGCACAGTCTGGGACATGGATGGGAAACTGCAGGAAGAATTCCTACGTTCTCAGCACACACTTCTGAACAGTGTGGTGAGCTCTCAAGCCTTCCAGCTCCATCCCAGCCTGGACATGAGCTGCCCTCTGTGTCGCAGGCCCTGTGATTACCACAGACACTTAGCCACCATCCGGACTATCAGATCAGTTTCCACAGCACTGGCAATGCAATGTTTCTGGCTCATGTGGCAATATCTCTATCATTCACCATGCAGACATCTTGTCACCTCAGACCCCGTAAGGAGATGGACATAAAGTACGTATTCTTAAATAGGCAGAGACTGATTCACGTAACTTTTATTATAGCATAATGCTATTTATTGTCCTATTTTGTTACTGTTAGTAATCTCTTACGGTGCCTACTTGGTTAAGTAATTTTATCATGCACATGTATATAAAGAAAAGAGCAGCACACTATAGAAAGGACCTGGTACTACGCAAGGTTCCAGGTGTTCAGGGAGGTCTTGGATTATATCCCGGGAATAATGGAGGACTACGGTGCTGACTCCATCTTTGGTCTTACAGTCAGCCTGAACATTAAGCCATGTCCTGGCACTCTTCTGGTCAAGTCACTCTGACGCCGCCTCCTTCCTGCGGAGTCGGCAGCCTTTACTTGCATCCAACAGGCTTCGAGCTTCATCCCTCCCTCCCACCCTCTGCTCAAACCCAGTGGCTCCTGGTTAGTCCTCTCCAGGCTGGTGGCCTCCTGGTCTCTGTCTGCGGTGCCCATACGCCTTGACAGCTGGAGGCTGCCCTGCACGCCGTCAGGATCACTACAGCACATCCTCTCGGACACCATTTCTCACTGTGGCGCTGTAAGTCCTTCCCAGCACCCCTGCTCTGTTTTACTTTCTTCTTAGTAATCGTTACTGTCTAACTGGATTTATCTCCACTTTTAAGCAAATCACTTTATTATCCCCGTCTTCCTACAGGGGAGCATTAGCTCCATCACATCAAGGACTTGGGTTACCCCTGGTTCTTAGAATTGCCCCACCATGAAAAATAGGTTGTGGGTCTGCTGCATGATTCTGACAATACAACCTGATATGACAATACAATGCCGACATGTCACATGCACCTCTGGACAACACACCTCTTAAATCCTAATGTATTAAATCATAATAGAGCTAAGCAAATTGGGACTCAGTGGTGCTTAGCTTTAGTTGTCAACTTACACAAGAAGGGAGCATCTAGGAAGGGAGTCTCAGTGAAGAAGTGTCTAGGTTAGGTTGGCCTGTGGTCGTGCCTACGGGGGTGGGGTTCCCCAGTTGGGTCTAGTGGAATGGAAAGGCCCACCCCATGACAGACTGGAGTCTCCAGTCCTCTCCCCTGGAGTTGCTTTGTCCCCGCAAGAGTAAAGGAATTTAGACTCTATAAACCCCAATCTCTGGAACTGGGAATTAACATCCCCAGTCTCACAGTGAAAGTCCTTGATTTTGCAGTCAATAACTCAATTTGCTCTATAGCATGTGCCCTGCATCCTTCATTCCTTGTCCTGTGGCAGTTCTCTCCCACGTCTTTCTGGCGTCCTATAAGACATCAGCTTACTGTAGGAGGGGGGGAAACCTCTGTTTGGCGGAATGCTGTATGTGCCAGGTACCCTCACCAGAACTGCTGTGAAAATACAATGAACAACACACAGCTGATGTGTATAGTCAAACACAGCCACACTTCTCCATCAAATCAACCTCTGCTGTAACAGGGAGAACCCGGGACAGTTAACTTTATTATCACCACAAAGCGTAATGAACAAATGTATTTCTCATTACACTCCCTTTAAACTGAAATAAGCTTAAGTCTAAGAGAAACCAGTTCAGGCTACAAATTGTATCAATAAACAAAAATCTTAAGGAACATTACCTTTGGAAGGTAAAGGGATGCGGGCGTGAAGTCTTGGGTGTCTCAGATCCCACTTACGCTGCCAACTGTCTGGACTTGGACAGGTTAATTTAGACTCTGTGCCTCAGTTTCCTTATCTGCAAATCAGAGATGGTACTTGTCAGGGTTGTTGCAAATATTTTTTAAAAGGAACATCATTAGGCACAATATCTGACATGAAGACAGCCAGCTGTTACTTAACATAAAAACCACCACACTACTTACTGATAGCGCCTTGGGAAGCACCTAAGTACTAATGCCACGTTCTTAAGAGTGAGCAGTGTTACTTACTCTTCAATAGTACACACTTATTACATTCTTCAGCCAATTCTAGAGTCTGTGGAACGAGGTTAAGATAAATGTCTTCTCCCTAAGCCAATTGTTGGGAAATCCGGAGAGAAATCAACTGCATTTTAATGACGTGTGTCAAGTGTGAAAGTTCATGATCACCTGAGGCCTAAGCACAAAGTGTGCAAATCTTCTCTCACCGGGATACCCCGGGCAGTGCGACAGTCTGGGCAGATCGCACGCCCGGGCTGCGGCCTCCTCGTGACCTGCTAAGGACTTGACAATTCCTAACTAAGCTCTGCATCCCGGCCTGGAGCGTGGGCTGCCGGAGACTCCCGAATACCCGCGGGCATCCTCCGCGCAACATCCCAGGCCTGACCCGGGCCCTCCTGCCAGCATCGCCCGCGGGGAAGCCGCTCGGACCTGCGCCGGGCTCCACCGCCCAGGGAGCCGCTGTCACCGGCCCGGCTGCTGCCCATAGCCCCCGGCCCTGATACCTGCGTCCACCGCAGCAGCTCCAGCAGCAGCTCCTCCTCTCCAGCGGAGGGCGGGGCGGGGCGGGGCGCGGGCGGCCACAGAGGTGGAGCTCGCGAGGGCAGAGCGGCCTCGCGCCCTGCGGCGGCGCGCCCCCTGCAGGCGGGAGGCTCGCACGACGGCTCGGCCTCTGGCCAGCATCTCACACGTTCACCACCTCTCTTTAAGTAGACATTTAAAAGGCAAAATATAGTAAATTCCACGTGCATCTATTTATTAGTTTCCGGCTGCAGGGGAGATGTTTAAAATCTGAATCCACAAGTTAGCAAATAATGGCTGGCAAGATATAATCCTGCCAAGTAATTATTTGTATTGAATGCTTACACCCCACTACTTATAAGGGCTCCTTGACGTATCATGACGTGTGTACAGCCAAACCTGAAAATGATGATACACCATGTACTGGAACATTCTTCCACAGAGCTGCTTCTTCTTCTTCTTCTTCTTCTTCTTCTTCTTCTTCTTCTCCTTCTCCTTCTCCTTCTCCTTCTCCTTCTCCTTCTCCTTCTCCTTCTCCTTCTCCTTCTCCTTCTCCTTCTCCTTCTCCTTCTTCTCTCTCTCTCTCTCTCTCTCTCTCTCTCTCTCTCTCTCTCTCTCTCTCTCCTGTTTATCAATTCCAGTCATACAGCCAAGGTGACTTCTTTTAAACACTGTTCTCTTCTCTAAATTCTAGTATCATCCACCCCCACCAGATGACCCTGCAGGGTGTCATCTGTTCAAGAATTCCATCTAAATCGTCCTCCCCCACCCCCAAGCCCCAGGTAATGTCAAATAGATGTTTAGGATTGGTGCCTGGCTTGAGGAAATCTCACATTTCTTTCATTTAAGAATTATAAGAAGGCTGGAGAGTTAGCTCAGTTGGTAAAGGACCTGCATTGCAAGCGCAGGGACCGGAGGTCAATCCCCAGACCCCACATAAAAAGCCAGCATGGTGGCTGGCTATGTGTGGTAATCCCAGTTCTGACTAGTGGCAGATAGCTGGATCTCAGGGGGTCCCCCTGGCCAGCCTGGGATATCCATGGAGCCCTGGGCCTCAATGAGAGTCCTGTCTCAAAAAATCAAGATGGCTAGCTCTTAAGGTCTGTCGCCTGAGGCTGGCCTCTGGTCTCCACGTGCAAGCACATGTAAGTATTTGCACACTCTCATTCGTGTGCATACACACACAGGCCACACACAGAGGCATGCACACACATAAACGTACTGATTCTATGGTACCCAGGCAGGGTGAGCTCAGCAGTCCTCAGGACTGCCAATAATCTATTTAACATTTACATGTTCAGTGACTGATCATAAATATTCGGTAAATTAGGGATACATTAATCAATTTGTCAGTGACTGAGTCCATAATATCTTCATATATGCCCACGCACTGTGTCAAATCATTGGGTAATTTAAATGGTAATTCCAGTCTTATAATTTATTCTTCCCTGGCTGGTGTACCAAACAATTGAAGGCTTATTGACTGCTTGTATTCTAATTTATCTTTTCTTCTTCGTGAATTACGGCTTCTGTTCAACAGGGAAAATTTAAGGACTGTGAAGGCAGCTTTATTTCTTCCTCTGAGGAGAGTAAGGAAATGAACCGTGAGCTCCTTGTCCCCGTGTCTGGGTACTCAACACAGTGGAGACTGAACATCTTCATAGACAATACTTTTATATCCTCCAATATCCCAATGCTTAATGTGAGTAACCATAAATCACAAATCCTCCTAAATGCAGAGTAAAGAGTCTCCCCCTGTTCTCTTGCCCCAAAATGCAGCCCCCACCAGGTGCTGACTCCCCAGGACTAATTCCTGAGGAAGTCTGAAGAGAAAGAGGCAGCAGTCTTAATCAGTGGGGGCCGAAACGACTTTACAGTCTTGCGTGAACACACTCCCAGGATCCCTCCAGAGGCTTGGAAGGGGTCTGAATAGGAGGGACTGTACTTCAATTTCATGTTGTCAAGGTGACAAACCACCACAAATCTAATTGTGCAAGCAATTGATTAGTCATTTTACACGCCAAGAAGGCCAGCAGTTGCAGTGTTATCACCCTGCTAAAATCCGTGTGCTACATTGCTTTAGAGGCTCTTAGAGGCTCAGCCCCCCTAACTTACCCAGCTTCTAAAGCGACCTCTGTCCCCCAGTTTGTCCCTCCATGCCAGCATCTTCTCTAACTTTGTCTCGGATCTTATAACACTCCTGTGCTTTCATGGGAGACACTTAGATGCCCCACAATCATCTCCTCATCTCGGGACCTTCATTCGGATGACCACTCCTGCAAAGCCCCCTTTCCCTAGAGTGACACTATCTACATGATGTCTAGAGTCACCCAGGAGGTGCCCTGGGTGGGCCTGGAGAGCACTATCTTGATTACATTAACTGAAGATCCATCCTGTGTGGGTGACACCGCTCCGTCTGTGACCTTGGCTTGTATAAGCAGAAGGAAACTGAGCAGAAGTGGGCTTCTGTCGCTGTCCACCTCCTGACTGCAGGGACACTCTGAGCAGCTGTCCAAGCATTGTGGCCATGGCTTCTCTGAAGAGATGGACTGTGCCCTGGGCTAGGAGCCAAAGCTAAGTGTTTTATCATGCAAGCTTACTTTGTCACAGCAACAGAAAAAGAAACTATGACACTACGAAAAGTTACTTGTGTGTAGGTTCTGGAGATTGTGGGGAGGTGGACATTTAAAGGCTGCCTGCCATGTTGTTTATTGTGAGTGCCTGATCTTAGACTTTAATCAGGAAAATGTCCCTCTTTGTCTTGGTCACCACAGATACATTTGGTCACAAGTTCTGGGTTAAGATAATGAAATAAAGGAGCCTTTTCCATTGAGAAAAGACAGCAGCAACATGTTTGGATAAACCTTTATTCTGAGATTCAATATTTATTTTTTGGAGTTAGAGGGCACCACGTGTGCAGCCCATGGTGGTAGTAAGGACAGATCTGTGTGGCAGGGTCACGCCCTTACCCTTGAACCTCTCGGCATTTCCACTCGAGGTGGACATGTGAGCTGTGCTGGGAATAATTTACCTCGTGGGTCTCCACCCTAGCAGCACAGTCTAATTGCCCCGGGAACTTTAAAATCACCTGTGCCCAGTCAAGACTGATTCAAAGTTGTACTACATCGGAGTCTGGGCGGCTGTGTTTCTGCTGCTCCAGGAGTCCGAATGTGTGACCAGGGCTGGGCAGAGAATGCCATGTAAGACCTGCGCAAGACAACGACAGAGGACTGCTCAGGCAGGACTGTCAAGGTTTCCTTCTTGTCAGGGGAAACGAAAGTCCAGGCTGTGCTGATTATGCCTTCCTACACGGTCTCAGAAAATGCAGGAGACTTTTAAAAATATGAATGGGGGCCCTGATCTGAAGAACACAACCCTCTGGTCAGAACCAGTTCTCTGTGCAGAAAGAGATGTGTCCAGAATGGGGCAGCGTTTCTTTAAAACACGCAGGACTTGTAAAGAAAGTGATCCGCCCTAATGAAGGGTTGCCAGTGCACGCCTTTAACCCCATCTCTCGGGAGGCAGAGGCAGACGGACCTCTGTGAGTTTGAGGCCAGCCTGGTCTACAGAGTTCCCTGACAGCCAGGGCTTCATAAAGAGACCCTGTATGTAGTCCTGCTCTAGAGCTTTTTGTTTCTTGTAGTACTACATATTGACCAGGAGAGGGAGACATGCTCCTGAAAAGTGCAGCTCCCTCGGGTCTCAGGGCTGGAAACAGTGAATCAGGCACAAAAGGTTCCTGGGTTCTCAGACAGTCTGAGCGACAGAACACCATACTATAACACACAGGCATTGGCACCGGGTTGGATCAATCTCCGTCCCCCAACAACACTTTGAAACACTTAAACCACAAGAAAACATATGTGCCAGGTAACATAGGTTTTCTCCTCCAAAACTGAGGAAATATTCAAAGCCAAGGGAATAACATTTTCTTCCAAGTACCAGCACAACCAGAAAGTGTCGCAAGCCAAACTTTCAAAATAAGAGTTCTTTCCCTTGTTAATTACAAAATAAACATCTTGTAACTTGATTTTTTTTTTTTTAATTAGAAGGATGAAGCTGAAAACCTGGGAAGGAGAAGATTGTTTTCCTTTGCCATGCCAGAGCCATCCAGAACCATCCAGAACCATCCAGGCTTTCACTCAGAGGAAATGAGCACTGCACTGGAACAGAGGCGTCTAGCACTAACTTACTTCCCTCCCTCAGCTGCACAACAGCCAACACCCTGCGAGTCCTGCTCAGGTGACTGTGTACACATTGATAAGATGACAGATTTGTCCCGGGAGCTGCCTTATGCAACTGTACCAGCTGCTCAGGAGGTGATGGTTTAGAAAGGAGTATTGGAGGATCAATAACCAACTACTGGTGGCCAAAAATTCATTTGCCACCAAACCTGCTGGCCTGAGTTTAATCCCCGAGGCTTGTTAAGTCTGGGCACAGGAAAAGCTAGATTCCCACTGTCCCCCAAAGCCTGTGCATGTCTGCTCAGTCCACACATGAGCAGCTCAGAATGTTCCAGGCCTCTGTGTTGTTAGAGGGTTCACTTTAGCCCAAGCGCGGAGCTGTGCTCACCCCAGGGACTCCAACAGAACTGAAAATTTACCACAGAGCAGCCTTAACTCAAAACACAGAAGCAAAGACATTCTTTAGCCCTGCCTGAGCAGGCCTCTGCCCTGGCATCCTCTCAAACGTCGGTGCTTTGCTGCATTCCCACCTTTACAATACTGTGACCTCACTGTCAGGGTAGAGCCTTGGTCTGTTCACCTTCAGAACAGGACCAGGTTCTCACCACTTTCTCTGCACAAGCAGACAGATACATCCTCAGAACCCACGTTCCTGGCCAAGAAGAATGGCGCCTCTGACCGGCTCACAGGAGATGGGTGGAGGCTGAGAGCCAACTCTCTGCCTAGTATATATTTGTTGCCCCAACCTGTTGCTCAAATCCAGAATGTGACCCTTAACAGTGACCACAAATGTTTAAAACCCCAAAGAGAAGAACCCCATCTCTAGCTCACAAGGACGGAATAAGAAACAGGCGTGTGTCGTCGCTAAAGGCACACGCTGGAATTCAGTCACCGGTGTGACGATACCAGGTCAGGCATTTCGGGAACGACCATGTCATGGAGGCAGAGCCCTGGGTTCAATGGTTACCTCGCAGAAGGCCTGGAGGGCGCAGTCCTTCCTTCCTGCGGGCTTCTCAGCAGTATGGTGATGAGGCGTCCCCCAGCTTCCAGATCTGTGAGAAAGAAACATGCTTGTTTGCTTTGTTTTATAAAATATCCTGCCTCAGGGATTTTCCTGTATTAAAGAGAAACTTCTCAGCCAAGTATGATTGTACCTCAGTAAAGGTTGGGGCATAGACAGGACTCAGAAGCACATGTGCGGAATGGCTGGTCACAGTTTTCTAAGTTAACGCAGCACATTTAATACTGTGTGACAGTGTGGCACAGAGGACAGGAACGAGGTCACTCCAGAAGGAGAGGCACTCTCCACTGTGTCTCCCACAGCCAGGCTCTGCTGGCCTGGTTGGCCCTGCACACACTGCTCCTGAGGTAACTAGAAGGCCTCCAGGAAAGCCCAGGGCTCCCAGCACTGAGCTTTGTACGGCTGTCTTCCATTCTTGTAAGGTAGGATCCTTTACTTCAGGGCTTCCTCACCAAAGCTTGAAACCCGTTTAGTTTAACACACATTTAGATCGTAATTTTTCTTAAACTAACTTTGGGGGGGGGATCTTAACTTCATCTCTAACTGGAATATTTAACATAAAATTTGCTCACAAGAGGCTGCTGGAGGGCTGTGAGGTCCTACAGCACGCTAGCCGGACCACCGTGCAGCAGTGCAGACGCCGGGGAGACATCACGTTCCTCGCCTCCTCCACAGGAGTCCACTGGCCAGACAGTGGCTGGCCACAGTTAATCAGCTTCCTTTTTCTCTTACACCAATTATGCCTTTGTGAAATTTTCAAATTCCAGCTTACTTATGATAGTTATTTTGGCATGTAGACCGCCGATTTGAAGAACGTAGCCGGGTGTGGTGGCTCACACATCTGCTCGCACATCTAGTTTGAGCACGGGAGGCAGAGGCAGGTGGACCTCTGTGTACAAGGCCAGAATGAGCACAGTGAGTTCCAGGTCAGTCAGGGCTGCATAGAGACTCAGTCTAAAATTAAAATAACAACAACCACCACCACCCTAGCTCTAGAAGTGCTATTGGATAACGCTGGAATGTGGTTGTCAGGAGAAAGTACAACTGGCTAATGGGAACCTTTTTTAACAGGTACAGTTATCCCTCAGGATCCACGGGGCATAAAATCCACCACGGATGGTCACACCCTTTGTGGAGTCACAGGCCACTGCATGACACCTTCACGTAGCATCCCCATACTTTAAACCCCCTCTGGGTCACACATCACCCCCGATACAAAGCAAGCCTGATTGAAAAGGCCCACTGCACTGTATTTAGGGAACAATGCTGGAAAAGCGAAGTCCATACATGTTCAGGACCTGTTCATCCTCCATGGGTGAAGATGGAGAGGCGGCAGAATCTATGCAGAGTCTGAAAATCCAGACGGCATGGAAGGAGGGAAGACGCCAAAGCCACAGAGCGCCCTGGAGAGCTGCTGAGAGTGTGAGCTGCAACCTACCTTATAAAGACTGCGCTGACTGCTGGCGTCTCCAGGGCGGAGGTGGCCCTGTGCTGGGAGTCTCCACAGAGCTGGGACGTCAGTGCCAGGACTGGCGGGGCTCACAGCGGGGACCTGCAGCAGGGCTGGCCAGCTCAGCGGTGAGATGCAGACTCACCAACTGACAACCACTAGTTTGATTCTGAAGTAAGTCAGACTTCCAGACTCCTAGATGCTGGGGGTTGACGCCTCGGGATTTGCCTCCTCAGTACGGGGCAGGTGCAGTGTGCAGTGAGCGTGGGCACTCAGGGTGGGAACTGCTGACAGAAGCCATTTACTGCTAGAAAGCTGCCTTGGTGTGGCGCCCATTTTCCTTTATCCTGTATGGACGTCCCTAATTTTAACTTAAAACTATATGTGCTTTGTTCAAGACAGGGACTTGCTATGTAGCCCAGGCTGGCCTTGAACTTGTGACCTTCCTGCCTCAGCCTCCTGAGTGCTGAAGTTTCAGACAAGCACCACACACCGGGCCTTAACCTGAAGCTCTACCAGCTGAGAACGCCTCGGCTCCTTCCTGAGCACCTGCCCCTCCCCATCGATGGCGTCCTGCCCTGTTGCTCGTGGGTCCCCTCCCCTGCCCGCTCTCTACTGTCTTCAAGGTCTCTCTTCTTGGGGCCTACCCGATGGCTCTCAGCTGCCCTTGGTGCATGGCCCACCTCACACTTTCGACATGAATTACACATTCTCTAGGCTGACTAACTCTCATATGTCAAATTAAAACATAAAATGGACATCAGATTTTTTTTATCTATAAAAGCTGCAATCACATACTGTTCAATGTTCTAATCCCAATACAAATGCCGTGTTCCTGCCGTCTGAGACAGCCCCGTATGCTGTGGAGGGTTAAGTGGATCCTGACTTGTCTCAAGTTGGTGCGATAGTTGATAAGTTTCCATTTGATTCTGATGGTGATCCCAACACACTGATCCACCCGGGGTTGACACAGAATGTCTCTGCAGAGATCCTACTACAGCCTAAAACACAAATGCATAGGCATTGGTTTATCGATATTAGAGGGCTCACAGATTCCACATTTCAAAAAAATGCACAAATTTTCATTAGCATCAGATTTTATTAGCATCAGATTTTATGTTCATTTCATAGCTAGCTCAGAAAAGAACACTAGTTATTTTTGCAGACTTATCTCTCCTATTTTGCTCTTAATTCCATACGTGATCGCATTAATTACCGTGGTACACCTGAAGCTGTTTACGGGAAACTATTGTGGAAAAAAATATACATTTGTAAAGTTGAGAGATGTATATTTGTTATCAGTACAGGACTATTGATTTCCAAAAGAAAAATATTCAAGTTGGCATGATGGTTATTGGGCAGAATTCCATTTTATTTATTTGTATTGTGTATAAGTGCAGGAGCCAGGGCAGGCCAGAAGAGGGCACTGGATCCTCTGGTGCTTAGCTCTGGTTGTGAGTTACCGTGTGGGTTAAGGGAATGTAGTTCTCAGCAGAAGCAGCTCTTGACCATTTCTCCAGGCCCAGAGTCCGGTCCTCCAATAATGGAACAGAGGCTACAGTGGAGGGACTTAGGCCAGGGCAGCCCCGGACCTTGTGGTCATCGTGTGTGTGGACGAGGGAGTAATCCAGGCTGTGGATTGGAATCCTACAGCCTCTTTTTGCTCTCTGGATAGGTCAAAGAAGCCATATTTTCCTGAGCTGGTGAATCTACTTTGGTGTTAAATGTATTCCTATAATTTAGAACGACCTTTTTATCCTTGCAATACCAGAACATACAAAAGGTTTCATGGAGCCAGATATACATCTATCTTAGAGGGAAAATAAAACAAACCTCCCACTGGTTGATTTGAACCTGCCCACCTGCCTCCTGCAACTTAAGCCAACGCTGTAGCTTTGGTTCCTACACTATTTTAACCCTGAGAGTTATGGAGTCCTGAAGTCAGACTGATCCCAGGAGACCTCAATGTCAAAGAAAGAGAGAAGTCGATGATGCCTGGATGGTGGGAAGCCCATCTCCCACCCCCACATGCTGGCCCTGTCCTAAGACAGTTGTAACGATGAGACTCCTTCAGAGACCTTCTTCCGTTAGGGTGTCCCAAACATTGTCACCTTCGGATTTCTTCATCTTGCCTTTTCTCAGAAAATTAAAATAGTCTTTCTGCTGGAAAATAAATAGGTAGAAATGTAAACTGAAGGGAGAGATTTCCATAATAAGAAGAAAACACTCAAGGAGTTTGAGATACTATCAAAAGAGAAGCAAAAGGTTACATCTGTTTAAGCAAGGATTGCTTTAAAGGGTACTTTTATCCTGCACTGGGGGAGGTGCCTTCTGGGAAGGCTGAGGACAGCGCCCCCTGCTGGCTTGCTCAGGAAGCTCTCTAGGCTCTGGCGTTGTAAGATGTTCTTTCTTTCCGGTGAATTTCATAGTCCCTATCCTTTCATAGTCCTGTGAATTTCAGTTCTACACTTCATTTTCTTGTGCACAGAAACAGAAACTTTTAAAGTATCATGCAAACCATTTTAAGAATGTGTTTGCCTTCAGTACTTAATGAACTCTCAAAGCATTATCTTTTGAGTCACGTCTCTCGCTGAACCCTGAGCAAGTCCCTGGGGTCCCCGGAAGGTCTGACTCCCCAGTGCTGGAATCCCGTGATCACACTACCACTCCCGGCCTTCACAAAGGCCTAGTGATTGCACAGCAAGTGCGTACGGACTGAGGTAACCCCTCAGCTCCAACTGAACCAGACTGCGGTGGAGCCAGCCATGCCTGGTTTTTAGAATTCTCCAGAAGATTGACTCTGATGAGCATCCAAAGCTGAGATCCTAGAGGCTGGCTATCAGCATGCTGTGGAAACGTATGCGCTTAAACGCTGGGCTGATCAGATGAAGAAACTAAAGACAGGCACGGGCTGAGTCTCACTAGCGTACTCGTGATGAAGCTGAATTCCTGACATTCAAGTCTCTCACCCCAGTTCTGCTCCCCCTGTCCTTATAGTAAATACCAAGAATCAGCCTTGTAGGTCACACCCGAGGATTAACTGACACACACACAGGGTTTGGGTCTGTCTGAACACCATGCAGAAGTGACAGGCTAATTAGTCAGAGGACTATTATGAAAGAGAAAGGTTTATGTATACGTTTTTTTTTTTAACATTAAAACCCTTTATTTTTAGTGTATGTGTGCATGCAGGCCACCAGGTCACCTGTGGAAGTCAGGGGACAGGTTTAGGGAGTCGGTTCTCTGCGTCCACCTCGCCCCGCCTCGCTGTGTGCTCAGGGTTCCAGAAGCTCCCTGTCTCTGCCTCCCACCATGGTGAATGCTGGGGCCACTACGGCTGCCCTTCCCCTTGATCAACTTCCTCCTGCCTCCTACAGCTGGCCTGGTTGGTTATTTTGTTATTGTTGCCATCGGTGTTATTACTAATAATTTCTCTCTGTGTGTGCACGTGAGGAGGTCAAAGAGAGCTTTCAGCCACCAGTCACCTCTCTCCGTGAGCTGTGGGGCCCGGGACGGCACCCAGGGTGCAAGACTGGAGCGGCAACACTCACCTGGGACCCTCACCACACGCACTGTGCAGTTCCCTGAGCTCAGCTTCTGTATTTACATATGTTAAGGGTCTCTTTCCATGTGAGGCACACATATATACCCACCAGACCCTGTAGCAGGTGCTGGGTAAAGAGCAGCCCCATTAAAATGCTACTTATAGGGTGCCCTTAGCTCATCTGCCTGCGCTGGGTAAGAAGGGTTGGTGGGGTAATTGAAGGAACGGTCCTGGGAGTCCTGTTCCCTACAAGAAAGAGTCTTTTTTGCACCACAGAACTAACATGCAAGAAATCTTACAAACTTAAAAGTGGCTTTAGGCTGCAGAAAACCTGTAAGGCTGAAATGCACAGATAAACCAAAATCTTTTAAATAAAAAGAGGATTTCCCGTGAGTACTCAGGATGAAGAAAATCACAGAGGAATTTTGTGTCCCTTGTCCTGAGCCCAGCTGCAGAAACAGGCAGTCTGGGCCCGCCCCTCTCCACCCCATCTACACAGGGGCGTCTGGGAAGCAGGCAGCTGTCTAACGTAGGCTCCAAGGCCAGTGGCTTTGCTTAAAGCAGAGTCGGGAGTGTTGTATAATGTATTATACCACGCCAATGACGGCACTCTACTCACGGACCTGGCTGGCTTGGCTCCGGCGCTTTTTGCCTTGTTCTGGGACCTCGATCTGCTAAAGAGGTTAGCAGAATGTCAGCACAGCTCAGAGGGGCAATCACATGAATAAGCATTCACTGGCATGTCTCCCTCTCCACCGCCGTGGTCCGCCGCCGTCATGGAGTACAGTCGCCTGGCATCCCAGGTGATCTCATGTGCACCTTCTCCCCAGTTCAACTGGTCAGTAAAGGCTAGAGTCAGCGATTGGGCAGTGGAGGGAAAAGGTGGTCCTGGAAGTCCTTGAGAGGACAGGTAGAGGAGAACAAGAAGGAGGGCAGGGAGAGAGAGGGGGAGAAGGAGAGGGAGAGAGAGGGGGGATGGAGAAGAGGAGGCGGAAACCAATATGGAGCGGAACCACATGGCCAGGAGAAACTGGCAAGTAACAAAGGGTCTCATAGCTGGTATCGTCAGTACAGTTATAGATCTGCCCAATATAGGAACATAACTTGTAAACATAATAACTAGATTGTATGTTTTTATACAGGCTTATTGGAGTTGGAAATTACTACAGTATTTGGTGCCCAACATGGGGTTTAGAACTGAACTAACCTAAGATAAAAGCTCCCCCACCCCCAATATAAGCAACTAGGCTGTGCTCTAAATCTGCAGCAGGGTGGAAATTAAACATCAAGTAGGGCTAAGGGGTCTTCTGAGAACTAACTGAGAGGCTCCCTCCCCAAGCCCCAAGCAAAACAGCTGCAACCAGAGGCAGCTCCCCAGCCTCAAGCTGGGACTTAGACAGGGCCACAACATGGCTGGGAATCCTTGAGCCCAAAGAAGGACTAAGGACCCTGGGGGTAACTGCCTGTGAAGACACAGCCGCGACCTTCCAAAGCCTCCTCAGAGGCACAGCGGGCTGAGCCAGGCATCTCCACCCCAGCAAGCCTTTCCGTGCTCACATTTCCATGTCTCCCACATCTAAATAGGACACAAGGCAGCCAGACCTGCTCTACCAACCTGCGACACTGCAGACTGTCTGAGATCAGTGGGAATGCTGCTGGCCACAACCCAGACAAAGACAGGACAGCCTAGAAGCAAACTGCAGAGTCCCCGGATATGTATATAGCTCTGTATCTATCTATATATTAGATACTTCAAGATGGAAAACACAATAAATAGCTCTTTTGGGTTTTATGGGAAGATATTTTAAATGTTTGACAGGGGTGGATTTAAAGGAAATTGACACCTTCCCAGTTATTATTACAATGTTAAATATCTTGGTTTGCTATGTCTTTTAAAAAGACAGGGCCCTAGATGAAAAGTGTCGAGCCTCAGAAAAGGGATTAATGGAAACACGGGAACTAAAGATACAGGAATATATAGGTCATGATAAGTGACAGAGAGAGGTAAATGAAGATTAGGGACAAGAGCTGGAAAAGATGCTAGATCAAAAGATACAGAATTCACAGATCACACTGAAGGGCAAAGAGATAAAATTTGGAAGCAGAGTCTAGAGGATAATTTAGTAAGGTTAGTAAGTCAACATAAGGTAGATATCATAGTATCAAAATTACAGCATAAAGAAAAATTAAAATTATGAAAGCAGGATCTATAACAGAAGATACAGGAATTTACAGAGCAACATGAACAAAAGAAAGAGAAATTTAAGACTTGGCAACATGGCCTAGAGGAAGCACTAGAATTAAAGGAACAGGAATTTATAGGTCATGATAAGCAACAGAGGAAAATGAAAGCTGTAGATAGGAACTGGAAAAAATGTTTAAACAAGATACAGAAGTTCACAGAGCAGACTGAGCTGCAGAGAAAGAATAATGCGTGTTAAGCAGAACACCAGAATTATTATATATATATATATAATATATATATACATTATATTATATATAATATATTATATATACACATATATATTATATGTGTAAATATATTATATATACACGTGTATATATAATATATTATATATTATATATACACATATAAAAACCAAGATATATATATATATATCTTGGTTTTTATATGTGTATATAAATATATACACATATAATATATATATTTTTTGGATTTGGTTTTTTCAAGACAGGGTTTCTCTGTATAGCCCTGGCTATCCTGGAACTCACTCTGTAGACCAGGCTGGCCTCAAACTCATAAATCCGCCTGTCTCTGCCTCCCAGAGTGCTAGGATTACAGAATTATAATATGTAAAGAACAAATTAAACTGTGGAAGCAGAACCTTGAACAGAGGAACTTACGCACAGGATGAACAGAAGGAGACAGAAAGCAAAGGCACAGACCTTAAGGAGGGAACTTAAAATATATACTAGGGAAAATACCGAGGTAGAGACAGAAGATAAAATTAGGGAAAGCCAACCAAGTGTTGTTAGAAAACAAACTTTAGTTTATTTGGTTCATATTCAACCAAGACCTGCCCAGAGATAGATTACATAGTGCTTTATTAACCCTGAGTTTTTAAAATGCTAATGAACCAAAAACTATGGCTGCTGAAAGACATTGGATTGTAGAAAAAAAAACTGCTGAACTAAACCAGCCTTTTTAAGGATGGAAAGCAGGAAATATTATGCTGGGGGAGGGATTATGCCTATACTTCCACAGAAAAAGAGAAGCTATGGGCTCCTTTCAAGTTGATAAAAGTCAGGCAGGACAAAGGGAGACCCTGAAGACCTTGGCTATGAACAAGAAGAAGGAGATTGACAAGATGAACAAGATAGGTGCCACACACGTCTCTGTTCACAGAGACAGCTCTGGGACCAGATGACATTTAAATGTCTACACACAGTCGATAACACTTATTGGGCACAAAATTCTCCTGACTTATTATTACATACCATCCTTTAAGATGGAATAAATAGAAAATTATATTGTAATTTGATTGTGTGATCAAACTAATCTTTTATTGTCTTTTATTGATCTTCCTTAACTGATCTGTGCACCCTGCACATTTCATACAAATGTCTTTCCAGAACTATGTGTTGCTTATATATTGCAGAATGGAAGAGAAGGAAGACAGCGCCGACAAGATCCACATCTGGGATGCCGAGATTCTGGGACCTTCCACCCCAGCTCCTTGCCTGACTCTACCACAGCTACATCGAAGCTGTTTCCTCTGAAGACTCGCTTCCAGGACATTTCCAGAGCAGCTAGCTCGCCATCCAGCCTTTCAGACTGTTAGAGTCAGGACGCCAGCTGAGCTGTGAACTTTCTCAGCACATAGAGGCTGGAGAGCAAGTGATGCCGGCTAGCCTTCAACTAAGTCAATTTTCTTATTTCCTTCTGGGTCCCCAAAAGGGAATTCTTTACCCCCATTCAGCTAGAAGCAAACAAAAGAAGATTGTCATCCCAGTCCCTTAGGTTGGGGTAGATAGTTCTGGTTATTATATGAATTATAGATATGTTGTCCTTTAAGGGATAATTTGCAAATGTTGTAGCTTTGGACAGGGAGGCGACCAGAGAGCGTAGACTCAGGGATTTCTACCTGTCCTTTCCTCATCTCTTTCCTTCTTTCTAGATGAAGGATAGGGGTGGAAAAGAAAAGGGAGGATATAGTAAGTAGTATTATAGAAATTAAAGAAATAGATAAATAGGGATAGGATATTAAATTTACTCTTAAGCAAAATATTGTACAGCCATAATCTTACATTGACATTTGATCTTTATATTTGATACAAAAATTAGTTATACTTTCTTACATTGGTTTAAGGTTTTCATTGGTATAAAATTTTGTATATTGATACAAAATTTAAAATTACTATTGTTACTCTTAGATAGTCATTGTGTCTATATAACTCATTTAAGAATACAAAGGATTAGACCCAGTCCTTCTAATAGCTGCTATTATAAGCTGTTTAGGTTGATTAAGTAATGCAAATAGATAGTGAAACTCATGGTCATAACAACAAGTGTTTTCAAGATTATTAAAATAGTAAATAGCTAAGAATAATCAATGTTTGATAATTCAGTTACGCTGTATATGTAACCTTCAAAAGCATCAGAGATCCACAGAATATAACATCTACTATTATGTCATTACTAAAGATCAACTGACTAGGAGACATGAGTGCTCCTGACAGTACCCCATTCCACTTCAAGGAAGACACTGAGTACCATCACCTCCAGGGGAGTAGCTTTGATCATGGCAAGGCAGCCACTGGGCAAGAATTGCCCTAACTCATCTACAGACAAAAAATACTGTCTAAAGCAGGACAGACAGATGTGGGATAGACAACTGCTATGCTCTGCCAAGACCAAGTAAACTAGTCCTTCATAATTCCCGCTTCACTTAAGGCTGTCGATGGTTCTGGGCCAGAAGCCTGAAGACAGACGCTCCACTATTATAGGAAGTTAGGGGACTGTCCAGACAGTCAGCTGTCGCTATAAAGTGTATAGTTTTGGAAGATATGCTTTTATGCTTTCTACATATTCAGGTACTATTTAATTCCTTCTCAGATTCCTGGCAGGGTTGAAGACTAGCTATAGTCTCATAATTGAACTTACGTTGTTTAGCATTAAAGAAGATGTTCTGGATTCGAAAGGACAGATTTCAGATGGTAATAAAAATTAAAATCAACATAATTCAGGCACAGAATTGTAAACTCCCTAAGTTAGGATAAGTAGTAAAGTACTTTATCTAAATTGACAAATACGATGGACTGGATGCGAAGTATATATCATACTTTATAATTTACATAATTGTTATGGTTGTGCTCAATTTATATCTGAGAGAAAATAGCCTTTTTAACTGGACAAAAAGGGGGGAAATGTTATGGGTTGTCCTGATGCTGTTTGAATTCTGATGTTAATTCTACTTCAAGAGGGGTTGGCCCACAGAGAGAGAGAGAGAAAGAGAAAGAGAGAGAGAGAGAGAGAGAGAGAGAGAGAGAGAGAGAGAGAGAGAGAGAGAGGATGGAGAAGAGGAGGAGGAAACCAAGATGGAGCAGAACCATGTGACCAAGAGAAACCACAAGCTGTGAAGGGTCTCACAGCTGGGGACTAAGTCAGGATAATGCTAGATCTGCCCAGTCTAGGCATATAACTTATAAATATAATAACTAGATTGTATGCTTCTTATATAGGCTTATTGGGGTTGGAAATTACTACAACATTGAACTGTTATTTTTATTATTCTATTTGTTTGTTTTGAGTGTAATTTTATTTGTTTTTTGTTTGTTTGGTACGTGGATCTGTTTGTTTGTTTGTTTGTTTGTTTGGTGTGTGTGTGTGTGTGTGTGTGTGTATGTGTGTGTATGTGTGTGCCATTCTATGCATATGGTTATCAGGATATTCCCAAGGAATCTGCTTTCTCTTTCCAACATGTGGGCCCTAGGGATGGAACTCAAACCACCAGGCTCTGCAGCAAACACCTCTAACCACTGATCCATCTTGCCAGCCTAAAAATCCCTTAGGCAAGTCAGGGTCTTACTGTTGACTTGGGCTGGTCTTGTACACTACGCAGTTCAGGTCAGCCTGAATCGCTCCCCCTTCCTGCCTGAGATTACGGAATCCTGGGATCACACGTCTGTACCACCACACCTGGCACTGCAGGGCTTTTCCAGAATGATCTGCATAGCGTTTGATGGAGGGGAGGCGAATGAAGGGACCGCGCTGAGGGAGGCTAAGATGGCTGCAGGAAGGGGGTGTGTGACATCAGGGAGCTATGAAGGCACAGAGGCAGGCAAGGCCAGACTGGAGGCCCACGCACCCACACACATGCAGCCTCTTTTCCCCCTTGGTGGCTCATGGGGCAGAGTCACAGAGCACCCAGAGGTTACGGGCAGGCACACAGCAGGGTGGGAAAGTGCCTGGTCCCTCTAGTGAATGTAACCTTCAGTATGCTACTGGATGCTGCCTCAGGAGAAAGAACAGAGCTATTAAACAACCAGAGACCGTGTGCACCCCAGCAAGGCAGTGCCTAACCCTCCACTCTATGAGGGTCTGAAGAACAACTTTCGTCCTTACGGAGGATTCCCAGAGTCTCACCACATAGACTTTATATCCATACTCAGCGGCCAAGAGTGGATCACATTGCACACCTGTGTTTGTCTTCAAGGCTCTTTTGTAAAAATGTAACTTTTAACAGGGTGTTTTGTTTCTCCAACTAAAACTGTTGGTTATTGCTAAAGGAGATGGGCAGGAGACTCTAGCAGCCACTGGGTGATTGACATAAAAGTCTGGTGAGGTTTCTGCGAGTCCTCCTTAAGGACGGAAGTCATTCTTCAAATTCCCCGGGTCTAAGGGTGTGAAGACACGGCTGGTGTACTCAGACTGCTCACCTGAAGAGAGAACAGCAGGCAGGTCTCTGCCCAGCCCTGGCCTAGGCCATCTCCGGGCTTCTTCAGGATGAGGGATGTTTTGTTTTGTTTAGGACATTTGCTGCCCTGGTTGGGCTTGGTTGGTTGGTTGGTTGGTTGGTTTTGGTTTTTTGCATCTGTCAACTTGGCACAAACCAAAACCTATCTAAAAAAGTAAATGTCAACTAAGGAATGTTTCCATCAGACCAGCCTGAGGGGCATTTTCTTGATTGATGGTTAATGTGGGAGGGTCCAGACCATAGTAGGTGGCACCACCACAGACACGTGGTCCCAGAGTGCACAGGAAAGGAAATTGAACAAGTCATGGGAGCAAGCCAGTATGGTCTCCACTTCAGTTCCAGTCCTCACCAGATTCCTGCCTCAACTCCCTTGCAGGATGGACTGTAAACCAAATGATATTGTTAACCCTTTCCTCCTCAGGCTGTTTTTGGTCAGTGTTTTTATCACGGCAACAGAAACTCAACTAAAATGCTTACTTTGTTTTCTGTTATATGCAGCTAAACTTTATCCTAACCAATACACATTCTTTAAAATAAAATGTCTTTATAGTTCTTCTCTCAACCCTTCCAAGCCTTCACACTGTGCTCATAAATTAAAAACAGCAAGTGTTAGAGAAACTCACTTAGGTCTGTGTGTGGGAGGAGAGCTTTAAGAATGCTCTAATCTGCCCCCACCCTCAACACACACACACACACACACACACACACACACACACACACACACACACCACCCTCTCTGGCTTATGATTAATATTGCCTTAAAATTATAAATATATGGGGCTGGAAAGATGGTTGAAAATATCTAGGGCTCTTGCAAAGGACTGAGTTCAATTCCCATCAGCCACACGGTGGCGTACAAGCATCCGTAACTCCAGAGCCAGGGCGATCAATGCTCTTTTCTGCCCTCCACCAGTACCAGGCACACATATGGTACGCATGCATGCATGCATACAGGCAAAACACTCATACATATAAAACAAAACAATCGTTTAATTTTCTAAATATTGCTTGTAGTGTTTGTTTATGTTGTTCTTCACTGCAACTGTTTGGCTCAATTTTGTTTTTGTTTTTGTGTTTTGGATTTGATTTTTTCAAAACAGGGTTTCTCTCTGTATAGCCATGGCTGTGCTGGAACTCACTCGGCTGGCCTTGAACTCAGAAATCTGCCTGCCTCTGCCTCCCAGGGTGCTGGGAGGATTACAGGCATGCGCCACCACTGCCTGGCTCGCCTCAAATTTTAATGATGTCTGTTGTGGTGCAGTTCTGTAATCCTAGCATTTAGGAAGTTGAAACAGGCAGACTGCTACAAGAACAAGTCTAGCCTGGAGCATACAGCGGGACTCCGCTAACAAACAAACAAGCAAACAAACAAACACAACAACAACAAACCTCATAAACATCTCAAGGCTCACTTTGTTTTGTTTTGTGTGTACATGGGTTATCTTTGCATACAAATGCAGACGTGTGTGCCTGCCCGTGGAGGCAAAAGGCTGACGCCCAGCCTTCCTTAATACTGCTCCACTTTATCCATGGAGGCCAGGCACTCCCTGAACCGCTGGTCTGGCTAGCCAGACGGCTTGGAGGATTCCTGCCTCCACCTTCTACGCTGGCTTACAGGAGGCCTGACATGGCCAACCAGCTTCCAAGGGGCCTGGGGGCCTAGACGCTCTGAGTAACTGTCCTATGTCAAGCTGTTCTTTTTGAAATCTTTGCACAAACTAACAAGACAGCAATGGATTTTGATTTGATACCAACTGTCTTTACCCTCTCATCCCCTCTAAATGGGAAATCCCAATTTTGGGGGCTGGGTACATTAATCATAGGACCCATTTGGTTAAAGTTCCCAGTGTTTTCCCCTTTGTCCCAGATTCTTCAAGATTATCAAAACCTCAGACTCAGCATCCCCTGACTAAATTCAGCCCCATGTGTGTGTCTTAGTCGAGTTCTGTGATATGTGTCCTTCCATGAGTGTAGTTGTCTAGAAAGCACACAGTGCCACCCAGTGTCACCGTCTTACATTTATATGGACACTTTAAGCCCAACGTGACTTTAGTCCACAGTCCTCTGTGCAGAGGCCTGGCCCTGAGCTCAGAAGGCAGAGGTCAGTTTCCGCAGGGGCACCTTTTACGGAACGTTTTGTGGGGGAAATTCGGTGATGAATGTGTTTCCTATTTGAAGGCAATTTCTTTCCAAGAATCAAAATAAATCATAACAAACAAATAAAATAAATGAAGAATTTGTAGTAATGAAAGTTGTTGAATGTTTTGATGAAGGAATCCATGTCTACTGGCTAAAGTGCTGATTCTGTTGTTCACTGAAATGAATGGTCAGTCTGAGGTGATGTGCTAAGGGCAGGCGTGAGGCTACTCAGCCACTCACAGCCCAAACACTTCCTGTATCACGTGGCCGCTGCTTCATCTCTTCTGAGTCTGAAGGTACTTCTTTCTTTTAAAAAGGCCTCCTTTAGTTAATTACTTTTCTTTCCCCTTTTATAAATATATAATAATCAAAGCCTAAGAGAGGCTACCATGCCTAAGAGGGTAGATTTTATTACTCTATTTTACAAACGACTCCTTCATTGGCTGCTCTAATCCAACCTAAATTGTTAAATCACCAGGGGGCAGAGAGTTATTCTCCCTGGAAAGATATTTTTAGATCCAGTAGAAAAAGAAATTAACTCCAAAGGACAATTGGTTTCTTAGAAGAAGAGCCATAAAGATTAATGTTAAAGTAAAGATGCCACCCACCACGTATAAAGAATTAAGTCTAATTAAAAACATTACAGGAAGTGTTCAAATGTTTTTCATTGTAGTTTTAAAGGTATGAGCCAGGAGTAGCTCAAGGTTAAAAGCACTTCTTGTTCTTGCAGAGGACTGGGCTTCGGTTCCCAGTACCCACGTGGTGGTTCACAAACTGTAACTCCAGCCCCATGTGATCCAATGCCCTCTTTGGGTCTCCAGTACATACATGCAGGCAAACAACTCTCACACATAGAATAAAGTGAATAAATCTTTTTTTAAGGATCAATGTAACCTTCTAAAATTAAATTTACCAATACAAATGTCCATATTCAGTAGACAGGAAGTCTGGGAAAATAAATCTCCTTTCTTTGCTTTTCGTCACAGCTTGTCAGTCTAACTGGCCTGTTGGAAGCAGATGTTTGTAAGAGCTGCCAAGACCCAGGCTCTCACCCTAACGATTCTGGTGACAAAGTCAGAGTCACCTGTGAGAACTATGGCTGCCTCCCTGGAGGACAAGACCCAGAAACGGTGGGTCTTCAGGGGTATCTCCACGTGTCAGCACACGCGGGATCTCAAAGTCCTTACCATTTCTGGGCTCTCCTCAGCAAGCCTTGCCATCTTCTCTGAGATCATCTTCTTCAGGCAGCTGCTCAGGAAAAAGGCCTAAGAAACCCAGAAAGAGAGACGGCTCTTAGGCCAGGCACAGTGGGCATGCCTTTGATCCTGCACTTAGGAGGCTGAGACAGGAAGATTTCTGTGAGTTTAAGGCCGGCCTGGTCCACAAGGTGAGTTCCAGGCAAGCCAAAGTTTCATGAGACCCAGTCTCAAATGAACAAACAAGCAGACAGACACCAGGACCAACAACTCTTCTGATGACTCAGCAGTTAGGAGCACTGGCTGCCCTTCGGGAGGACTCAGGTTCGAATGTCACCACCCACATGTGGCTCCAACCCCTGTCAGTTCCAAGGGGTCTGATGCCCTCTTCTGGCCTCCTTGGGTCCTTCATGCACACACTATACAGATGGACATTCAGATGAAACATCTACACACATAAAAAATAAAACTAAACAACACCTTCCCTCAACTCAAGAGGTCCTCCTCCTCCTCCTCCTCCTCCTCCTCCCATGTCCTCCCCTCCTCTTCCTTCTCCTCCTCCTTCCTTTCCTCCTCCTCCCCCTCCTTCTTCTTCTGCTCCCACAGCTTTTCAGAAGCTAAAACTCACCAGCACATTTTAAAGAATTTTGTCTTTAACGTTCAGAATTTGCTTCAAGTGCAGACGCGTTCTCTCAGTCACAGCAATGCACCGAGAGCACGTTTAAGACAGATGGATGAAGCGGCAGCGCCTCGCTCCCAGCCATTTCCCTTGTTAACCTGCTTCTGTGCCTGTCCTGTTACACGCAACGGGCAGCTTGTGTTTCCTAAGCAATGACCAACACACTACTTACACTAGTCGTCCAGTAAGTAACTCTTACATTTAATGATAAAATAATTGTTGAAATGCCTATCATTAGGCAAAACTACTGGCTTGTCCATTTGGAAGGAGAAATTAAACCTTTTGCTTTTGGGAGTAGGGAGGTTATGATAGGGTTTCTTCATGTCCCCCTGGCTGTCCTGTCACACAAGCCGTGAACTCAGAGATCTGCCTGCCTTTGCCTCCTAAGCGCATATGTTATGTGCCTGGCTTACTGAAAAATTTAAAACTCATTGTCCATCTTCGCTTATTTTCTTTGGGGTGTTTAACTGTGCTGCTGCCACAGCCTCCCCACGGCATGGTCATCAGTGTCAGTCGACTGTACATCTTCCAGGGAAGCAAGGGACCCTGTGTGCTGGATGGAAGGTCTCCGGGACTCCCCACGCGCTCTTTCCCACACAACCCTTCTCTTCATTATCCTGGTTTCTTTCTTAATCTTGGTTTGGCTCTGTGAAGGTCCGAGGCACAGAAGTCAAAGGCTGCAGCTGCTAGACTTTATTCCTGCCCTGAGTACAGCGCCGGTCATTTTGCTGGGACACATGATGGAGGAGAGATGAGAGACAGCCAGTCTACAGTGATGGCCAAGGACGCTCGCGGTCCCACAGAGACAGACACCACAATGACTGGGTGACCTGACTAACAGCTTGAATGGCTACCGAACATAAGAACGCTACTGCTTCTAGGGGCGGGATGAGGGAGGAGAAAAGGGGTGATTAAGGAAGAGTAACATCAGCAGTATGTGTGGTATGGTCTGCTTCCCAGAGGCTATGGAGATCTCCAACCCAACCGACCCCACCAAGAGGAAGGGTTCAAGGGAAGAGGAAAGGGCAGGGAGGGGTGAATTCCTCCACCACGGCAGCTCTGCTGCAGGCAGGCGCCCGGGCAGCACTTGTTGCTTGCTGGGCGGAGCGGGGCCAGTGGAGGGCTGGTTGGTGAGAGAGCAGAGTGCAAGGGAGTGTCTGGTGGAGTCTCAGGAGTGCGTTCTCTTCCCAGCAATGTCACAGCTCTTGTGACAGCTGCTCTCATCCAGCAGAGTAATTCTCACACAACTTTATTCTTTCCAGATAGGATCTTATATACAGTTTGGGGTGGGGTGGGTCTGGCAGCAGGCACTTCCTACTGGCTGTGCCTGAGACACAGCATCTACAAGAGGAGGGACTTAGGGCACCGCCCCTCCCTGAGGGATGGCCACAGTTCTCTCTATGGCGGAGGGGCTGTGGCTACGTGGAGCTGGGAGCGGGCAACGCTTGCTTCTGGGTCTCCAGGCCTCCTCTCACGGTCCACCCCACCATAGGAGGTACAGGCCTAACTGATAACAACCAGTCCTGTGCACCTGCACATAGACGTAACCTTTACAAAATCAAGATGCAAGTTAAGACAGCAAGATCCTGATGCAGTGGTCTGGATACTTAAATGGTGTTCCACAAACTATGGACCGACTCCACAGTCTTCCTACGCTGTTCGAGCAAGCATGCAGGCCATGTGCTCTATCAACCCCATCAGGCTTGCTGAGTACACACAAAACAAAACAAGACCCACCCTGAGCTGGTGTCTAAAGGAGCGCAGAGAGAGCTCGCCCTTCGGCCTCCTCTGTGTTTGGAATGCAGTCACATTCTTGCCTTCTGTGACAAGTAGCCCTCTGGGTACCCATCAACACCACTCGTCCTCCAAGGACACCATGATCTCACCAGAAACCCTTTTTAAAATTGCTCAGTGTGCCTCTCTGTGGAGGCTTAACCTCATGTGTGGCTGTTTATATTAAAAGACTGACAAAGTTCAACAGCACAGTACTCTGAGGAGAGAGTAAAGGAAAGGTGGTTTCAAGTCTCTCTCTGTCTTCCCAACCATACACAAATTGCACAAAGCTTCCTATGATCTTTCTAAGGATGCCACGTGCTGGAGGAGACCAACTTTGCTGGCTAGTTTTATGTCAACTTGACACAAGCTGGAGTCATCAGAGAGGAGGGACCCTCAACTGAGAAAACGCCTCCATAAGACCAGGCTGCAGGAAAACCTGTAGGGCATTTTTTTTTGTTTTGTTTTTACTTAGAGATTGATGGGGGAAAGGGCCCACAGCAGGCAGTGCCATCCCTGGGCTGGTTGGTGGTCCTGGGCTCACCATCATCACCATCACCACCATCACCATCATCACCAGCAGCATCATTTTGGGTTTTCAAGACAGGCTTTCTCCCTGTAACTCTAGCTGTCCTGGAACTTACTCCGTAGACCAGGTTGGCCTTGAACTCAGAAATCCATCTGCCTCTGCCTCCCGAGTGCCCCTTTATTATTTTTTAATTAAAGGTTTTTTTTTTTCCACCTGGAGTTTTGACTCTAACTTGAAATAGCTAAGACGGGGTTTTGTTGGTGATTGTTTCTTTCCCTTTGGGGGGTTTCTCTTCAGTTTAGTTAGACACTTATGATCTGGATGTTCTCTGCCTAGAGATTCTGGTTTGGTTTGGGGTCTAAGTGTCTGCTCTAACTCACTCGGTCCTGAGTTCAGTTCTCCCCTGGGTGGCTGCTTGATTCCTAGACTCCCCTGAGCTGGGAGGAGACAAAGGCCACGCCCCCTCCCCTTCCCCCCACCCAGGTCGCCTATCCACTAAGCTGATAACATCTCTGTGGCCTAAGCTTAGGTAGGGAGAAAAACGTCCCGCCCCGCCCCGCCCCGCCCTGCCCCACAGCTTCCTTTATTTCTGTTTGGGCTCAGGCTGGCTTCAGGCAGAAGTAGGTGACAACTGGGAGAAAGCAGATCTTTGGAGGCGTGACCTTCAAGGCAGCATTAGGACCCACCCCTTCCCTCTGTCTACTACCACACCGGAGACAGTTGATCCACCACCCTGTCATGTATGCCTTGCCAAGGGTCCTATGACCAAGTGAATACAGTCTGAAGCCTTTGAACTTGATTTTCTCTCATCCCAGAGCCGGCTGGTGCATTAACTAAATTCTCTGAATTTGTGATCATGGTGACCAGGAAAATAAAGCAAATATAAAAGCAACGTATTCCAGTCGAGTGGCAGTGAAGGAGTCCCTCCCCCAGGCCGGGTGAAGTACTGTGCTGCCTTCCCATCAGCCTGCAAGTCATGCTGTGTCCTGAGAACTCACCTGCTTGGTGTAAATAACAAACCACTGCTGGCGACTGTCTTCACTATACTGAAATCTCAGCTCTAGGTTCTGGTTGAGCGTTCGCTGGGGCCTGTGGGTATCCAGCAGAGTTCCCTGAGGAGGAGAAGACGCCATGAACATGCCTCCCGTTACAGCGCTCGTGACACCAACAGGCCAACAGTTCCTCAAAGGCTGTCAGTCTGTCCAGGAACCATGGCAGTAACTCAGCCCAGTGCAATATGGGAAATGTCCTTAGGGGGGCAGGTACAGGTCTAGGGGGAGGGGCATAAAGGAAGGCTTCCTGGTGGAGGGGCAGGAGCAGGAGCTGTCCTGGTGGCTTTGTTTGTTTGTTTGTTTGTTTTTAAGAGGAGAAGGTGAGGGTAGGTCCTGGTAGAAGAAAGAACAAGGTCAAGGCCCTGAGAAATGAGAGAGCAGGTGAGTTAGAGACGCTGAGAGGAACCTAGTGAGTCTGTGTCCGGCTCCAAGCAAAGCCAATGAGGAGGAGGCCCACAGAGTCAGGACAGAGGAGGATTCTGAAGGCTGTGGGGTTCGTATACAGCGTCTATCCCTGTTTCTCCTAGGAATGAAGACTCTTGAGTTCCCTTAGGACAGCCACCCTCTTCCTCTGTAGCTAACTATGTAGACCCCTCAGAGAGTGATGTCAGAGGAAAATGCATGGTAAAGCTTAGGCCGACTGGCAGACACTGTGTGCATTTACTGGGCTCCAGGATTGAGATGCCCCAGTGGTAGGTCCTCGGAGTTCCTGCTGCCAGAAAACAGTCGCTTCGGCTCCTGACTTGAAGCATCTGCTTCCTTTTTCCTTTGGACATGTAAGTAACCAACACTCGTCCTTCCAGAGGTCTCGCCTTACTGTGTAGGCTTCTAGTGCTTGCTCACGGAGAGTCTGACTCTCGTGGCTTTATAAACAAAGTTCAGGACGGCAGGCCTCGCCCTGAGGACAGGGACACACGCTCCTGCAGAGAGTGGGAGAGGCTAGATTGATTTATATAGAAATATTAGTCTCACAGCATCTATGTGAAGAACAAACAAGCAGTAGCTGTTTTTAGATGTTCTAACAGATGCTCTGCAGAGAAAGGGAATAACTGAGTGGGCCCCACGGTTACCCTGCCCCAGAAGAGTTTCTGTGCACAGCCCAGGGTGGGAGAACCCAAAAGAAGATGGAGAGCACGCTGAGGTGAGAGGAAAGACAAAGTATGAAGGTGAGTTTAGAGTTTGTGGGCAGAACACCCTGAGGGAACCTAGAAAGTGTGAACCTATAAAGACTCAGGACTGTGTCAGTGTGAAACTCTGACACTAGTCCTGAGTCTCCAAGATGAAGCACACAGAGGAAGAGGAGGAGGAGGAGGAAGAGAAGGAAGAGGAGGAGAGGGAAGAAGAGGGGAGGGGAAGAGGGGGAAGAGAGGGAGGGGAGAGGAAGAGAAGAAGAAGAGGAGGAGGAAGAAGATGAAGGAGGAGGAGGAAGAGTCTGATATAAAGAAAGCCATGAGATGCCACTGCACGTCTGTTAAGATGGTACCGATCTTAAAGTTAGCTTATGACCAAGTGCTGGCAAGGCTGTGGAGAAAGCAGGGCCTTCAGACACACCTGGCAGAGACATAAATTCACACAGCTGCTTTGGCAAGTAGATTGCCACATACTTTAAAAGTTAAACACAGAATTATCATTTGACCCAGTAATTCTGCTCCTAGGTACACACCCAAGACCACGGGAAACAGCTCCCAGAGCTAGTACACAGATGCTCACAGCAGCATGGCTTATTGCCGCAGAAACAACCCAAATGCCATCTAGAGATAAGGGGGTCAAGCATGGATATCCACAGAGTGGAGCATTCGGCCATAAAGCAAACTGATGATGCAATCAATAAGGGTGACCTCAGACCTCACGGCACTAAGCAAAGCTAGTCAAAGGGCCGTATTGTATTAGCATGCCCTACTTTTAATAGGAAATTTCTAGAACAGGCAAAGGCCATCCATAGAGATAGAAAGTATGCACTTAGTTGCTTCAGGCTGTTAGAGACTGGGTGTGGGATGGACACAGCTAAAAGGTAAGAGGCTTGTTTATAAAGTGATAAAAGTGTTCTGGAGTTGAAGATGGTGGCAGCCGCACAACTGACAATATCCTAAACCCTGCAAAGGAATGGAGACTTGTGCTATGACAAAACCAGCATTGGTATCAACCACAGTCGTAGCTAAAACCGGAAAACAAGGTGTCTGCTGAAGAGGGATAGAAAACACCGGCCCATCACGCCAGAGATCGCCACTCAGAAAGAAACAAATGGTTGATATGTGACTGAGTTTTCAAAGAATTACACTATGATAGATAAGAGAGAGATAAGAAACACCATGAATAGACCCCCTACCCAACAGAAGACAGTCCTCTCAGACACATTTGCAACGCTGGCCAAAGTCCATCAAATTTGGAACCACAAAATAAATTTCCACACGTTTGAAAGTAATACAATCACATAATTTATCTTCTTTGATCCTAAAGGACCAAAAGTCTGGCGGTGGTGTTAAGAGTTGGTCCCACGCATTGAGTGGGGATGTGGAGAAGCCGTCAAGAGCATAGGGATGGAGAGCTAGCAAGATGGTCGATGAGACGATTCTTCTTCAGCAATGAAACATGAAAGAAGTGTGGGGAGAAAGGCCGAGGAATTTCTGCATTTGAGGTGTGGCAGCTGGAGGCGTGGAGTCCCATCTGCCAGGACCCTAAGCACAGCAGGAAGAAGTGCAGATGAACCTAAGGACAAGGGACAGGTCTGCTGCAGGAGACATGAGGCTACAAAGTCCCTGAGATCCTGAGGGAGGTGGCCAGCAGTGGGAGGAGGGAGACGCTGGGCTGTGGGGAGATCTGAATAGCCATCTGACTTCAGAGATCATATAAAGATGGATCCCTGGGACATACCAGGCTTCAGAAAGCCAGTAAGTAGGGGTCAGAGAGAGGGTTTTTTAAAGGAAAAAATAGACCACAGGGATGGTGCAGTGGGGAAAGGTACTAAGTTCCATTGCTGGAACTCACGTAAAGGTAGGAGAAAGTGGACTTCATGATGTTGTCTCTGACTTCTACATGTGAGCTGTGGCACACACGCAACCCCCACAACATCTCTATCTATCTATCTATCTATCTATCTATCTATCTATCTATCTATCTACCTACCCATCCATTCATCTACCCACGCATCCATCCACCCACCCTCCACCCATCTATCCCACCCACCCATCAATCCATCCATCAACCCATTGATCCATCCATCCATCCATCAATCCACCCATCTATCCATACATTCAACCATACACCCACACATCCATCCAACCATTCACCCACCCACCTATCAATCCATCCATCCATCCATCCAACCATCCATCCATCCATCCATCCATCATCCACCCATCCATCCATCATCATCCATCCACCCATCCATCCAACTATCCATCCATCCATCCACCCACCCATCCATCCACCCATCCATCCATCCATCCACCCACCCATCCATCCATCCATCCACCCATCCATCCATCCATCCACCCACCCATCCATCCATCCATCCACCCACCCATCCATCCATCCATACATCCATCCATACATCCATCTCACATCCATACATCCATCATCCATCCATCTATCATAGCATCCATCCATCACCATCCATCCACCCATCCATCCACCCATCCATCCATCCATCCATCCATCTCACATCCATCTCACATGCATGCACACACCACTTATTTTTAAAGGAAGAAGTGTTTGGCAGTGTTAAGGAGAGAGGAGAGCATTAGGATGGGGGCACGACTTTCATGACTTAGCAGCTTTGTGTCCCCTACCCTCTATGTGTTCTGTGCACATAGGACAAACACAGTCTGCTCACTGAACACTTGACGGAATTCAACTAACAGATGTGGCAATTCTCAGTACAGTGGCCGATGCATCAAGAAATCAGATGCTTAAGATTTTTAGTATAAAGAAAGCAGTTACATGAGCTCAAGCCAGGACTCCTTCAGAAGGGCTCTGCTGGGCAGGGCCCCATTTCTGGTGACACTAAGCACATAGTAGGTGCTCAATACCTGACTATAACTTCCAAGCCACAAGGAAGCCTGTGAGAAGGTAAGACTGGTATGACAGGGAGTCTGCACTGACCATAGGCATATCCTACCGCTACGTTGAGATGCCTGTCACCCAAGGTACTGATTCTCCTGCAAGCCCCAACGGTGACATCCAAAGTGAAGAATTTTCAGATCACAAAAGGAAAGTTTATATTTATTTATTTATTTATTTATTTATTTATTCATTCATTCATTTATTTATTTATTTATTTATTTATTTATTTATTCTGAAACAGGGTTTCTCTGTAGCCCCAGCAGTCCTGGGGCTTGCTCTATAGACTAGGCTGGCCTTGAACTCAGAGATCTGCCTGCACTGTCTCCTGAGTGTTGGGATTAAAGGTGTGCACCTCCACCTGCCACGGCAGGAGACTTTAAGTGATAGACAAAGCAAGGCCCAGATACTCACGAGGAACGTGACCTGCCAGCACTTCACTCCGCTCATCTGGAAAGCAACGTCCTGGGTCTGGCCGTTAGGCAGAGTTATGTGGCAGCTGATCTCATTGTTGCCCATGGAAAGCTGGACCCCACAGCCAGGTTCCGGGTGGTTGCAGGTACAGGGGTCCAGCTGAATGTACCCATAGTGCCGGACTTCCTGTGACAGCTCCAAAAACTGCTCCAAGGTGGATGGGGACAGAAGGAAGCAAGAGACTAGTTGTCACAGTTACAGAGCTTGCAGCAGGGAGAGGACTGCTGTGCTGTGTGTGCTGTGCTGTGTGTGCTGTGCTGTGTGTGCTGTGTGTGCTGTGCAGTGTGTGCTGTATGTGCTGTGCGTGCTGTGTGTGCTGTGCTGTGTGTGCTATGCTGTGTGTGCTGTGTGTGCTGTGTGTGTTGTGTGTGTTGTGTGCTGGTGAAACCCATAGAATAGGCCCACAGCAACCCCCGGGATTCTGGAGCACACAAATGAGGCCCCCAGTGTAGACAATAGGGCCTAGGAGGGTCACTGTGCTCTGCCACGGGAGCTGTCCTGCCCTGTCCCCACCCTGACTTCGGACCCTGCTCCTGTTGAAAGTACTTAGAGCCAAAACACTCAAGCAATGAATGAAGAGTCGAGTTGAAAAAACAAGAGTGGACGTGACTCCAGCTCACCAGAGTGATTTGCCCTCCGTATCATGTGTGTCCCCGTGCAGGTCAGAAGAGGACATCAGATCTCTGGGGGAGCTATGGATAGAGGTGAACCAACGTGCGGACCAAAGCTGGGTCCTCTGCAAGAGCTGCAGGTTCTCCTCACAGCTGATCCACCTCTCAGCACAACTCTTGTCTGCGGGCTGGGGGCAGTCAGGAGGCAGAGCACTGCCAGTGTGCACAAGGACTGAGCGCACTCCCCGGCACCGGAGCAACCAAAGCAAGGAGGAAGGGAAAGGTTTTAAACATTCAATAACCGCTTAACTGTTGTGGACTAAAGAGGCGGGTTCAAGGTGAATCTGCTGCTGCTGTTAGTGAGTAAGCGAGTTACTCAAATGCTTTTGGCATTTGCCATTCACGAAGAGGTACTAACACATAGAAACCAGAGGATAGAAATCTGCACGGATTTGAAAACTCTATTCTCTTGAGAACATTGTATCTGAGGCTAAAAGATGGCTCAGTGGGTAAGACCACTTGATTCTCTCCAAGGAGGGTAGGAGTTCACTTGCCAGCGCCCTGGTCAGGCAGCTCACAGGAAACTCCAGCTCCAAAGAATCCGATGCCCTCTTCAGGTCTCTGTGAGCATTCCCACCAATTACACACACACACACACACACACACACCCCAAATCATTTATGTAAAACAAACTACCTTGAAATGTTAACTCAGCACATATAGCCATGGATAGCATGCTTACGTATTTTCATTTAGAGATTTAAAAGAAATATATAATTGAGGCTGAGGGTTGGGCTCAGTGTGTTTGCTTGCCCACATGTGTGAGGTCCTAGATGTGCTCTCCAGCAATGGCTTTAGGGTCTACTGTCTCTACAATGTCACACCTCTTTCCCTGTAGCACAAACGTGACTACTATAGACACACATAAATAAGCGCCTCTGTGTGCCAATAAAACTTTATTTGTAACAACAGTGGCTCGTGAGCTATAATGAGCTCACCTTGGGTTTAGAGTCGAATTGCTCTGGGTTATTTCATTCCTCTCCTGTCCAGTCTCCGTGCATGTGTGCACAAGGTGAGGTGTTGCCGGCTAGATGTCTGTTCCACAATCTGAAGCTCACACAAGAAGAGGAAGTGTAACATAATCATAAAGGAGAATACTCTGCAGTTAGATAATAATGCATTGGACCTAAATTAATTGGCCGAAGACTGTGTGTGTGTGTGTGTGTGTGTGTGTGTGTGTGTGTGTGTGTGTGTTACTAATTATAGAATCAGTATAGAATTATAGAATGGCTGCTTCCACTTTCAGTGCTTGGAGAGTTATGAGTATGGTGACAGCTGGTCCTAGGGTGTGTCTGCAGCTCACCGTAAGGAACACTCTTGGTAATGAGCTTAACTCACCTTCGTTTGATTCTCTGTCTTCTGCAGCGCCTTTAATTCCTCCCTCTGAGCCTGCGTGGGTTTCATCCATTCTATTTCAATGTCCTGCACTGCCTTAAAACAACATAATTATATAATTATCAACCTTAGTAGAAATAAATTAATCTGTATAAAGGGCTAAAAACCTAGACCCAAGTGGATCTACGTAATGATCTGACAGATTATAAAGATTGCTTTTTTTGTTGCTTTGTTCTGAGACAGGGTCTCAATATTGGGCACTCTTTACGTGGGTCAGGCTGGCCTCAAACTCATGATCTTCTGGTCTCAGCCTTCTAGGTGCCTGCTTAACAGAAAGTACCACCACAGCTGGTTTAGGGTCAATCAAATTACTGAGTTGGAAAAGACTGTTCCACAGTTTGGGACAATTAGAATCCTTGGCAAAGAAAGTCATGCCATCCGGTCAAACAACTTCCTAAGGGATTACAGTACAAAACCTTGTTGAAAGGCAGGGAAGGGGTGGGAGGGAGCTTAGCGGGTAAGAGCATCGCTGCCCTTAGAGGCCCAGAAGTCAGCCTCTGTCCCAGGCACCTGTGACGCTGGCACTTCCATGCACAAACCCACACACAGACACGAATACACACACACACACACACACACACATGCACACGGTTTTAAGAAATGAATCTTTTTTAAAGTAGAAAATTAAACATGAATATGTTTATCTTCATGGAAGGACTATCTTTTAAGGGATGATGGCAGAAAATGAATGTAGAAATAATCATTAGTAATTATATGTAAATGCAGCTTTCTGTACACAAAACACCAGAAACAAAACTAAAAAGCAGATGTCAAAACAGGCAAAGGGTTAACATTTACAGAAACCAGTAAGACAAATGTAAAATCGCCAAAAGCAGACCCTCAGATCAATATTGACAATCGACCCAAAGGACTTCCAAATGTCAAACACATATATACATATGTACAGCCTCACAGAAAGATAATGTGTCAGGTGATGTCCTTGTGCTTTCGACTCTAAATCTACAGCTACTCCGTGAGGCAGAGCGTTGTAAGATACCCTGAGATAGGAAGCTGAGTTCGTGTATAATCAAATACTAGGTTATTCTAGCTTTCAAAGTTATCTAGGATAATTAACACCATGAGGAAAAGTCTTACGCTATTTATTCATGAAACAATGCTAAGTTATAACAAGTGTAGCAACAGACTCCAATTGAAATAATTGGTCTCAGGAATTTCAGGCTGGTGTGAACTGTTGAGTTCCTAATTCCCCCAGCCTCTATCTCCCCAGTTCTGAGCTCACAGACATGCACTACCACACGTGCCTTGCTTGTGTATGTGTGTATGCCTGTATGTATGTATGCACACCCTGTGTGTGCCTAGTGCCCAGGGAGACCAAACGAGGATGTCAAATCCCTGAAACTAAAATTACAGTTGAGGCTCCACGTGGGTGCTGGGAACAGCATGGGCCCTGCTGCAAGTGCTTCTGACCCCCGAGCCGTCTCTCCGTCTCCGTCTAACCATCCTTACTATACAATCGAGTGGTTTCATATACATACAATGTTGTTCAACGGTTACCACTGTCTACACCCAAACCTTTCATAGTTCCCGACAAACACTCCAAACCAGAGTCACCACAGTGACTCGTGTCGATTAACTCCAGCACTTAGGAGCCTGGGGCAGACGAATCAAGAGTTCAAAGCCAGCCTAGGCTTCACAGTGAAGCCCTAGTCCAAGCAATACAAACAAAACAAAATAACAGCAACGTGAAAGAAAAGAAACAGAACCAAAACCTGCGTCCTCATTGTAAGGAATAAATGTAAGCAATAAAAAGAAATTACAGCTGGGCAGTGGTGGTGCACGCCTGTAATCCCAGCACTCTGGGAGGCAGAGGCAGGCGGGTTTCTGAGTTTGAGGCCAGCCTGGTCTACAGAGTGAGTTCAAGGACAGCCAGGGCTACACAGCGAAACCCAAATCCAAAAAAACCAAAAAAAAAAAAGAGAGAGAGAGTGAGAGAGAGAGAGAGAGAGAGAAGAAATTACAAATATAACCCAGCTCAGAGTGTGTGAAATGTGATAAGGTAAAAGCCCTAAGTGAACACCTCAATTTTGATTGGCTAAAAAGATACCATGGAGACCAAGTCTATAGTGTGTCTCTGTGTGTGTCTGTGTGTGTGTGTGTGTGTGTGTGTGTGTGTGTGTGAGTGAATGCAACCCCTTTTCTCTTTCTATTTGTTTATTGTTGCTTATGAGTTAATACTAGTGTAACCTGACACTAACAGGCACATTCTTTCTCTTGCTCCTGGCTCCCTCCCTAAACCTGACTCAGGGCACTCAGTAAATGATGTTGGCCTTCCCCGCCCATCCCAGTCCCAGAAACTTCTCTAGATTGTCTCATGACTTGCCTGTTCCATATACACATAATTCCAACCCCAGCGGCCAGTGCCGACCTCACCTGCGTGTACAGCAAGTCTCTAGCTGCGCTGCAGTCCATCAACACGGAGTCCACAGCCGGGTCCAGGTACCTGCCCAAGTACAGGACATGCTGACATAGGCCTAGGGACACAGGCAGATGTTCTGGGAAGCAACGGCCTTCCCTCAGGAACTGGGTCCCCTTCTCTCCTAAAATAGCACTCCACTTGCCTAGCCTTTGATTTCTTTCTTTATTCCTTTTGTGTCCTGTTTTCTCCATATGACCAGTTTTTACCTGGTGGGCTCCAGAGTAAAGGTCTCACACACACACACACACACACAGAGAGAGAGAGAGAGAGAGAGAGAGCTTTAGGAAAATGATGTGCATTCCTCTTCCCCACTGGATAACACCTGCCTTCCCCACTCTGCACCCCGCACCTGCCCAACCCCACTCTGCACCCCGCACCTGGCTTCCAATCCTTTTCCCGCGTCGTGGTCCATGGTCCTCCCGGTGAGACTTTTCCTGAGCTCTCAGAGGACTGGATCATTTACCGGCTCATGTCTGAGGCACCTGCGGCTCCCTTCTCCATTCATCTCCCATCCATCCCTTCCGCCCCCCACACCAGCTCTGCATTCCGTCCATGCTTCCCTCCCCCTCTCCTCCTCCCCGCTTTCCTACAAGGTCACTGCCTCACGCCCTCCTTCCCTGACACATCCTTCCCGGGGAGCCTGCTCTGCAGACTGCTCTTCCTGAGCCCTGCCCCAGCCTGTGCTAACACTCCTCCTCTGCACTTCAGTTTATCTCAACTGCTGCTTTGATCATCTTGTTTTGACACCAGATGGGAAGACTCCAGCCCTCGAGCCTAAGAGAAGCCCTTCTGGGTTCTGCAGAGTGACTTGTACATATCAGGGAACCCATGTCTGTCTGTCAGATCGGAACCACCAGGATAAAGAGATTGGCTGTGTGTAAGCCGAGGCGCTCTGAGAAGGACAGAAATGGCAAGAGGAGGTGTGGGTGCCGTGCAGCGGAGAAGACAGAGGAGAGGAGGCACTGGATGCAGAACAGCGTGACCACACTGAGAACTGGATCATACCCGGACGCATCTGAAGGTCCAGCTCATTCCGGCGGAGAGAAGCAACTGTAACGTTCTGACTAACTTTCCCCTTAGCTAATGTTCACAAGCCTCGGAAGCTCCTGTGGCTGAGAATAGTATCACAGTTGGACAGCCTGAGACACCTTTAGGGTGGGGCTCTGAGCCGCCGGGGCCAACACCCTCTGATCTAGAGGGAACCATATGAAACTAGAGAGATGCACTGAGAGAATGGATGAAGACAAATCCTATCACAGCTTGGAGCTGGCCTCCCTGTTGCCTCTGGAGAGGGGGCTAGACACCCCAGCATGTTGTTGTGTTGTTCCCTTGTGGAAATCCCACCCTCAGCTCCAGCCCCAGCAGTGGTGTGACTCTTTTCTTCCTACTCATGAGCGAAGCCAGGTGTGAGGAATCAGTCTGGCCACACTCTTGATCCCCAGCCCTCAGGAAAGTGTGAACTTGAAGTCTCAGCCCAGGGACTTTCTGTCATTGTTGCTGTTGCTGTTCTTACCAAGGACTGTAACAAGCAGGGCCAGATTTCACTGAGTATTCGGGATTGCTTTAATTTTCACAATAGTCCTAGGACGATTATTCTTCCATTTTACAAGATGTAAACCGAGGCTTAGGGAGCTCACAAAACTTGACAAGCTGGAACTTAGCTTGTGTCCTCTGCCTCTAGGGACTGCCACACTCAGACACAGTATTGGAAGCAGTACCAGGGGAGTTATTGTCTAAGCCCGAAAATGGAAGCAAGGTCCTCTCCTCCTGCTCAGGTACTCAAGCCGCATGGTTCTAATGACTGCTCCAGTGTTTCTGAGCAGCCTGGATTATCCCTTCCCATTCAAAGCCACGAGCGAGACCCAGTGGGAGATCACTAACCCTAAGACGCCAAGGGGTCTTTTTTTAAAGTTTGTATCCTCAGATTACAGAGAAAACTGGACAAAGCCACCTCAAGCAGCAATTCCACACTCACAGTAATAGCTGGGGGCTGAGCCTGTGGGCCGGGGCTGGAATCACTTGCCCTGTGATTTTCTGTGTACTTTTGTTCTTGGTCAGACTCCCCTTCCCAGGAAAATAGCAGCATTTTCTGCAGGGACACTTGTGTCCTTTTAATCTAGGAATGTGGGTGGCCCACATTCCTACAAGGTACATATGCCTTAGAAATGTGAGCCGCACGCATGAAGGGGAGAATTCAGTGCAGACTGCCGGAATCGGCCCCTGTTCCTTCCAGGCAGAGCACAGTCCAGCAGTCATCAGACCTGCCTGGAATTATCAGGGACTCCTTCAGCTACGACAGCTGTCACCCAGCCCAGAGCAAAGCCACGCTCGGGAACGTCTTGCCAGTTTTTCTTTCAAATCTCCATTCCCTACACACGCACACCTGTTTCTCGGGCTGCGGAGACACAGGTAAGTTCAGACCCACTGTGGCTTCTGATGCTACAGGTACTTACCACTTCCTGAGTCCGATCTTACAGTTTTCCATTTCAGAACTCTGAAGACTAGCGTAAGGCAGTTCAAAATCGGCCAGCTTCTTCACCACTAGACAGGGAGAAGGCAGCATGAAGACCAGGCTATGGGCTGGTGAGATGGCTCAGCGGTTAAGAGCACTGACTGCTCTCCCAAAGGTCCAGAGTTCAAATCCCAGCAACCACATGGTGGCTCACAGCCATCCATAATGAGATCTGATGCCCTCTTCTGGTGTGTCTAAAGACAGATACAGTGAACTTACATATAATAATAAATAAATCTTTAGGCCGGAGCAAGCAGGGACTGGCGAGCATGGTTAGCCAGAGCGAGCAGAGGTCCTAAATTCAATCCCCAACGACCACATGAAGGCTCACAACATCCGTACAGCTGCAGTGTACTCATATACATAAAATAAATCAATCTTGGAAAAAAAAGGTCAGGCTAGCTCTGCTCTGCATGACCCACACTGTGCAAAACTGTTCTTTTCGCTGTGCTTTGCCCTTGGGAAGTCCATTGTGCAGCCTTTTGCTGGTGGTTTGACGGTACACACACACACACACACACCTGTCTTCATCAGCCACCCAGAACAGACTGATAAATAACTTATTCTTCATAGTAGGATGACCTGAGACTGTAGATGCATATGGGTTTATTAAAATTATACTGGGAAGACAAGGCTCCAAACTTCTGTACACACCAGACCAAGGAAAGGGTGAACTCCCTTACCTGGATCCCATCAAGTGATTAATGCCTCCTCTCTCTGTGACAGCAACCTGTCTTCTGAAGCCCTGCGTGTGCAGCAAGGCAGTCCCAGGAACCCCCAGCTAACTGTCGTAAGCACACCTCCATTCCCCGTGCTGATGGAGTCCATGTGCTGCTGCTGTCTGCCGGGCCACACCTTCTGTTCGCCCACTTGGGCCTGGACTTCCGTTTCTGCTCTGGAGGGTTCTGCCCTTCCTTCTCTGCGGCCCACTACACCTTTACTGGAAACCCCATCTCTCCTGAGGCCTGATCTCTACTGCAACCGCTTCTTCCCTGCCACCAGTCCGCGTGTCCCATCTTGACAATGCTGACTCTATGGCATTTCTGTTACTGGCTTCTGCCACCTCTGATACCCTCTCTTTAACTTATATTCATTATGGAAACCACACATAGACAAATGCAGAGATGTATTAACTGTGTTCTCTGCTGTATGATGTGACAGTTAATATTAATAATTAATATACAGAATAAAAAATACTAGTAATTAAGACCCAAGTAGGCAGAATAACCCAGCAAACTGCTGCACCTTGTGAATTCAGTGTCATTCCATAAATTCTGACACCGTGAAAAGCGTAAATGTGTGTTCTGGAATAGCAGACTCAGGACAGGCCGTCTTAGCCAGTTAATGAGCATGCACAGTTTACAAACAGCTTCCAAATGAAAAGGTAAGGCAATACTGTTGGTGGGAGGGAGAACAAAAATGGTGTCTTGCATGTGTGTATTTTTAACTTTCTGAAATTCATACCTCCCCCAAATTCAATATTTTATCTTCATCAAATTCCAGTCCATTGGGTAGGATATTTTACCCTGAGGTTCAGATAAAGAGATAGGTCTAGAGGTGCCCAGAGCTGTGCCAGGACCCAGGAGCCCCTAGAGCCCAACCTACCCCGAGTCCTTTGCTATCTAACTGCAAACCGCCTCCCACAGCTTTAAAGGCCTTGCGTCATCTAGACTGCAGTGGAAGGAAAGCAAAGCCACTTGGGCTGCCGTCTCTCACTGTACTGTTGGAATCTTTAAAAAGAACCCAAGCACTCATTTACTATCCACGCACCAGAGCGAATGTTCCCTAACAAAGAGGCACAGTGTGGTTGTGAGATGTCTGTTTTGGTCTAGCACCCCATCAACCAGGAGGCTGTGGGATAGCTAGTCACTAAGCCATGGGTGACCACAATCTGAAGGGTGGCCAGGCCCTCTGTGGATATTTTCCATACCTCAGTGCCAAGCCCCTGCTCACACCTGTCTAATTCCTGGGTTCCCCTTTTCTGTCTTACCAGAGAGCTTGCCCTCCGGGAAAGGCCGGATGAGGAAGAGGCCGAAGTAGCCCACCAGCTCCGGGTGCAGTCCCAGTTTGTGCGCCATCACCTTAACCAGGAACAAGCAGAGAGGGAAAGTTGGGCCAATAGCCATCGTTGGGGGCCGTGGTGGCGGCTGCAAGGGTCTGCGGCACACCAACTGCACATCAAATGCTTTTGCAGGCCAGCAGACATGCAAAGAAACGTCTGGAGTCTAGAAATGGCTCAATACTTGTCACGGTTTGACTCTGAAATGGCCTCTGCTGGGTCATAAGCTCTTGGTAGCCAGCAGGAAGCACTGAATTTGGAGATTATGGACACTTTGGCCATGATGCTATTGTAACTCACAGGGCTGGAACTCAAGGTTCTAGGCCAGCTTTACTTCTGGCCTGCTGGTCTATGAGGAGTCACAGCTGTGTGTCCCTGTCACCATGAGCTTCACCACGGCGGAGGCGCCCTCCAGACCATGAGCTGAAGCAGAGCCATCCTCCCTGAACCTGTCTCTGTGGGCCATTGAGAGAAGTAGCCGACAAAACATTGGCTTTAGAAATCTTAGGAAGACAGAAAGTCAGAGTGAAGGAAGGCAAAGTCAGGGTCAACTGGGCCCCACGGAGGCTGGCTGTCCCGCCTTGGGTGTGGACACATGTCCTGGACTGTCCTAGAGTTTATTGTCTGATGGAGGACAGCAGCATTCTCTCCACAAACATCTGTTTTCTGGAATCTATCTGTGAGGCTTGCCCTCCTGTGTGCACCAAGCCAAAGGCACTCGCAGTACTCAGTGGCACATGCTGGTGTCCCGTTTGACAGACCAACTTCTCTGTGATGCTTCCTGCTGTGGTCAAGTATGATTTGCTGTGACTTTGGTCCAGTGTAAGCCATTAAATGTAACTTACAGCAACCATAGCTTCATGGAGACCCCCAACTCCAGGTCCAGGATGTTCCTCTTTGAAATCATAACATCTGTGCTTTTATGCTTACTACTAAAATGTGGTCTCCAAAAACAACAACAAAACCCCCACACAAATGTACCTCCATTCACTTTTCCTCAGCGGGACCGCAGGCCATGGCTCTCCCCCACTCTCCTCCACCTAGTCTACACGTGTAAGGCTTGGCTTGGGAAGACGGCATTCCCCCTGCAGCCCAGCTAGGCAGAGGGACAAGGCCAAGGAGGCAGAGCTGCTGAAGGCCATATCTGAAGCAGAGAGAATTCTCTAGGGTCTTATATCTTTGTCATCATCAAAATGACTCAGGTCAGGCCCTTGGAGCTCGGCATTAGACCTTCTGGACATGGCTTCTAGGGCTTCCTGTGTGTGAGAAGAGTCTTCAAGAAATCCCCTGCCACTCTCCGCCAGGCAAGGCCTGCCTCTGCCCTCTTGGGTATGGCTGTTCTAGACTCTGCCAGGCACTGCCCCCCTTCCCACTCACACACATGTGGCATCCTGAGACAGCCTTCTGCATATGGCCAGGGTCCAGCCTGGTAGATGCCAGAGAGGTAGCCAACAACCTTAGCAAAACCCTCAGAGATCTCAGGAAGGTTAAAATCGAGGAGGATCCTGAGGATGGGCTATACCTTGGCTTCCTCAGTGAGTTTTCCCGTTTGGGGTGATTTACATACAGCACCTCTGCAGATATATCATCCACAGAGTAAAATAATTGGCAAGGAACTCCTGGAGGGCAATCTCAGTACATCCAAGTCTCTGCCTCATAAGAGCTGTTTCTAGGAGCTGGAGCTAAACAACGTTTACCTCCAGAACCCTTTCAGCTGTATCTGAAGTCAGACCTTCCATCTTGATGCTCCTTCCGTCAGGCAGGAATACAGCCAGCTCGACATTCTGGGCGCTGATATTCAGTGTCTGCTATAAATAAAAGCACAGGTGTCAGTTTCCACACTCACTATAGAGAGGGCTAGCACTCCCTGCCTGTCCCCACTGTGTGCAGGGAGATGGTACCTGAAGTGAACCAATACCCAGGGCAGAGGTTTAATGGAGGTCCTCTTGTGGGACGGAGCAGAGGTGAAGGGGGCTCTGGAAAGGAGCCAAGGCAGAGCAATAGTGTGAGGTCTGAACTGCTTCCAAATAAATAGTAGAGCATCCATTTTGGAAGGAAAAAAAAATCTTTTGACAAAAATCATCCACATCTTGCTGTGTAAACTCTGAATTAACTCACTTTAGACGTGTCTAAGTACATTAAAGCTCTGGCTCTCTGGCATACTCATGGGTGGGGCTTTTCCCACAGCAACCAACTCCATCCTCACCCCACACCTTTTTAAGACGGGGTCTCACTATATAGCTCTAGCTGTCCTGAAACGTTCTCTGTAGACCAGGCTGGCTTGGAACTCACAGAGAGCTACCTGCCTCTGCCTCCAGAGTGCTGGGATTAAAGGCATGCACCATGTTACCTAACTGAATTTCCCAAAGCCTGAACACCAGACGGGCACCCGGAAATTCAGCTCAGTGCTGGCATGATTTGCCTTGCACTCGTAAAAGACACCGTGAATTAAAGTCTCTGCACGAGATTGCCCTACTGCAGACGCCTGGGAAGTCCAGACTACCCAGTTTTCTTCTCAGCTTATTACAAATTCTGTAGGGTCTCGGGACTCACACTCCGTCTCCACGGTTTGCTAGAAGGAGTTGAAGAGTCTGGAGAAACACTTCCCTTACTATTGCCAGCACATTATAAAGGAGATGTCTGGGAATGAGCTCAACGGAAGAGACACTTAAGGCACGGTTTGTGGGGTCTCTCATGCCAGCACCCCCATGTCTTCAGTGCCCTGGAAGTTCTCTCAACTCCACTGTTGTGGCGTCCTGTGGAGATTCAGCTCTCCCTGGCCTGTGACCCTGTGTAAACCTGGACTGAATGTTTCCCTCTCTCTACCTCACTCCTTCAGCTCCACAGTAAGGCGAGCAATGCGGTCCACCTCAGAGGGTATGGTAAGGGCTCAGGAGGGGACGCTGGAGGAAGAGGAGCAGAACTCATCACAGACACTCAGGTGCTGCGATTATTGCTTCCCTGTTGTCAGAGGCAGGATTGGGAAGAAAGTCACATTGATTTCAGTTAGTGGTGACAGATACTACAAAAAGGAGCCGAGAAGGTGCCAGCCACTTAGCCAGCATTCCTGTCTCAACGGCATAAAGCTCTAGGTTTGATCCGTAGCACCTCCAAGACTGTACGGTGGAGAAGCATAAGTTTTCTGTGTTCCTTCCTGAGGTAGTTGATCCAAGAAAGCTCAGTCATGCCCTCACATCTGCTACACTTCTGCTGCTTCCACAATGCACTCTGTAATTTCTCTGCTTGGGAACCGGAGGCCCCGTGGCTTCTGGGAACAAAGACCTCATGGCTCCCTGGTATCCTCAACAATAACCCAGCGGGGCAAACTGCCTAAATAAGGAAGTTGCCTTTAGTTCCTGGGGCACAGAAGCCTCTCTTAACACCTCCTTGGCCTTCTTGGTCTTCAAACCTACTTCCCATGGCTCCTGGGCCACTGAGGTTTGTCAAGCAGGAACATGAAGAGGTCCTCGGTCTATAGACTCCAGCTTTGCCTTTTCAAAATCCCTTTGTTTCTAAAGTATACATGAAACAAAAATCTAGGGCATGGTCAGTTGGGGAGTGAGTCCTGGATACACAAGCCAGGGATGGTTACACGAGGCACAGGGAGCTGCATCCTCCAGAAACACTCAGCAACACAAAGGTTCAGAGGCTCCAAGTCCAGGCTCTGAGGGTTTGGATCCAGATCTTCTGCTTACTAGAAGCAGGTCAACCCAAGATAACACGCCTTTCCTCACAGAATGAGAAATAAGAGGGTGCAGGAGCCCCCGTGCCCCAAGCAGAGGGTCAAACCCTCTTTCACTTTTGCAGCTAGGGTTTTACTGTCCTAGATGGAACCTTCCTCACACTCTCCAGCCCTGAGCCCTGAAGGGACCATGTGATCATCTGGCCTTAAGCACTAAGAAGTGGCAGACAGCACACTTATCAAAGGCAGTGCAAATATCCAGGCAGCAAATCCACCTCGTGCCTGCTTGGTGAGCTTCTCCGCCCTGGAAGACCCACACCCCTGCTTATCTCGGCAGCGCAGCGGGGCAAGCTCTCTGTGAGAGCTCAGACCATCACCCAGCTCCAGTGGGCCGTCAGCCTGAGACCTGGGAACCGTGAGATGCAGACCCACAGGCCATGGGAACCAATTCCTGCTTTCCTTTTACAAGCGCCATCTCTGAGCCCCACAAACACACCTTGAGATTTATTGTGATTTTCATACCCAATGAGAGGAGAGCTAGAGAACAGATACCCTCCATCGTGCCTGCTCTGGAAACCTTCAGGACCAGCTCAGACAGCACCTTTTTTAGAACACCTTCCCAACTGTGATGGTTTATACATGCTGGGCCCGGGGAGTGGTACTATTAGGAGGTGTGGCTTTGTTGCAGTAGGTGTGTCACTGAGCATGGCTTTAAGACCCTCTTCCTAGCTGCCTGGAAGTATTCTGCTAACAGCCTTAAGATGAAGATGTAGAACTTTCAGCTCCTCCTGCACCATGCCCACCTGGATGCTGCCATGTTCCCGCCTTGATGATAACCTCTGAACCTGTCAGCCAGGCCCAATTAAATGTTGCCCTTATAAGAGTTGCCTTGGTCATGGTTTCTGTCAAACCCTAACCATGACAGCATCCATGGTCCTTCCTCTTAGGCCTCACAGAACCTCATAGAAACAGCAGTATGTGTGGACTTTATTCAGGTAAATTGGCATAAAGTCGCTGGAAACAGCAGGGCCCACCAATGCTGTGCTGGGGCTGTGGAGAAACATCTGGACAGGTTGCAAACTCTCCAGCACTGTGGCCATGCACCAGAGTGCTTGATCTAAGTCTCTATACATGGGCCACTGCAGCACAGGGCCCAGGACAGAGGTTTCTGTCACCCCAAGTGAGCAGAGTCCCCGAGCCAGCCTGGGCATCATTTACTGGTGCCTCTGTGTCTCTAGGGGAGGCCTGGTGGACAGCCACCCCTTAAACACATATTGGTTTAATGTAGAAGATATGAGAGAAACAAGACGTGACGCATAATAGGACAACCCTCCCAGTTCAAACTTAATTTCCTTTTCAAAATTTTAATATAAACCTCTCTTAAGGACAGGTTCAAGTGGTTGGGGATTTAGCTCAGTGGCAGACTGTTGCCTAGCAACCACAAGGACCTGGGTTCAGTCCTCAGCCCTGAAAAAAGGTGCGGGGTGAGGGTGGGGGCACCTTTAGGAGGAAGACACCTCTGCCTTGAGCTCCTTCTGGAGTTAAGGTGGAAACATCGGAAGGAAAAACCATCTTTAAAAATTGCAAGAGTCCCAGGCCTGAGTCCAGGACACTCTGAGAGTCTGTTCAGCATAGTGAGATGGACCCAGTCACGACGCAGAAAGCAGAGGACACAGCCCATTCCACTCGAGCTGTCTCGGGGTTCAGCCAAGCCAAGAGCTCAGCTCAGGGGCCATCACAAGAGATACGTGGTCACTATGTGGTCACTAAAACCTGCCTTCCAGCAGGACCCAGAAAAGGAAATAAATAGGCCTAGCTTCAGCCACAAGGGTGCTGACCCCCTTCGTGAGCACGGGGCCTCCAGCGACTGCCAGGCAGTTTTGGTTTAACCCTCAAAGCAACCCCAAAAGGCAGAGCTCTGCTCCCCATTTTCAGCTGCAGAAACTGGTATGTAAAGAGGCTAAACAAACCCAGTGATGTTGCCGCTGTGATCCCAGCAGGTGGGAGGCAGAAGATTGCAAGAAGATTGCAAGTTCAAGGCCAGCCTGTGGCCCAGTGAGCACAGTCGCAAAGAAGAGAAAAGAAAGGAGAGTGGGGCCTGGGAAATGGAGGGGGGGTAGAATGGAGAAAGCAAGAGAAGAAGGGGGAGAAAAAGAAAGGGGAGGGAGGGGAGGAGAAGAGACTGAGTGTATCACCCCGAGTCACAGAAATAAAATCTGACCACTGCGGCCTCCCTCCCGAGCCAGATTCACACCACCAGGCTGGGTCTGGGCTGCTGACTGGAGTGGGCAGAAGCTTCTAGGTAAGAGACAGCGAGGCGTACGCTTTGCTAAACCTTCAGCCCAGTCTCTTCCTTTCTGGGGACCAGCATGAGGATGTGAGACACCCAGGTTACGAAACAAGGTATCGGCTCAAACTGTGAACTGAAGTCTGAGACATACTGCAGCTCCCCGGTAGGATTCACAGGAAGCAGCCTCCAGCTTCCTACTAGAAATGAATCCCATTTACCCAAGTTCTGGAACGCGTGTGCACCTGGGAAACAGACAGACCATGGAGGGATGACAGCTTCAGTAAGGAAGACAAGCTTACCAGCTGCATCAGTGTTAAAAACTCAGTGAAGACGTCACTCCTTGTCACCCGGGCATCCGCGGTCACTGAAAGACATGGAAAGCAGACCCAGTGAGCACAGGCTGAGGCCTGTCAACTGCATCTCCCAGGAACTCTGAGATCCCGGCTGGGGAGGCCTTCCAGGATGTTAGGGAACATTCTCAATGCAAGACGACAGACAGTCCGCCCCCTCGAGGTGGCCTTGGCGTGTGAGACCATCAAGCCAACTCAGGCTGTGGTGCTGCAGGAGCCCCACTCTACTCCAGCCGCCCATGCTGCTCAGAAGTCACCTTGTTACCCTCTGGGACGACGACAAAACTATCACAAGAAGCGAAAACCTATCGCTGGCTGGGTCTAGACAGTCAGTTTAATGAGACATTTGGTAATCTGAAAATTTTAAGTCTGCTCAAAGAACCAATTGAATTCCCATGGTAGGAGCTCTGCTGACATCACACGTACTGGTCTGCATAGTGGAGCTGCATTTGTCCAGACTCCATGAAGAGAAATGCACCAAAACACTTGTGGTGGTGCGCCATAGTTTCTTGAAGCTTCCACAGATTCGGGCTGACCGACAGAGGATGTCAACTGAGACAGACTCACGTGCTAAGGCGAGACCCGTGGAGGACACGTGATGTCTGGAGGGAGGATGAAAGGACTCGACGGGCAGGGACGGAGGCTGAGCTCACCTTGCTTGCAGAGCTAAACGCTTGTTAATCTTTCGTCTTCACTGATCTTCGCTTCTGAGAGAGGCACAGCCAAGAACTTTTCCTGGCATTCCTGTTGGCCCTGGGCCCTCCTGCTGACTCATGCTGAGGCTGAGGCCTGGCTGTCTCTGCTTGGTAGTGCCACGGCTGCTGACTCGTGTTTGCTATCCCAATGCTACTGAGCTGGACTGCTGGTGTATCTGTGAAGTGTTTGCGAGTGGATGGAGCTATGGCTGCTGACCTGTGAACTGAACTGCCATTCCCAGACAATGCAGACAGGAGTTGCTCCAAAGAACCTTTCTAAACAGGTCTTCTTCCCCTCTTCCCCCATATCCTTTCTTTCCCACTAAGGTAGTGGGTGGTGGGCTAGAAGGGAGGTAAAGCATTTAAGAACCATCATTAAAAATAGGGTTTGAAAAATTAAAGTCACAGACATCACTGCCAACGGACATGAAGTCTCCTGTCGGGATGATGTCCCCAAAACTAGATGACGGTGATGGTTTGATGGTGTTTGTGATGAGGAACTTCTGTTGCAATAAAGCTATAAAACAGACTTCAAGCACATACCAGTTTGCAGGTAGCGTTCCAACTGGTCCCTCCTCTCTTCGGCCATAGCGGTCGTCATTGCCAGATAGTACTTCGGTGGGAAAGGGGGCAGGCAGTTTCCAAACACCCGTCGCAGCTGAAAGGTGCCAAGACACAGTCACCCTGAGACACTAATGTAGGGCTGGTGAGGCACAAAGCCTTACCTTAGAGCACCTGATTTAATCAGAAACATAAAATGAACCTTGTCGGTGGCCAAAGGAAGGGAAAGGGGCTGTGAGTGTCTTGGGGAAGAATATCTTTCAGTGTGCATTCCATAGCCGCCCCGCAACAGCCCAGAGCGCCACCTTCAGTCCTGCTTTGGTGATGCTGGGGTGTATTTATAACATGTGTTTCCTTAAATTTTATATATGAAAGATCAGAGATTATAGTCAGATGATTATTTTTTTTAGATCATTATTTTTTATTTTTTGAATTATCTCACTTTGTAGTCCTGGCTGTTTTGGGACTTACCATGTAGACCAGGCTAGCCTCAAACTCATAGAGATCCTCCTTAGATGACTTCTAAGTCACACTAAAGCTGTGGCTACCATTCTTGGCTCCTTCTACTCTAATTAAGGTGGCCACCTAAACTTAAATTGTGCCTTCTGTGTCATTTCTATGGGGTGGTGCTAATTACAGATGTCCTATAAGGCTGACATAAAGTCCAAACAGGCCCTTTCCTCCTCCTACCATACAGACCTGAGCGCTATGGTGGTGATCACGTTTATGGAAGATATAGAAGAATAACTTCCAGGGGCTGAGAGGTGGTACAGAAGCTAATCCTCATGAACTCTTACAGAGGACTCAGGTTTATTCCCACCACCCTGCAGGCAGCTCACCACTGCCTATAACTCAGCTACAAGAAGGATCCGCCCACTGACCTCTGCAGGCACCTACATTCATGCGGGGACACACACACACACACACAACTTAATAATAATTATTATTGCTTTAGTAAAGGAAACCACTCAGATGTTAGCATTGCACCTGGGAGGCAGAGGGGCTGAGACCTGTTACCAGAGCCCACGGCTTAAAGACTGAAACCAGCTGAACCCGGCAAGGGAAAGCAGGCCACAAACAGACAAGACCTTAAACTTCTGTTTAACCTTAGTCGCCTTTGCCAAGACCACTGTGTCTATCTGGCAGTTCACAGAGCCGGTGCAAGCTCCTGCCTTCCAGCTCCTGGGTTCTGAGAACAGCCTTCTAAGCGGTCTCTCTGCTTCTCTTAGTGACCTCCTATCTATTTCGAACACAGCATCTCCAGTAATACTTCGAGAATGTAAGTGGACTCCTCACACTGCCTTGCTCAAACTCCTCAGTGGCATCTCACAACCCACACCAAAGGCAAAAGCATTCCAAGGACCTAGACCCTGTGTGGGTGCATTTAATATAACTGATGGCTTTACCTTTACACAACTATAGCTTTCGTGAAAAGGAACTTGTAAGTATATTTATACTTAAATTACTTAAATGAGATAAAAACTTTAGATTAGTTTCTAAGTCGTACAAACCACATTCCAAGTGTTTGATTGTGACACATGGCAAGTTGCTATTGGACAGAGCATGTATACAGCGTCTCTATTGGCACAGAAATGTCTACCAGTCAAAAGGTGGTCTGAATATAGAAGGGTTATTAACTATCTGACTGTGAACAAATCCTGGCTTTGTACTGCTTGTTGGTTGGCTGTTGTTCAGTTCCTAGAGAACCCATATTTGATGCCAGCATTTATTTTTGTGATTTAAATTTTAAAAGCATATCCTGCAGAGAATATACAATATTATTGCCTCGTAAGAAGACAATTTTGTAATTTCTTACGGTGTTAAGCACAGTCTTACACGAGAAACCAGCAATCACACTTGAAACAATTTACTCAACTCATTTAATGACTACATTCACACAAACCGCGTGCACTCAGCTCTTAAGAACACTTGCTGCTCCTCCAGTGACTGAGTTCATTTTCTAGCACCACATCAGATAGGTCTCAACTTCCTGTAACTCCAGTAGCAGGGGTTCTGACAGCCTCTTCTGGCCTCCAAGGGCACCTGCACACACACACACAAGAAAATAAGTGTTTAAAAAATATGCTTGTAACTGGGTGGTGGGGCATAGGCCTTTAATCCCAGCACTCAGGAGGCAGAGGCAGGTAGATCTCTAAGTTCAAGGCCAGCCTGGGCTACAGAATGAGCGAGTTTCAAGACAGCCAGGGCTACACAGAGAAATCCTGTCTCAAAAAGCAAACAAACAACCCCCTCAAAACTGCTTTATCTGGAACCCTGGTAAAAAAGATGCCCTTCACAATATGAACGGATAACTAATGATCCCCTTCCTACAATAGAATAGTGCTCATCCATGAAACACAAAGATACAGACATGTATCTATATGTATCTATGGTCACTACATGAAAGAAGTTGGCCTGGAAAAGCAGCTTTATGAATTCCATTGGGTAAAAATATAAATATAGTAAAGAGGTCCCTTGTCATCAGAGCTATGGGACAGGGGAGTACTGAATAGGTAAAGTACACATTTTAGGGCAAAAAAGCTTCTTGTGCCAGTGTATCCACACCCATCCGGGCACAGCCCTCCCCACTCACCCAGGCACGCTAAACTGTATAGCACAAGCTTGACTGGAGGATCTCAGGATGGCACAGCGCGTGACAGAAGACTCTCGCTGGCCACACGACCTTCCTGGAAGCAGGGAGGGGGAGCAATGGCATAATCCAGGACAGATGTGTGTAAGATCCACGAGAAGAAAGCACAAAAATCCACTGCGCTTAAGCACTGTACTGTTGATGACGCTGTTTCCCGTGGGCGTGTGAACTCATTCTCACGCTACGTAGCGTATAGATTCAAGCCATGAAACACGTGAGTGGAGGGTGCAGGTCGGATATCAGAGGCCCGAGTTTGCTCTAAAATGTATGCTTTACCTACTCAGTACTCCCCTGCCCACGGCTCTGGTGACAAGGAACCTTTTTACGATATTATACACATAAGAGCAGGAGACTAAAATGGCCCACGTAAACACTTCACTATGAACTCCTGTTTAGTATAACAAAGATACAAACACTGCATGATTGGGCGTGCAATGGCCCCCGCTGGCACCCAAACTTGAGATGGTGGTATTTTCCATGAGGTCCTTTGGGTATAGGGGCTGGCTGGCAGCAATAGGTCACTAGGAATGGCACCGAGGGTTAGACACACTGTGGTGTGGCCTGTGATGGCCCACGTGGCAAGTCCCGACTTGGTGTTCTCATCATCCTGAGTGTCCTCACTCTGTGATGGATTAGGCCCTACGAAACTGGAGCTGTAATGAGCCCTGCGGCTTAGATTGTTTCTATACAACTTCTATCGCAGCAGTAAGAGGAGGAACTAATGTGAATGAACACTCGTAGAAACCTGTGGAGAAAAGCCTGGGCTACTGCACATGGTGTCTACTGCCTAGCTCTGCATGGAAGGCCTGGAAGCAACACTGTAGCAACACCTACCCCCAGACCTGCATCTCATTCCTCACTGAACGCCGCCACAGGTCCACAGAGAAATTCCTCATTGTAAGACAGAGCCCAGACCATCAGAAAGTAAGCACGTGTTCAATGACTGAATGTAAAAGAGACATGGGAGCCAGGTGAAGCACTCCTGTGGCTAAAGCTCAGACAACCGGATCAATAAAACGAAGCAACACTGATAGATAACCCAAAGTCAAATACCCACCGTTCGTGACTCTAACTAAATCACTGAATAAATGAGTAGGCGAGAACAGGCCAGTCTCTTGTGTAGAAGAATTCCAGATAATGTGTGTGAACAGGAAACATAAATTCCCATTCCTTAACTTAAGGATACATTGTGCACAGTGATGTCCTTCCTAAGAGTACTGGTGGGGGTGGGGATGGGGTGCTCTGCTGTGGGAAAACCTTCTCAGCCATGAGATGGCCAGCTTCAGCAGTGACAGTCATAGCCTGAGGCAATGGGGGAGGACTGTGGTTTAGTCACCCCTGGGGCGCTCTCAAAAACCCACTCTTCATCACATGGAAACAAAGTCTCCAAATAGAAGGACATCCACAGATCTGACCAGCGCCCCTCTAAGCTGTCAGGGTCATTAAAAACCTGGGGAATCTGAGAGAATCTGCCATCGTCAGAGAGCTAAAGGAGACATGAGCATGAGATGGAGTGCCCCTGGGTCATGCACAGAAACTGGACATTAGATATAAACTAATCAAGTCTCAATAAATTATGAGCGCAGTTCATAATAGTACATCCTTGCTGACTGGATCAGTGTAACAAGTGTACACACTAGGGATGGTGTTAACACAGAGGACACCAGGCCGGAGCGATGGCTCAGCAGTTAAGAGCATTGGCTGGTCATCCAGGCGGCCTGGGTTTGACTCCAGTCACCTACACAGTAGCTTATAATCATCTGTAACTCCATTTTCAGAGAATCTGACATCCTCTTCTGAAACCTGAGGGTAGCACATTCACTCCGGTGCACATACAAACAGGCAAAACTCACATGTGTTT